>NC_057810.1:3534995-3539582 GCF_018294505.1 Triticum aestivum
CCCATTTGGCGACATTTGCCCCAAACCCTCCGACGTCCCTCCCGCCGCCCCGTCTCTCCGCCGTCCATGGCCGACGCCCCACCGAGTTCCGGCGGCCTGGCCGTCGACCCGCCCGCAAAGGTGAAGTAGAAGGCGCCAAGGAAGCCGCGGTCGGAGTGCACGCCGGAGGAGATCGCCAAGTTGGACGCGGAATCGGCGAGGAGGAGGGAACGGAGAGCGGTCGTCAAGGCCAATGCCGCCACGGCCAAGTTCGCTGCCCAGCGCGAGGAGCTGGAGGCTGCGTAGCGCAAGGCCACTGCCGACGAGAAGGAGGACCTCGTCAACAAAGCACACGCCATCCTGTAATAGTGAGACACGAGTTAAACTAATACTAGCATTAATATGTTACTACTAGTCTATTACTAAGAATATAATCATATTTTTAAATTATTCAAATTCACTACTATTGACAAAATTTGTGCACATTTTTAAAGTTCACAGTCATTTGATGTTTGTGAACATTTCAGTTTGAAAACTTTTTGTTTTGCGAACATTTTTTATACCACAAATATATTTTAAGTTGATGGTTTTTAAAGGTCCTAATATTTTTTAGTTTCCTTAAACATGATTTATTTTAACAAAACTTCTCAAATAAAAGAAGATGGGTGATTTTTTCTGAGCTAGCAGTGGGGTGAGCGAAAGAAAATTGAACAAGCGAGAGTAGCAGGAAGCCAAGCTGAGCGAGCAAGAGCTTCATGTCTGCTGACCCATGTGAGTGTCGATTTAACGGTGATGGAAGGTACTCTCGGCTGAAGGGGATAGCTCTCCCGTCTGAGACTGGGCCAGCCCATTTTTTTCCAGACACTTCCCTAGTTCGTTCGAAGGTTTCGGTTGTTGCCTCGCTCTATTCTTTATGCTGACGTTTTCACCGGTTTCTTCATTTTCCTTATCTTTTTTCCATATGTCTATTTTGTTTCCTTTATTTTCTCTACATTTTACTTTATTTTTAACAGTTCTTACCGGGTTTTCCTGTTTTTCAAGGATTTCTTTTTTTTGTCTTTTTGTCTTTTTTTTCGACATTTTTCGTGGTTTTCACTTGTTTTTTTATTTTATTTCTTCTTTTCTTCCTTTTTTGTTTCTTTCTCGGTTTTCTTTGATTTGTATTCTACCTTTGTTTCCTTTTTTTCCTATGTTTTCAGTACATATTCAACATTTTTCATATACATCAAAAAAATGTTTACACACTTATAATTTCTAAATGCCGGATTGACAATTTTTAAATCATATATCCTTTATTTCTACTTTTTCCCGTACACATTGTACATTTTTGGTGTACTAATACATTTTTCTAAAACAGGTTTAACATATTAAATAGAAATTTAACATTTTATGAGTAGAAGGTAAACCTTTTTATAAAAATTAAAGAATTTAAGATTGTTGATTCATATTTTCCGAATACGATATTAAAATTTGTTTAATACATGGTCAACATTTGTTTCGAAATGTTTGATTAATATTTATTTTTCAAGCAAAAGATTTTTTTAATACATGGTCAACATTTTTCACATATAACAATTTTCTTAATACATGGGATCGAGCGCGTCAGCACCGGCACCCGGGCCACCAAAGCAGCGCCGGTGCCCGGGCAGCGAGGCCCGAGCGACCAACGGAGCAGCGGCGCCAGAGCTCAAGGCAGCCGACAAGCCTGACCCAGCCGGCTTGACGCTGCCTGGGACGAGGCCGACGAGGCATCCGGCAGGGCCGCCGTGCAGACGCGGCGAAGGCGGGTGGCGAGGATCGATTGGCGGGCCGACGCACGAGCGGCGGCTATGATTGGCCGCTGTATGACGCGAGGCCGCCGGGTGTAGGCGATACAGGTGTCCCGGTCGGAGCAGGGCGGTGACGGCTGGCGCAGGGCGACGGGCGGGCCGGCGCGCAGATGACGGCGTTGAGGGGCCGCCTGTCGCGCGAGGCCACCGGTTCGGTGAAGTAGCCGGCCGGGCGCGTCGGTGTCAGAGTGGAGGCGCAGGGTGTCGACGGCGGCGGCGGGCGACGCAAACCGATCAAGGAAAAATAGAAAAACCAAAGAGAAAACGCCGATCAAAACGACCGGTGAGAGAGCGGAAAAACCCGGAGCGATGGCTCGGGAAAAAGACTCTCTGGGGCAGCCGGCCAACACGGCTGGAGGACGAACCCTAGGTACGGGCGGCGCGGCCCCCGGCGGCGGTCATGGAGGTCGACCGCCCCAGGGGCGGCGCGTGGGTGCGGAAGCGGCGGCGGCTAGGGTTTAGAACCCGGAAACTGATACCATGTTAGAAGTGGGAGAGGTCTGGTGAAATAGTTCGTTGTATTGCTTGAGCCTCGTAGGCATATATATAGAAGTACAATGATCTACTTTGAGTACAAAACAAGTCAGAACTAATCATAGTCTATCTCGTCTAATCACGATACTCAACACTCGTGAGACAGAAAGATTTTTACCTTTGTTCTATGTAAGGCTGAGCTTGGCGTGAGAGGCCACAATACCATACACTGGAAACTATAGCTCAACTGGTAATTATAGCTGGCGATATTTATACTCCTCGACTGTTTTATGTTTTGGGGTGTGCGGTTTCCATGTTTTGTTTTGTTTGTCTCGTCTTCCTTTTTTGGCCGCTCCAGCGGACGCGTAGCTAGTTGCCAAGTAAAGTACGCAAAACCATCACTCTAGGATCACAGATCTTGGAAAACCAACACTTTAATAAAAGTGGCACTTTGCATCAAACAGAAGAATTGAGAGTGATAAAAAACACTGGCTAGAAATGCTAACAAGTTTGATGACGTCACTAATTGGCCGGGCCTGCCCATCGGGCTGAGTTGGCACAAAAATATTTGCCACATACGCATAAAAACAGCCACGCCTTCTTCTCCGCCCCCTCTTTTAAGTCATTTCATCAAACACCTCACGTGTATGTGGCTGAGTTGACCGTCACAACCTATTTTTGGTTGTTTTTTACGTTCTTTTATATTTATTATTTTGCTTCCCTTTTCTTATTTTTTTATACTTCCAAATTTTATAAATAAATATATTACAATAGCGCTTTACAGATGAGCCGGGCCGTTATCATAGATGCTTCAGGCGAGTGGGATTTTTACTTACTTGCCACAGAATTGGTGCTGATTTATGAATTTTCACAAAACAATGACAACCTGTTACCTTAACCATAAATGTGCTGGTTTCGAACAATTTACTCATAGCTTCGCTATGTTCTACTCAATGAAAGAGCGACTGAATACTGCAGCAGTGTATTACTAGTAGTATAAAATATCTGTTGAGTGATGCGGTCGGCTCGGCCACCCGTACTAATACAATACTACTGCAATGGTGAATATGCATCAAGCACGGGATTAATCCTTTTTTCTGGTTTCTAAAGAAGTATCGTGAATACAGGCAGAAGCGAGTAGTACTATCATATCAATCAATCAATCAACAGTTCTTGTTATACTGAGAAGCAACTGTGCGTAAAAAATAAAAATACATGTATATCAGTTAGGTTAGTTGATTGTTCTAGCTGGAAAGAGTACAGTGGAACAGAGCATTTTCTTTTTGCATCCTACAGTTATCTTGAAGAAATCTGGAAAAGACATATGATCTTTTTACCAACTCTTGTATAAATCCACTGCATCACCAGCCTCTGAAGCAATTAATATAAATCCACGAGATAAAACCAAACTGATGGTGAAGTTTGAAGATGTCATGTTCCCGAGATGACATCTTCAAGATAACCAGCATGCCATGGTTGCTAGCCTACTGAACTAAGAAGAGATCATTGTTGACATCATCAAGAAAGTTCTCCATGGGTTCGGCTCTGCTGTGCCCGACGATGAGTATGGTGTAAACGGCACCTGCAAGGGTTCCGAAACTGCAAAATCGTCACTGTTTCCACTTCTTTGCCACCCCTCCGATCCGACTGCAACAAGTAATTGAGATTGGAATGCCGTTGTTTGTCCGACAGACAGACAAATGTGCACAAGTCCAGTGCTTGGCTAATAAGTATTCTGTTCTGTTTTGTTCTGTTCTGTTTTCTTTCCCCTGCCACTCTGCTCTGTTCTGCTCTGTTTTCTTTCTCCTTCCACTATGTATGCCAACAATTTGCATATGGTATTTTATCCTACTTCGGCGGTTCGTAGAAGTGCTAGGGTTAAGCTTAAGAAAAATTTCCATGATGACTATGAAAGAAATCTTTTGGAATAGTAGAGGTCTAACTGACTTGGCTAAATGAAGGTTCTTGGTAGAGACAACAATATAGCAAAAATTAGATTTTATTGCGCTAATGGAAGTACGATGAGATAATTTCACCTCACAGTTCCTTGGAACTTTATCCGGAGGAATTGATTTTGATTGGCGCGTCTTACCTCCTAGAGGAAGATCCGGTGGGATATTACTAGGGGTTCTGTGTGAAACTCTTGAGGTGCTTAACGTGGTTCGGGGAGATTTTGCGGTCAAGTTTAGGGTGAGATCAAAATTGGATGGCTTCCGATGGTCTCTAGTTGTTGTATATGGGGCAGCACAACCCGAACTCAATCCAGATTTTTTAGCCGACTTGGTGCGGACCTGTGGTGATGAAA
>NC_057810.1:3539942-3566319 GCF_018294505.1 Triticum aestivum
TAATTCGGAGGAGAGATGAAAAGAACAATGACAATTTTGATGGACGGTGGTCTATAATGTTTAACATGATTATTTAGAGTCTTAGTTTGAGAGAAATTGAGCTCACCGGTAGACAATTTACATGGGCCAATTCGTTGCCCACTCCGACTTATGAGAAGTTGGATAGGGTGCTCGCTAGTGTGGAATGGGAACAAAAGTACCCACTGGTGTCGGTTCATGCGATGTAGAGGGCGATCTCAGACGACAAACCACTGCTTTATCTTTCGAACTAGGTTGGTTCGAGAAAGAAAACGTTTTGGAGATCATTGCACGCGAATGGGCAAAGCCTGTTAGAGGGGGAACTAGTATTCAGAGATGGCAAAATAAAATCAGACATCTGAGACAATTTTTGCGAGGTTGGGCCAGAAACGAGAGTGGGATATACAGACAAGAAAAAGAGCGACGCACTCAGTTAATTGAAGCGCTAGATTTAAAAGTTGAAGTTAACCTTCTTACGTGCTCTTCTTAGAGAAGAGGAGCTCAAGTGGGAATTGCATGCTAAACTGATTAAGGTTGTCCAAGGGGATAACAATACACAATTCTTCCATATAATTGCGAACAGTAAACATAGGAAGAAGAAAATAATACAGCTTGAACTGGACGAGGGGACAATTGTGGGGCATGAGAATCTGAAAGCTTATATCTCTAATTATTATAAACAACTTGTTGGGCCTCCGGAAGCAATCACGATGGCCCTAAATGAATCTGTTATTGAAGATATCCCTCAGCTGCGGGCAAAGGAAAATGATATTCTATCTGCATCGTTTATTGAGAAAGAGGTTCTAGATGCAATCTCACAAATGAAACCAAACAAAGCACCAAGACCAGATGGGTTTCCAGCTGAATTCTATAGGAAATGTTGGCATATTATTAAGGATGATCTTGTGCGTATGTTTCATGATTTTTTAACGGTCAGTTAGAGCGGTTTCATCTTAACTTTGGTATGATTAAGTTGTTGCCAAAGGAAGAAGAGACAGTTCGGACAGAACAATTCAGGCCAATATGTCTTCTTAACGTAAGTTTCAAAATATTCACGAAAGTTGGTACCAATAGATTGACACAGATTGCTCACTCAGTGGTACAACCGAGTCAGACACGTTCATGCTAGGGCGACACATACTTGAAGGGATGGTCGTTCTGCATGAAACGCTTCATGAAATTCATTCGAAGAAGCTAGATGGGGTTATCTTCAAAGTGGATTTTGAAAAGGCATACGATAAAGTTAAGTGTCCTTTCCTTCAGCAGGCAATGCGCATGAAAGGATTTAGTGAGGCCCGGCGGAACCAAGTGGGTTCTCAGGTCGAGAAGGGTAGTGTCTGAATCAAGGTTAACGATGATATTGGTCACTACTTTCAGACACACAAGGGATTGAGACAAGGGGATTCCATGTCTCCTCTCCTTTTTAATACAGTGGCCGATATGTTGACCATTCTTATTGGTAGGGCCAAGCAAAACGGTCAAGTGGAGGGGTTAGTCCCTCATTTGGTCGATGGGGGAGTCTCCATCTTACAGTACGCTGACGACACTATCTTATTCATGGAACATGACATTGTAAAAGCGCGCAATATGAAACTCATATTATTTCTCTTCAAACAAATGTCTGGGCTAAAGATAAACTTTCACAAGAGCGAGTTGTTCTGCTTTCGGAAGGCCAAAGAAGAACAAGACACATATAGACAACTGTTCGGGTGTGAATTAGGTTCTTTGCCACTCAGTTATTTAGGCATACCAATTCATCACCATAAGTTATCCAAGAAAGAATGAAAGTGCATCGAAGATCGAATTGAAAAAAAGCTTAGTTGCTGAAAGAGCAAGCTTATGTCATATGGAGGTCGGCTTGTACGGATTAACTCAGTACTGACTAGTATGCGGATGTTTCTATTATCGTTCTTGGAGGTACCGAAAAGGGTGCGGAAGCGACTTGATTTCTTGAGATCTCGATTCTTCTAGCAGTCAGATGAGGCCAAGAGGAAATACCGCCTTGCACGGTGGGATATTCTTTGCCGACCCAAGTACCAGGGGGTCTCGGTATTAAGAACTTAGAAATCAAGAATAAATGCCTTATGAGTAAATGGCTCTACAGGTTAGAGATAGAGCTGGAATGTATGTGGGCACAAATTCTTCGCAATAAGTATTTGCAGTCGAAAACGCTCGCCCAGGTTACCATGACACCAACTGAATCGCCATTATGGAATGGACTCATGAGAACGAAGGACTTGTTCTTTCGTAGGGTCAAATTCTTGGTTGGCAATAGGATGTCAACAAGATTTTGGGAGGATACGTGGTTAGGAGAGACGCCCCTAGCCGTACAATATCCCACCCTTTATAACATTATGCAACGTAAAGAGGATTACGTAGGCACTGTATTTCAAACGATTCCCTTGAATATTCAGTTCAGACGTGCGTTAGTTGGTGAGCGATGGACTACCTGGATGCACTTGGTTCGGAGATTGATTGATGTTCAATTCTCCGATCAACCGGATTCAACTCACTGGAAGTTAGATAGAAATGGGGTATTTACGGTGAAATCTTTCTACATTGATTTGATTATTCTGGTCCAATCTCAAGATTGTTACACATTTGGAAGGTTAAGGTTCCCTTGCGTATTAAATTTTTTTATGTGGTTCGTCCACAAGCAAGTAATACTCATCAAGGATAACGTAATAATGAGGCGATGGATAGGTAGTTCACGTTGTTTTTGTGATCATGATGAAATAGTACAACATCTATTCCTTGAATGCCCACTGGCCAAATTGCTTTGAAGAACGATTCATATAGCATTTAACATTACTCCTCCAGTTGACATAGACTCGTTGTTTGGAACGTGACTAGCTGGGGTTGAGCATATTACTACGGCTCGTATTCGGATTGGAATATGTGCGCTTCTTTGGGCTATATCACTATATGGAACTGTAGGAATGATGTGATTTTTAACAGACAACACACTTTAACTTTCTTGCAGGTTATCTTTAGAGCCACCGCATGGATCCGTACGTGGTCCTTACTCACTCCTATGGACTCCAGGGAGTCTTTGGTTACTGGGTGCAACCAGCGGGAGATGGTAGCACGGGCTATATTGAACCGGTTCGAATGACGGTCGCATAACAGGGTAGGAGTCTAGGGAGCTTATCCTTTACATTGCCTTACCGGTTGCGATTTTGAGCATGTACTTTTCATTTCTTTGTTTCGCTCCGCTTGCGAGCTGTAATACTTTTACGACTTTGTGCTATTTTGAGGATTTTTAATAAGATGGTTGCATGCATCATTATGATGCAGAGGCCGGGGGTACGCCTCCATTTGCAAAAAAAAAATGTTTGTCCGACAGATAGACAAATGTGCACAAGTCCAGTGCTTGGCTAATAGGTATTCTGTTCTGTTTTCTTTCGCCCGCCACTCTGCTCTGTTCTGCTCTGTTTTCTTTCTCCCTCCACTATGCATGCCAACAATTTGCATATGGTATTTTATTGTATGCACAGATTGATGAAACTCTGTTGGCATAATCTGTTTCCATATGGTATTTTGCTCTATGCCAAGATGACAATTGTTGTATAATTCTCTCACAGGGACTTGGTATGATAACGGAAGTTCTTCACAGGAAAAACATTGGCTTAAAATTAATTTGGATATGTTTTTGTTGCTCTATTTTGCAGTAGCATAATTCGTAGAATCTCCTGGGGCTGGGTCACTCTTTTCTTCATGGCTTAATACTTGGTTATATGGCAGCACGTCCACTGCATCTACAATAGTAAAAGGGGCAGGCCTTCCGTAGATTACTGGTTGTATACATGCGAATAAATTAACATTCAGCACTAAGGTAGATGGAATGGAATACATACAATTAAGTACAGAAGATCCATGCAATTTCTACAACAGACATCGCTGGGCCTTTTTAATCCACAGTAGTATTATATCAACAGGACACAACGATGTTATTTGAAAGAACAACATTTCAAGAAATATGAACGCCCCCGCTTTGCTGGCCCTCTGATCTGACCGCAAGATGCAGCGACGTGTCCACCACTCGAGCTGTATCAATAGTAATTCTCATCCAACAAGAATCTTGCTGCGCCTCAATCAGCTGAACTAATTGCCTTGTGTTAACCTGGACTTGTGTTGAAGTTTGGGATCCGTTCACTTGATGAGCAGCCTCATCAACTTCTTCACCACAATAAACTCTGCCATTAACAAGGTGGTCATTTTTACCCTGCTGAACTAAGAGAGCATCGTACAGAGGACGGCCTAGTGCTAGTGTGAGCCAATCAAAGGGGGAAGGAGAACAATGGGCAAGCGGGTGTGTAGGAGACGGCTGCGAGGATACCAAAACGGCGCCGCTTTGACGCCCCTCTGACCTGACTGAAAGATGCAGCGACGTGTCCACCATCAGATTCAGAGGCGCATCAGTGTTAATACTCATCCCACCAGAATCTTGCCCAATTAGCTCAACTAATTGCCTTGTGTGATCACCCTGGACTTGTGCTGAAGTTTGAGATCTATTTCCTGGATATGATGAAGCCTCGTCATCATCTTCTTTGTCATCAGCATCCTCCTCACCTTCATTATCATCATCTTCATCCCGTCCGCTTTGCTGCCCCTCCGATCCGATCGCAAGATGCAATGACGTGTCCACCATTTGAGACTCATCAGTAGTAATCCTCATCCCAGCAGAGCCTTGCTGGGCCTCAATAAGCTCTGCTAATTGTCTTGTGTTATCTTGGACTTGTGCCGAAGTTTGTGATCCATTCCCTTGATAAGAATCATCATCATCTTCCTCAGAATAATAATCTTCTTCTTCCTCGACGCCCTGGTCCTCGTTGTCTTCTTCATCGTCGTATTCTTCATCCTCATAACCCTCGTAGAAGTAAATGTCGAGGTCAGCGTAGGGATGATGCTGCTTAAATGCTCTCTTGAACATGCGCTTTAACTTTGATGTATGATGCAACAGTTTCTCATCATAGTCATCTGATTCAAAGTAAGCTTTCCAGTCATCCGTTTCCCAGCCATCAGAACCTTTCGGTTCCCTGTCGTTCCAATACACGACTAAATTGATTTCTTTTAGGGTGGGAGCTGGCAAGTGCTCGATGCCAACTGGTAAGAATCGGCGAGCCATGTGGAAACGAAACATTATCCGAATCTTCACTAGCTTGGGCATAGCCCCTGCTTCAAAGGTCAGTGACACCTTTCTACAATAGAAATATAGACATTTGAGTGCATTGAATGCCCTGCCGCCAGGGATGACCACACTTTCTTCCTTTTCATCTTTACTTGAATCAATTCCCAACCAGAGGTCGGCAAGTGAAGGAAGCCCTCCAACTATGCTCAAACCATCGGCCACCTCCCTCACCACAATATTTAACTCGGTGAGGGCGTGGAGCTGACCAATCCATTCGGGGCACCTTTGAAACTCGCAACCAAACAGATCAAGCTTCCGAATATGAGGAACCCGAGGAAACGGTGAACTGCGCCAGCCTCTGACATCTGGTATGGTAGCAAATCCACTTCTGATACTGAGGATCCTGATGTTGGCGGCAAGCATGAAGATGCAGGAGTGCAAAGCAGTATTCTGTTCCATCGAGTGAATTCCATGAAACCGGATATGAAGTTCTCTCAAGTTGGTCAGCTTGCTGAGGCCGCTGATTATCTCTACTGAGCTATCATACACATGTACACCTACTAGGGTGCGCAGGGATTTCAACCTGCTGATACCGTCAGGACACGGTGTATCAGAAATACAGCCTGTCAATCTGAGATGCGATAATGAAGTCAAATTAAAAAGATCAGAAGGATAATTTTTTAGTAAAGCTCCTTCTATATCTATTGTCTCCAGTTGTTGTAGCTCCCCAATTTTGTTAGGTAGCTTCACCTCATAGCCAGAATAACTATCACATGAAACCTTTAAATACCTTAGGAGAAAGAACCTACTAATGCCAGTGAGGTCTAGACATTTAGAATCTGCCTTATATTTAAGGTGTAGAACTCGGACATACTTGTGCTGCAGAAAACAAGGCATAAGTGAGCTTTGGTACAGGAACACTGACCGAACATGTGAAAGTGACCCTTTTATTGTTCCCAAAGTTCCCATATCCTCTTTATCATTGTAGTGGACCGAGACTCGACGGATCTCAGTGTGTGCCGCTGTCACATCTTTCAAGCCATCAATTACATGAATAAAGTTCTCTCCACTTGATTTGGATCTCATCAGATCAAGAATTATATCATGTACTCTCCATGATAACACTTCATTGGTGTAGTCATCTATCTTCCCAGCTTGGATCATACACATGTTGGTCAGCACATTGAAGTAGTTTTCTGCAACATCCTCTGCATCCAACCTACCATTTTTGCTCACCACCAAACCTTCCGCTACCCATAGCCTCAATAAATCATTTTTATATATCTCGCAATCCTCTGGATACATACAAACATAAAGTAGACATGTCTTAAGATGATCAGGAAGATGTATGTAGCTGAGATCAAGTATTTGCTTCATCTTTTCAAGACCATCTTGTTCAGTCAAAGCACCCAAAGTTTTTCTTACGGAATCCCAGGTTGACTCTTCCTCACCAGCTAGAAGACTTGCTATACTAATGATAGCTAGTGGCATACCATCACATCTTTTAAGAATATCAGTTGAAATTTCTTTCAGTGCATCAGGGCAATCTTTTCCGGGACCAAATGTCCTTCTAAGAAATAGTGTTCTTGAGTCTTCATCACTAAGTGGTTTTATTCTATAAACATATTTGTCTTCGGCATTGCAAGTGCCAAGAGCAACACGACGAATCCTTGTTGTTGTGATCACTCTACTGCCAAGGCTGTTTTCTGGAAATGCAGATTGAATAGAACCCCATGCTTCATAATTCCATATATCGTCAATTACTAAGAGGTATCTGCAAAAAAAATGATGCATAGATAAGAAACAAAGCAGTAGTAAAGTTAATAGAGGTTTGTGGATATTTTCATATGGGATTTTATTTTTCACATACGGGTATTTATATTTTCATATGGGTTCACACACACACGCACACGCACACGCACACGCGCGCATGAACACACACACACACACACACACACACACACACACACACACACACATATAATATACATTCCATATTAGATTTGCCTTAATTAAGTAAAACATTGTAAACTTTTACCAACTTCATAGGAAAAAATGTTAACATCTACACCCTCTGTACCTAAATACTTATAGCTGGAGTGTACATAGCTAGTGTACTCAAGCTACAAGTATTTAGGTGTAGAGGGAGTACAATACCAGATCAATACTATTAGATTCATCATTGAAAATATTTTCATACCATATATACATGTTATTATAAATGAATATATTGTTTAATTGATGGTGGATTGTTCTTCGTTGATGGGCTCACATTTTTTGGAATCGGCCGCCGAGCTAGGGATGGCACAGGGGGTGTCCGGAGGAGAGGTTCACTAGAGGGATGGGTGGCGCCGATGTGCTCGGGCCACCCGTCGCTGGCACGGTGCTGTTGCCGGTCATGGATGGGTCCGCTCCCCCACCTCTCCCTGTCCCCGCCCGTGTGTGGGCTGTTGCCGCTTCGGCGATGTTTGTCCTATTGTTTCGACGGTAGAGTGTATCCCCTTTGACCAAAGCCGACCTCTTTCGGATGGTCTTGGGGTGTCTGGCTGTTAGGTGGCGGCTCTGGCGGCAGGAGAAGTGGCATTTGTGAGCGGAGCGTGCGTCTCAGGTGCGGGCGGGCAGCCATGCCCACGTGGGTGGCGTGGTTGTGGGGTGGTTGGCGAAGCTAGGGTCCTACTGAGGAGTGTGTGCGTTGGGGTACGTCACTTGCCCTGTCGGTGTACAAAAGTATGGGTGCTTCTTTACCCCTTACTTGTGCACGGACGGTCGCAGCCACCCCTACAGCAAGGCTTGGAGAGGCAGAGGAAGACAACAGGAGACAAGAACAAAGAACATCAAGACAGTTGCCCAGAGTAGCGAGCAGCAAGAGGCAAGCAGGGCCGTGCCCGGCAACAAGCCTTGCCGAGGCGACCTGCGAGCCCCCCGGCAAGCCCCTTGCGGAGAAGCTTGTGAAGAAACTAGCAAGGGTGCCACCCTTGGGCTCGAGAGCTCAAGAAGATTGACGACCCATGAGTCCATGTGGGATCAAGTGATGAAGACCCCCGACAAGACCCTTCAATCCATACCGCGGGGTCTGTTGTGCCATCATATGATTCAATGTTCACGGGTTTAAACCCTTCTGGGAATTCATGATCTGTTACTTCATCAGTGAAGCATAGGGGGTGTGCGGCGCCTCTATGCCGGGCTACATCCCGACGCAGTTCAAATGAGTCTGGTCTGTTGTATTTGGCCCGGCCGGACTTTTGTTTAGTGTATTCAGCGTGACGGTCATCGTCACGCGTTGTGGCGCGCCCCCGTGATCCGTAGATCGATCTTGACTGTCCTGCTTTGTTTTCCAATACGTCTCGCAGGTCCTTCGTGTAGCCCCGGGCCTTAGTATTATTGATTGATTGGCGACGGGGTGCGGTCTGGACTTCGGGCTGGTACGCCGCTTTGTCTCGGCCACAGGGTGGCCGGTCAGCCACATCATGCGCTGGTAGTGTGGACTTTAACGCCTCCTCCTCGAGTTGAGGTAGCAACCTGCGCTTTGGGTAACTTTTGGTAGGGCGCTCGAGTCCGTATTCCTCGGCAGCCAGGACCTCGGTCCATCTATCAGTTAGCAGATCTTGATCAACTTGAAGTTGTTGCTACTTTTTCTTCAGGCTTTTTGCAGTGGCTATAAGCCGGCGCTTGAAGCGCTCCTGCTCGACGGGATCCTCAGGCACGATGAATTCTTCGTCGCCAAGGCTCACTTCGTCTTCAGAGAGAGGCATGTAATTATCATCCTATGATTTGCCGTCTGTTACATGTTCCTTAGGGCTAGCTTGCCCATCTTTTTGCTCGGCCTGCTCGAAGCCTGGCTGGGTAGGATTGTTTTCGTCTTCGGCACCATCCGGATTGTTATCATCTCTTGTGTCGGTATCACTATTTTTGCTATGGCGGGGCTTGGAGCAGCGCCTATGACGCCGGTGCCTAGATTGCTTCTCCACGGGATTATCTTCCGGTGCCTCATCGCCATTGCTTTCTTTGGGAGTGTCCACCATATATATGTCATATGATGTGGTGGCTGTCCAGCGCCCTATAGGCGGTGGTTCCTGTTCTTCTCCTGCATCGTCGTCCATACCGTCGATGTCTTCGAAGTTGAAGTCAAGCACGTCGGTTAAGTCATCGACAGGGGCTATTAAGTGGGTGGTGGGTGGGGAACGAATTTCTTCATCGTCTGCTTCCCACTCGAGCTGGACATAGTTCGGCCAAGAATCCCCTGACAGAGAGAGAGAGACCTTAATGAATGTAGCACGTCACCCAAGGGCGAGCACTGAAAGATATCCGTGGAGGTGAACTCCATGATCGATGCCCAATCAGATTCGATAGGCATGGATGTACGCGGTTCGAAGCCTGTAGCCGGAGACGAGTCCGAGGGTCCGATGACACTGGCCTCATAGGAGGTGGGGTCAGTGTTCGGCTCCGACACCGATGAGTGTGCGGCCTCCATGGCGGGGTCCATCCACTCATCCTCGGATGGCGCGATCTGCTCCGGATTGATTCCCGGGGCCGCCGCAGGCGCGATCTCCTCAACATTGTCCGATGGCAGATCTATGTCATGCTCGTCATGACTGTTCGGCGCACCTGACATGGGCTCGAATCCGTCGGAGATCAAGTCTCCGCAGATGTCGGTCGTATAGTTCAAGCTTCCAAACCTGACCTGATGGCCAGGGACGTGGCTATCGATCTGCTCCAGATGGCCAAGCGAGTTGGCCCGCAGTACGAAGCCGCCGAATACGAAGATCTGTCTGGGGAGGAAAACCTTATCGTGACGACACAGTGGAACTCTCAATGAAAGCACCAATGTCAGTGTCAAAACCGGCGGATCTCGGGTAGAGGGTCCCGAACTGTGCGTCTAAGGCTAATGATAACATGAGGCGGGGGACATGATGTTTACCCAGGTTCGGGCCCTCTCGATGGAGGTAATACCCTACTTCCTACTTGATTGATCTTGATGATATGAGTATTACAAGAGTTGATCTACCACTAGATCGTGAAGGCTAAACCCTAGAAGCTAGCCTATGATTATGATTGTTGTTGTCCTACAGACTAAACCCTCCGGTTTATATAAACACCGGAGGGGGCTAGGGTTACACAGAGTCGGTTACAGAGAAGGAGATCTACATATCCAAATTGCCAAGCTTGCCTTCCACGCAAAGGAGAGTCCCATCCGATCATGGGACGGAGTCTTCAATCTTGTATCTTCATAGTCAAACAGTCCGGCCAAAGTATATAGTCCGGCTGTCCGAGGACCCCTTAATCCTGGACTCCCTCAGCGTTGCCGGGGGAGGGAGCAAGCTGGACGATGGTGCGGCCGCTGGCGGTCAGCCGGAGTCAGAGTCGTCGTCGTCCCGCCTGCTGTCATCATCATCGGTGGCATTGTCCTCCTCGCCACGGTCACTCGAGGAGGAGCTTTCATCGTTAGTGGAGCTCTCCACGCAGCACCCTAGGCGAATTCCGGAGTTCCCGAAGACCTTGACGGAGAGCATGCCGCTCTCCATTAACTTAAAATAGAGAACGTGCCCCTCCGCCAAGCTGTGGGCACGTGTGAAGGTCTTCCACCCTTGACGAAGGTACATGACGTGAGGGCGCGGAAAGTCGACGTCAGCCCACATGCTGCCATTCCCGCAATCCCTCATATGAAGCCTCAGGGTCCGCGGGGCCTCCTCCTCCATCACTCGAGTGAATGGAGTCGGAAGCCGGAGGCGACTGCACACAGGCTTATGCAGCCTGATGAAGAAATCATAAGGTTGGTCCCCGATGTGGCCGCCTATCGGAGGAGGAGCCGATGGCGGGAGCGCAGCGGGTACGCCGCCCCTTCCGCCTCCTCCCTCAGCACCACAACGACCTCCGCCCCGTCCCCTTCCTCTCCCCCTCGCAACAGGCTCTGCCACCGGAGGCTCAAAGGAAGGAGGGATGCGTTGTCGAGCAGAAGCCCTCGTCGCCGTCGTCGGGGCGCTAGCACACCCTTTCACCATGGAGACTCGGAAGAAGATGGCGAGCAAGAAGGGAAAAGGAGGGCGAGTGCGGACAAGCACCATCCCTCTCCCCCATTTATAGAGGAGCAAGGCCGGGGCCTAGCCACCCAGCCCAAGGGGCGGCCGCCCCGCAATCAATACAGCCTCTTGAAGCTTGGGGAATCGAAACCGACCCGCTCCCCCAATCCACATGCGCCTGATTTTCCGCCTTGGCATTAATGCCCACACTCTCCGCACCCGCCGCCTGCCCTTCCCAATGCATGGAGGGAACATGGCATAGCAGAAGGGGATGTGAGGACGGGTGGGACAGCCAACTACCACCCCGTGATCGTAGGAAGCGGCGCCATGAATGCTACGACCCGAGTCCACTTAGTAAATGAATAGCGCCCCTGCAGATTCCTTCCCTTTTTTATAAGGGCGGCACGGGCCGCCTCTTTGTTGTCGACTGCGAGATGACGCAAGCATGCTGAGGCCATCCCACGCATGACCCCCACGTTATGCACACGATGCGGGGTGTGGGGGAGTGCAACTGCCAGAAAGATCATGGCGGTTCGCCTCTGCCGCGCCCGCCCACGCACTACTTTGGGCCTGGCCCAACTACGCCTTGCACTTATGAGTGGACCAGGGCCGGGGGCTCCTGTCGGTGTATAAAAGTATGGGTGCTTCTGTACCCCTTACTTGTGCACGGACGGTCGCAGCCACCCCTACAACAAGGCTTGGCGAGGCAGAGGAAGACAGCAGGGGACAACAACAAAGAACATCAAGACAGCTGCCCATTGTAGCGAGCAGCAAGAGGGAAGCAGGGCCACACCCGGCAAAAAGCCTTGCCGAGGCGACCTGCGAGGCCCCGGGCAAGCCCCTTGCCGGGACAGCTTGCGAAGAAACCAGCAAGGCCACCACCCTTGGGTTCGAGAGCTCTGACACCATCGACCAAGATTTGAAGAGCACATGCCTGGTAGCATGCGGCTCCTCACGAAGATTGACGACCCACGAGTCCACGTGGGATCAAGTGATGAAGACCCCCGGCAAGACCCTTGCCGGGGACGATTCCAAGGCCCCCGGCAAGCCTTGCCGGGGATGATCGCTAGGCCGCAACCAGGCCCGCGCTCGGCAGGGTTCCGCCACCTCACCACTACTCCAATGCAGCGATAAGCATGCCGGCGAAGCAGGCGCCTGCATGGCGGCATGCAGATCTTCGTGGAAGCCTACCACGCTGCCAACATAGCAGCTAGTCAGCCAGCATGGCGTTGCATGCCTCGTCGGCCCAGACGCGTGGCAAGGCGAGGGGAAGCGGCGAAGGACGGGATGGCCTCTGTTGCCGTCCCCAATAAAGCGAGAGGGCACGTAGGCAACGCATTAAATGGGCTTGTTCTACGTTGATCGGGCGATAAGCTCGTATCACCGTAGCTTGCCTCCTCCTGTGTGCCACTGTGGCAACCACTTTGTGTATAAAAGGAGGCCCAAGACGCACAGAGAGAGGATTCAGACTTTTGGACAAAGCACCCATCGTAGCTAGTTCAAAAGCTGAAGAACACACATATAACTAGATAAAGCAGGACTAGGGTATCACGCACCTTCGCGGTCCGAACCTGGATAAAAATCCTCCATTTCCTAACAGCTCGACCCGCTCTTCCTGCAACTAACCCCCCACCGAACGTAGAAAGGATCCTTGTGACCCCATAGGTGATCGGTTTCCCCTACATGCCCAGTCCATTCACTGGCCCATAGTGGTAGCGTCCGTGGATGTCTTATCCTTCCTAAAGGTTCCGTCATGCGTCCCCACTCCTTTTGTCATACTTCGGGTGAAAACTTGATCTGCAAGATCGGGCGGTGGCAGCTTTGTGGTCGTTCCCTTCTGGGAGGCATCACTCTAGGGTCCTGGCTTTGTCGTTGTCTGTTTCCCCTCTCCATTATAGCTTGTCATGATGGAAGTCTGCATTGGCTCCAAACGGTCTTCTTCGCATATCCGTAGTTAGGTTGGTGGTCGGTGTGGTGGTGTGTCGATGTCCGACACCTATGTATCTTGCCTTGGATGTGTGTGTTGTGTGTGTTGGCGGCATGAGTATGTATCATCTCTCGGTTGTAATGTTGTGTTGGTTGCCTTATAATATAAAGCGGGAGAAACACTTTTGTCCAAAGAAGGATGGTGCACCATCGATTGGCCATATTAATTGCATGAGTATGCATGATTAAAGAAAGGATTCTAGGGCTCCATGCATGATAAAGGACGACGTTGCACCTTTGATTGGCTACATTACTTGCAGGAGCATGCATGATTAAATGATCCTCACTAAATTTGCGTCAATTTTTTCTCTCGTTGCAACGCACAGACATATGTGCTAGTTTTTACTCCCTCTGATCCTTTTAATTGTCGTGGTTTGAACTAAAATCACGAGTTATTATGGATGAGAGATAGTACTATTTAACTTGGGAATTCAATTTTCCATTTTATTTATTTATTTTCATCACAAACTAAGATTCACAACTGTAAATTACTTTATAGAATTAATCTCGTTGTACTGTGGCTAACTAAATTATTTTAGACCAATATTCCAATACTGTGGCTACCAACTCATCACTAATTTTGGATGTTCATTATATTTTGATTCATAATGTAAGATCAAATATTGTGACTACCAACTCATCACTATTGTAGAAATTTACTGCAAAATTTTGCAAAGAGTGGTTTGGTAAACAACTCCCCCAAGTGTAAATAGTGCCACCCAAACAAAGAAAGGACTACTGGTGGAGGAGTCAACACATTGAATTTACTCATTTAATTATGTAGACACTAATATGACCAATAAGTTAGAGCGGGGGGTTGTTGTCTTTGCTAGTTTAATATGGTCTGGGTTAGTCGATGCAACGACCAAATATGCATGAAAATTATGATGGAGTAAGAGTTTAACATGGTCACTCCGAGTTGTTAGAAAAATATTGATTTTGAATTCTTCAATTTACGCTGTTTGCTTAAGAACGCACTATCATCACATGTGTTGATGGGGTTCATGTGTACCTTTTATCCTCAAGAAATTCTTGCAGTTTGTTGATGAGCTGCCACACTTCCAATTCCAAGTCCTGTGCATTGGCTTTGTTTCCAAATTCCATGAGAATGCTCAATAAAACTTTCTTCACATCAGGATTTTGACCCACCGGAACAAAAGCTCTATACTGGTATTGTGACTTAAGCTTGTCATACACTGCTGTGGCGAGTGTGGTCTTTCCCAATCCACCCAACCCGACGATCGAGACTATTTTGAGCTCTTGCTTTGTTACATCATCATCATCCTCCTCAAACAACTTTATTACCTCCTCTCTTTTTGCTTCTATTCCAATGAGCTGTTTTTTATTTATATATATAGAGATCCGAGGGTCAATGGGAGCTTTGGCGGTTGCACTAGCTACAACATTGTTGACACCAAAGTTGTACTTCTTTCTCCTCTGGACCACAACTTGAACTTGGTTCTCGATGTGTCTGATCACATCACCAATCTGATCATGAGTTATCATGCCATTCTGCCGGAGCTTTAGTCCCTTGTCTTTGAGCTCCCTAAAGCCACTGCTGTTGGGATTCGGCTCGACGTGCACTACGAAGCTGTCAACCATATCCTCAATGTAATATGACAGTTCCCTGACTTCATCAACCCAAATCTTGACCCCATCAAGCTTTTCCAATTTGGAGAGGTCTTTGTGAATACTCGCTAGGTCTTCTGAGAAGGACTCGATATCTCTCTTCATGCTCTTCTCAAGATTGTAGTCCTCTGTGACAAGCTTGCCAAGCTTGTCAAGCAGGCTTCCCATAGCCCCCCTTGTGAGATCCACGGCTCGACTCTTTTCTCCTAGGTATGTGGAGTTGGTAGGATAATGACGCGAAAAACTTTGCAATGGGTGCAAATTACACTGCTCTGTTTGCTTGGTACATTGCCCTCGCTCGCTTGAAGTGGTGTCCTTGTATGCAGAAAAAAAATGTATTTAGATTAAATGAATTTATTTCAGAAAAAATGCTTGTTGGATTATCGATCTGACTAAGCTTACAATGGAAGTTGTCTCTGCATTCTGGCTGCTACCAAGTTTGGCCTTTCCAGAAGTAGACTCGGCAATCTTTCTCTTTTTCACCTCTGTTTGCTCAGTAGATAGTCCTCGCATGCTTGAAGTGGTGTCCTTGTATGCAGAATAATAATGTACTTTAGATTAAATAAATTAATTTCAGCAAAAGTGCTTGTTGGATTATCGATCTGACTAAGTTTACCATGGATGTTGCCCCTGCATTTTCGCTGCTACCATGTTTGCCCTTTCCAAAAGTAGACACGGAAATCTTTCTCTTTTTCGACTAGGCGCATATAAATTAATTCATTAATATACAGTTCAGGATAAAGAAACAGAAGATCCATACAAACACATTAAGAGAGGTCACAACTGATCACCTCGGGGACTTCCTCAGCTCGCATGCTGGTGTCTTCTCTACTCGCGATGAGCTTGTCAACATCTCCATGCTCATGTGCCTCGATTCTCTGTGAGCCAACAAAAGATATTTCATTGCCGAT
The DNA here is from genome assembly GCF_018294505.1 of Triticum aestivum. Classification (NCBI taxonomy): domain Eukaryota; kingdom Viridiplantae; phylum Streptophyta; class Magnoliopsida; order Poales; family Poaceae; genus Triticum; species Triticum aestivum. Next base: position 3,555,635 of record NC_057810.1, read on the forward strand.
ATTTATGTTTTTATAACTTTAGGACGTATCAAATTTATGTTGAAGCATTTCATGACAAATTTGTATGCACGCCAAAGAGTGTGCACAGTACCTGGCCCTCGAGAATCACTGGTTTGGAAGCAGTCCTGACCGCCGTGTTATCATTGGAATACTGAAACCAAAAGCAAATTAAACATGTATGTTGGCCAAAAAGGGGTTGTGTTCCATGCAAAAGAATTCTGTAATTCATACCATGTAAAAACCAATCGAAAAGAGATGGCTGCCAGATCTGCCATGGAACCCCACAATGCTGCTGCCCTTGTCAGCCATGAACCTGAAAGTACTTGCTGCCACATTTCGATGATAAAGATTTCCAAATGGTCCATATGTTCTGACGTTGGTGACAAACATAAGGGACGTCACAAGAATGTTTTCACCATGGCTCCCATATGCTCCACATACTTCCTTGACAAACTCCGTAGGGTAGAATCGGATCTGCAAACAATACGCCAATAAATGATCAGAACACTATGAGGTTGTGCCACAATTATTATTAATTCTCGAAGGTAACCACAAGTTTAGATTATGTAGTACCACACATGCAGAACAAAGCAAATAAACGGACCGTTTCAGTTTTGTGGTAACTGTACTCTTCACCCCAAGGACCTACACGTTGCTTCTTCCCAGATTGGTCAATGTAAGAAAACGAGAATGCATCAATTAACCCTTGGTAACTAATTGTGACACTGTGCAGGCGCCATGGAACTTCTTTGATATCAACAACTTCACCTCCACTTCCACCCCATGGTTCAGTCTTAGTTGGAGTGGGCAAGCTCTGCATGCAAGTATAGATGCAGTATGTCAGACTGAGATCTAGTAAAAACAGTAGCAGAAACAAAAACTACAAAGCTGTGTGTCTATATAGAATGTGCTCGCGTAGACTTGTAAGTGAGCATGATATATGAGTCCTTATCTTTCACACTTTCACAACAACTTTCAAAAGATTTCATGATAGTTTCGTAATGCAAACCATAGGGTGAGCAAGCACTATATGTTGAAAGTTGTATTTATAGGCTTAGCCATCATACCTGTCCCACGGGAAATCCTGTGTCATTCCTCCATTCCTCCAGAAACCTTTTTTCTGTCTCCTGCATGGTATCCAAAATTTCTGCTACAGTGGGTCTATTCTTTCTTTCAGGATGCACACATTTTATTGCTATTTTAATGCATGTCTTCACTTGATCTAATTCTGCTGATGGAAACCGTGATGTTGTTGCATTTATCCATTCACGCCAATTTGTGATTACCTATCGAATCAGAACACAGAGATATAACCGAAGATGAAGGATAGAGCGTAAATACTATACAAAAGATAGATGTGTGATTTCTCTTTAAATGAAAACTGTTCTTGATATAATAAAATTAACGTACCAGCTCAATAAATTGTGTGGCATCATCCATTTCACGATATCTCGAGTAGCCTCCATGGCCAGCCATTATCTCTATAACTGTAACCCCTAAACTGTAAACATCATTCTTTGATGAGACCAGATTTTCAATCCTGAACTCTGGTGGCATATAATCCCTGCATCATATCAAAAATATTTAGCTCAAGTTGGTGCCACGGTAAAAACATTCACTCAATCACCATAGAGAAAAGCATATTTCAGATGAGGCACTCCTCAGTCCACTTACTCTGTTCCTATAGCTGTAGTTGTGATATGACTATGTGTTTTACTGAAGAACTTTGACAACCCGAAATCTGCTAATTTTGCTCCCTTGTACTTATCCAGTAGTATGTTCCCAGGTTTTAGATCCAAGTGCAGAATTGGTGATCCACATCCCCCGTGAAGGAAATTTAAACCTTCACAGGTCCCCTCTATTATATTGTAATGTGTCGGCCAGTCATGGTCACGAGATTCTTCAGCATATGCAGAACAAAAGAGTATGGCTCAGGGTTAAATCAAGGAATTGCTCTTTGTTAAGGACAAGAGAAGAAACATCTGAACTTTGCGCATCTTACCTTTGAGATACTTGTCTAGGCTTCCTCCCTCCAGGTACTCGAAGCAGAGAATTCTATATATGTATTGAATTGACCGCAGTTCACCTTTGTACTCATCATATTTATGGCTTTTTTCATAACAGTAGCCGACTAACCGTACAATATTTGGATGTCTGATCCTTAGAAGGTTAACACACTCATTCTCGAATTGCTTGTTGTCAAGTGCTTGCACGTCATAAAACTTTTTCACAGCAATGACTTCTCCGTTGTAAACTCCCTGTTAGACAGAACTGATTAGTAATGAACTAATGATACGGTGTATTAGTTTGTGTTGTTATGATATGCATAATGGTTGCCGTATGTGTTATCTCTTCCTGCTGCGTATCATGAATGTATGTGCGTATGTATGAGTGCCTAGGTCTGCACTATGTTTAGAAACACCATCATTAGTCTTGATCTTGACATCTCCAATGCCCACGATGTACCGAGGCACATTGTCGCCTTGATAGATAGATAGATAGCTCTACAGAACCTTTAGGTACTGAAACACTCTTTTTTAGGCGTCACATGAGAAGAGCTCGTCGTATCTAACATCCACGCTTCATTGCATTACTCGCTTGATAGGTTAAGCATGTCACAATGAGAATCATTGTCTTCAGAAGTATCCACATTGGCCGGTCCTTCACTTTTTCTCCACGTTGGGCACTCCATCTCTATGTGACCCTATGTCTTACAATGATATTCTCTGGTTTCTCCTTCTCAGCCATAGAACGGAACGAAGCCACTACCACGTCTTGCGTCCACGCCACCCACGCCGGCGAGGGAGTAGGTCCCCGCATCTGTGGAGGGGTCGCAGGAGCCTACTGGTCAGATATGTGCTTCACTTTAATTAGCTAGATTTCAGTCAGCTGACTTTTAGTTTTGTGGTCAGTCGATTTTTTGACCATTGAATTGTGCTTTTAAGATTTGTGCAGTTTTTTTTTCATGTTTCGCTGGTGTACTGGGCTGGGCTGTTTGGATTTGACTGACTTCTATTTTAGGTCAGTCAACTTTGCTCCTGGGCTGAATTTTCGCTGGTGTACTGGGCTGGGCTGTTTGGCCCCTTCTTTTTCTCATGGGTTTGCTTTTGGTTTTTGCACCTGTACACTTTTATTTTTCTATTTTTCAGTTGAGTTTTGTTTTTTCTTTACGTGTATTTCCGGATGTTGAGTGTGTGTAAATGTATACATGTACAAATTACATTAGAGTATGGAAACTTCAGTCTTATATATTTTTTCTACATATTACAAAAAGTGCATTTTTTGTGCTAATTTTGTGGAAAATTTTGTTTTTTCATTTTCTTTATTCTTAAGGGTAATAACAATGCTAATTGTTTTGCTAATTAAATACATTTTTCTATTATTATGTGTATGAATGCATGAAAATACTATACAATATTTGTGTAAGTTATACTAGACTGCTAAAGTTGCATTATTATATGTGTATTCACTGCATATGTGTAAAAAGTGCAATTTCACTGCAAAGTAGTGTGCAAGTTTTTAAAAAAAAATTCTTAAGAGTAGTGCCAATGGCACTAATTTACTCTCTCTTAGAAAAATTTATTGGTTTTTTTATATTTAGTTTTTAATTCATTTCCTGTTCTTATGGACGATACCAATGCCAGTAATCCGTTCCTTGTTTAAAAACTTTGTTTTTATGTAAAATTCACTATTATATGCTTATTTTTACATAACTAAAAAAGTGAAATTTATGTGAAAATTGTGTGAAAATTGTTTCATTATAATTTTTACTTTCTTTCTTCATAAAGGGTGGTACCAATGCCACTATACTTGATTTCTTCTTAGCAAAATTTATTTTTATTTTTGTGGGATGTAAGTAAGTATACACGCAAATATGATATACCATGTGTGTAAATTATAGTAGATAGAAAAAATTGAATTGTATATGCTTATTTTTTGCATATTACAAAATGCAATTTCGGGGCATACTTGTGTGCAATTTATTTTTTCTTTTCTTAAAGGGTTTCATTATTTCATACGAAACTTCATTATTTTGTTTTAGTTGCATTTTTTTATTTTTCTGATTCTTAAAGGGTTTCAATCTTCCCTTGAAAATTTTATTATTTTGTTTTTGATTTTGATTTTCTTTCTTATTAAAGGGTTTTATTCTTCCCTAGCAAAAACATCATTTTGTTTTCATTTCTATTTTAGTTTTATTTCATTTTCGTTCTTTAATGGTAATTCCAATATCGTTCCTCTATTCTATGGTTATCCGTTCGTATTATAAAAGTGCAATTTCTGCATAAAATGTGTCATTTTTTTGTTGCATAAATTGTGTGTAAGTTTTGTCAATACTTGATTTATTTTTTATATTTTTCTTTCTTTTTAATGATAAGATCGATTGCACTTTACTATTCCTTCTTAGGAAACTTCTTTTGTGCAAAATTTTCACCATTTTATACTTATTCTTGCATATTATGGAAAATGCAATTTATGTGTAAATAGTATGCAAATTTTGCCACTATTTGATATATATTTCATTTTTCTGTATAGAACTTTGTTATTTTTATTTTGTTTCAGGTTTTATTTCAAAATGTTTCTTCCTTTAGGAGATTGTAATGCCACTAATTGATTCCTTACTAGAAAACTTTTTTTTGCGAAAAATCCACTACTATATGCTTATTCTTGCATATTATAAAAAGCACAACTTGTGTATAAAACAAGAACATTTTTCGAAACTACGAACAACTTTTTTAAAATGCGGATATTTTTAAAAAAGAGGAACAACAATTGAAAACTTCTAAAATTTTCTGAAATTCTCCCAACCATTTTTCATTTTGCGGTAAAAATATGAGAACTTAAAAAATAATGAGTTTGTCATTTTTTTAAAACATGAAATTTTCGAAAAAATGCGCACATTATTCTAAAAGACGAACAATTTTTTCAAGATGAGAACAATTTTCAAAACATTTATATAACTAAGCGAACATGTTTTGGTATTGCGAACAAATTTGGAAATATGAACATTTTTTAATTTGTAAAGAGTTTTGAAAACAAGATCATATTTTTGAAATCCGCAAACATTTTTTGAATTTGTGTACAAAATTTAGAAATGCAAACATTTTCGCAATTTAATCTTTTTTGTATTTTCAAATACTTTTTGAAAAGAACTGAACAAATTTTGAAGTAGTAATCTTTTATGGAATTTCTGATGAAAATTTGAAAACCGGAACAAAATCTGGAAAAATGAACAAATTTTAAGAAATACGAACATTTTCAAATCCCAGAAAATTTGTTAACTAAAGAAATAATTGTGAAAAGGAAAACTAACAGATAATTAGAAAGAAAAGAAAACAAGAAAAAGGAACACGGACATAGGGACATTTTTTTTGAAAAAATGTGAATAATTTTTGTAGTCCGAGCAAAATTTGAAACCTTGAGCATTTTATGAAATATTTTATGAAATTCTAAACAAAAAATTGAAACCACAAACATTTTTTAAGATTCTTGATTATATTTAAAATTTATAACCACATTTGTAAACTGTGAACATTTTACGAAATTTCTGAACATTTTTTGAATGTTTAATACTTTTCCAATTTGGGAACTAAATTTCCGAAAACTAAGAGTAATTTTTTGAATTTGTGATTTTTGTTAAACAAGAACATTTTTCGAATATGTGAACGTATTTAATGAAAATGAACAAATTTTGAATTACCAAATATCTTTCGAAAACATGAACATTTTTGGAATTTGTGAACAATTTATTAAAGCACAAACGATTTTTTAATCTTTAGAACAAATTTGGAAGCGTGGACTATTTTTTGAAGCACGAACATTTTTTGAATCGTGCGAACAAAATTTGAAACGGAGAACAATTTTGACAAAAACCCAAACAAATTTGGAAGCGCAAATAATTTTTGAAAGCACGAATATTTTTTGAATCTTGAGAATATATTTTGAAAGAGGGAACAATTTTGAAAAATACCGAACAAATTTGAAAGGGCGAACTTTTTTTGTATATGTGAAAAAATTGAAATCTGGTACATATTCTGAATTTTGAAAGTATTGAACTTTTTGGTGTAACAAGAATTTTTTTGAATATTGAGAACATTTTTTCAAAAACTGAATATTTTTCCAAAACACGAACAAAATTTGAATTTTTCGATTTTTTTTGAAAAAAAGGAAAATAAAGAAGAAATAAAAAAGAAAATACTAAACATTTTATAAAACTGTGAACATGTTCTAAAAAGAAAAATAAACTTGAAAAGGAAAATGAAACAAAAAATGAAAAATGAAAAAGAAACAGAAACGAAAAAAAGAGAAATAAAAAACAATAGAAGGCTGAAAAAGAACAAGAAAAAACGATACAGTAAAAAACCCTGTTCAGGGAACCTTCTTGAAGGTTCCCAAAACAGGTTGGACGCATTATGTGTAAGTGGGCCTCGGCCCTTGTCTGTCACTCGCTGCGCTGCTCCGTGTGATCGCTCGGCAGCAATAAAATAATTGTGCAGGATAATATGTTCTGCTTCCATTGGTTTGGTTGTAGTTATTCTTGAACAAAAAGAGAGTTTTATACTTTTATTCCATGGCAATAGGGTTATAATATGCTAAAACAAGATTCTGAATAAAAGGGGGATTCACTGTAACCAACAAGCGGTACTCCGACCTGTGCGAGCATAATTAGTTAGACAGTGAGAAACCCTATTACGGGAACGGCCTATCTTAACTAAAACAAACTCCCGCTCCAACATGAGCCTCTTTATATCCTCCATCAAGTGACAGTAAGGCGATTCGGCAAGGGAAACAAGAGTGATATTTGACTGGACTTGAGACCTTTATGTAATATCTAAAATGGTAAAACTATACCTTGTAGACCTCTCCAAATCCACCGTGCCCAATTTTTTGCTCTTCACGGAAATTACCCGTGATCTGCTCTAGCAGTGCAAATGGCAGAGCCGTCGGTTTCTCGTCTCCATCAAGTATACGCTGTAGCACACTTTGGTCCTCCATCCTAGTATATGTTGTTAGTGAGAAGTAGATGCATGGAAAAATTAGTTTGCTTGAGATAGACAGCAGGCTTGCATAAGTTGGTAGCAAGGGAATACGTACCTGCTGGACATTTAGCCTTTGTAAGTAGGTATGCAGTCTAGGAAGCACACACTTGAACTGTCACCAAGAGATTTTAGCACATTAAACAAGATACAGAGATTGTTCTTGACATATACACACTAATCAATGTGTATAGGAAGAGGTGAGGCAAGAAAGTGATGGAGTATATTTTGGTAGCCAAAATGGAACAGGAGCAGCAGGGAGCAAACAGAAATGAGTTAAGGAGATGAACGCACCTGTTAGGAATGAAGAACGCTGGCCAGTTAGGTCCTTATTTTTCTTTCCAGTTTGAAGACTTGACGAAAGGCTGGCACGCGAGCTTGCCGTTTGATCCTCAGTTGCACCTCGACTTTTCTCCATCTTTTTGCCACCACAAAAATGAAGGAAGCTGCTATCCACATTGATAAGACGACAACTGCAAGTTCGAATAAGAACACGTGCGAGCTGCCTAACAATTCTACCTAGCTAGGCACAGTAGTGGTCCTAAGTCCTAACACATACACTACACTAATTCCAAGCATCAAGTAAGTGTTCACATTTTTTTTAGAAATGGAGGATAACCCCTAGCCTCTGCATCATTGCGATGCACACTGCCATATTTATTTAAGTTTAAGTATGAAGATCCAGCACACAAAAACCAGTAGTAAATATAAATAAACAAGCCACAAGAGATAAAACTAGATATATATGCCTACACACGTACCCAATTGTTGAGCCGCCGTTCAAAGCGGCTGTAAAATAACCCGGGCAACTGTCTTTCATTGGTTGCACTCAGATGTTATAAGCTCCCGCACTTTGGTATGTCCAAGTAAGGATCACGTAAATAAATGTTCACATAATATTTATCCATATGATGCTGACCTTTCAGAAGGTACTACTATGTGATACTGATAGGAGTTGCCCAACCGCAACTTGGGATGCTACTTGCCCAATTGAACGTCAAGTCCTTTTGTAGCAAGAGTATCTACAATAGACTAGATCAGGTCCTTTGGAAGATATTACGGAGTAGTACTATATAATACTGATAGGAGCTGTCCTATCACATCGTCTCGTCTCAAACAGCACCACGCGGTGTACAAAATTTCCGAGTGAATTCAACTGAAAACCTTTTTCAATATTAGGGAGCAGCTACGAGTAAGTCGACTGATTCTTATCTTTGGGTTAGTTGGCTGATTCTTATCTTTGGGTTAGTCGACAAACAACGCGTATTTTGCTCCCTAATATTAAATTAGGGAGCAACTACGTGTAAGTCGACAAACAACCTCCCATAGTGATTGCTTATGTTGGACTTGCTTTTACTTAGTACCATTTTGCTGCAATATTTTGGATCTCTTCCTCTCTACTTCTTAATTAGCAGGCACAATGGATCTTGCACAGTTTGCAGCCATGAACGAAATAAGTTTAGAAGATTAACAACAACTCACCCGTTACTAAGTAGTAAAAATAACCTCTCCTGCAGACAACTAAATGTAGCTTTGTGAGAATTGAACTTTCGATCATGTCTTACTCAAGGCTGTCCTCGGGTCACCTAGAGCTATAACTGAAGGCTCTACTTCGGCAGGCCATTTGATCCCATGTCACAGTCGTACATACATCTCGACTTTTCTCCATCTGCTTGCAACCACAAAATAGAGGAAGCCGTCCAAGACGAGACGACGACTGCAGGTAAAAACACGTCAAGGGTCAGCCAACCGCGTGTGAGCTGTCCAATAATTCTAGCATCAACAATGGCCCTACAATATTTCAAAGCATCAAGTAAGTGTTCACATACAGAAGAAAAAATGTCCACATATTCTTATCCATATGATGGCGACCATTTTTGAAGACAATACATGATATTGATGGGAGCTACCCAACAGCAACTTCGGATGCTACTTCCTCGAGTCAAGTTAAAAAGAAAAGACTTGACAAAGTCTACGTACCGCTACCGATCAACACGTTCTATAGATTTTTGTCAATAATAATTAAAGAAAGTTTGCCATTTGATCCCCCGAAATATGATAGTTTGCCATTAAAGAAAGCAAATAGCCGAGCAGTGTCGATCTACGCTACCATGCACCAATATGTCAGATGTAAAAGCATGCATACTCCCTCCGTCCCAATATACGCGGAATCATCGGTCTTCGTGATTTAACTTTTATCATCAATAAAAAGAATTAATGTGTATAGTGAGGAACCAAGTGGCTTGTACAGACAGAAGACAGGTCAAGTTCCACGTGCAGCCACCTGTTGTTTTGGTTCCACATTGGCACCGTGGACCCGAGGTCTCGTTTGGTCTCAAATAGCACATCACACACCACCCGGTGCATTACTTAATGGATCCGTGGTCTCGTTTCGTCTCAAATTTCTGAGTGAATTCTTAACTAGGAAGAAGGCAGTCGTCCAGGTCTGTTCAACTGCTCCAACTCTTGCATACCAATTTCTTCTATTTTACCATGCACACCAGATGTACGCGTACACACCAAATGTATTGCTGACACATTTTTGATCTTTTATTTGCCTGTTTAGCATACAACACGTTCATAGCTCTTCCTCTCCACTTCCTAATTAGTTCTCACGCACTCTGTTTATTTCTTTCTGTCGGAGAAATCTGTCTGATTTTGAAGTTTTTTTTTTGCCTATGTAGTGCGCGCTTGAAAAGAAAGGCTGCCACACCAACATAGCCGATTTTTGTGAGACATATCTCAAGTAAGTGTATCAAATAGTCGACTGATATGGAACCACTGGTCTAAAGAGAAAAACATTTTTTTTTGAAACAAATTATTTCTTGCATAATCATCAGTTGCGTCCTACTTTGTTTTTTTTTTCTCTCATTGAGATCATGTTGCTGTTGTTTTTCTAGTTTTACATTGATCTAAGCTTTAGGTTTTGCATGCACAAGTATGCATCTTTGTCTTCCTTTTCTTAGATAAAATTAAGGTACCAGGCAGTTTTTAATGTAAAAAAACAAACACCACTTTGAACAGGAACATATTTTATTGGTGGGATTTTTGTTTTATTTTGCGAGAACGAACTAGCAACTCAAAATAACTAAGAAGACCTCCCCTGTAGGGGTAAGCCTGTTTATTCGGTTCGGTAAATACATTTTTTGGTGTAAATAGTTGCAATACTTTGGTGGTATTGCTTTAATATTTGAACACAAGGAGACAACATACCTTTGTGAAAATTAAACTTTCCCTCAAGTTGAGTGGCTGAACTAGTCAATGTGTATAGTACGATGATTACTGTGTGAGGAGAGGCAGGAAAGCGACTTGTAGCCAAAACGGAACATGAGGAGGGACCCTCTCTCGTCGCCCCCGACACGAGAGGAGACAACCTCTGCCGCTAGCGCCCCGATCTCATCCCTTCTCCACCTCCGTTGCCGCCTGGGGTTGGTGCCGGACTAAGCCCAAGCGTTGGATGGCGGTGGTGCAGGGTTGTTCCTCCTTCTCCCGGATCGTTCGACGGCGAGGGCGCCGTGGGGATGCGGCATCTGCTTTGATCCATGGCGGCATGGCGGCTCCCGGCGGCAATGCTTGACGGCGCGGTAGAGTTCGACTAGGCGTGCCCAGAGGATGAAGGTGGGGCTGGGCATGGCCGGTGGCGGCGGCGGC
>NC_057810.1:3567132-3568781 GCF_018294505.1 Triticum aestivum
GACATGCGGGACTTCAGGTGCACGTGCACCAGCTCCATCCCGCGCGTCCTCCAGCTCCGTCCCTGCGTCCTCCAGCTTCGTGCTCGACGGCGGCTAACCGGCGAGGAGGTGGTCGAAGACGGGCAGGTAGAGACGGCGACGGTCAACGACAGCGAGCAGGTGCAGCCGTGCAGACGCGAAGCTACCTCCTTGGCTCCTCCACTCCTCCTTTCACCGCGTGCAGGTGCAGACAAGGAGGTGGTGGTCGACGTTGGCAACGGCGGCCGGCGGAGGCGGCGCTCACAGCCAGGAGGAAAGAGGATCGCCGAATTGGGGGAGCGAGGGCCTTTGCCCTAGCATCTTATCGACTCGCTATCCCTGCACTGGACTGCTGGGCTATGCGCCTGGGCCAAATGTCGCGGTCCGACTGAGCCAGCTCGGTTAAAAACAGGACCGGACCGACTTGTTTTCGGGCCTGTTTCTGCAGACCGGACCGGCCATTTTTATCAGCGGGCCAGGACCGAACGGTCCGGTCCTTAGCGGGCCGCGAGCCGGGCCGAAAGCTTGCTCGCCATGTCCAGGCTGAGTCAAGGATGACCGGCTAGGTGGCGGATCCTTTTGGCAGGGCTGGTGGTGGCCGATCTTGGGATCCCGTTCCTGGGACCGTCGCAGGACGCTTGTGGCGGCCAAAGCTTCTTCTGCCGTCAACGACGCTTGACGCAATATCATGGCGGCTACTGCCATTGTGTGTGCGACGACAACAGCTGGCACGGCGGTGGGTGCTTCCTGTAGTTCTCAGAATCGGGGCAGTGGCCCCTCTTCATCAATGGCGTCAAACTCCGAGGTCGTGTGGGCGACTTGGAGTCTGGATCTCGAGGTGGCGACAGCCTTTCTAAGGCTGGTTACGGTATGGGATGCCCCCTCCATCAACAAATCAGGTTCAATGTGTCTCGGCAGGTGACACATGTGCCTCTTTCGGATTAGTCGGGGAGTGTCTGTTGCGTTTAGGGTTTAGTGCCTACCACCGGTGGATGTGCTATCGACGGATGATACGCACGACGTCTTATACAGAGATATCAAGTCATCCATCCATGTCACCGGTAGGTGATGGGCAGTGGCTCTGGCGGAGGTGACATATTTAGCCCGTCGTTGTTTGATCAAAGGTGGTGCGATAGTAGTCGGAGGCAAGCGGTACGGGACATCTTTCTCTTTCGTTGTCTTCTCCAGAGGTATCAAGATATCGAGCCGTCAGTAGACGAATAAACGGAGAATGGCACAAACAGTTTCAATGACGAGTTTATGCATTTCGGTGGAAACACAAGATCTCTGATCGGTCTATGTCAACGCATGCCTGCGTCATGTGCTTGCCGAAGGTGCTGGATTGAAACTTAACTTTCGGATGAGAATCCGGAGTACATCCTTGTGGTGGACTTGCCATGATCGGCGCACATGCGGCAATTCCTTCTTTAAGGTGTAGCCTAGGAGTTGTGTATTTTTAGTTTCTAACGTATCTGGGGAGTTACCGCGTGAGGTATATAGCCTAATTCTTTTTTTCAATTATTTCTTTGGATTGAGATTGTGCGGATGCTGAATTATACATTATTAATAACACATGGCTGCATGCATGGTTCTAATGTGGAGGTAGAGGGTTATCCTTCTCTACGAAAAAA
>NC_057810.1:3640940-3647024 GCF_018294505.1 Triticum aestivum
TAGGTAATGGTGCACCATTGGGTTGGTGGAAGCGGTGCTGGACCAAATAAATCTGCCTCAACTCTACTCTCACACCGACGGTGTCCTTCATGGCGGCGTCTTGGAGTTCATGGCATCGTGTGTTTGTTGATCCTTCAAATCGGCAGCGTTAGTGTTCATGGATAGTGTCTGCGAGGCGGCGGCGGTGACCCCTTCAGGTGTGTCTCTCCTTCTGCCCTGTCCCCATTGATGTGGCGTTGTCTCCGACGTCATGGTTGAGCAGGAAGGTTTTGTCATCCGGGAGTACGCGCAGGAAGTTGTCTATGCAGGTGATAGCTGGTAGAAGGTGCATCCTGTGATGGGTTCATGTTTGGAAGCTGACAGTTCTTATCTCCTTCTCCGATGTCGTAGTCGTGCGGGGGTGTTAGTTGTCGAGTTCGATGGCATTTCCAAGGACATCTTGCCTCGGTATGATTCTTTCAATGACAATGTTTTTGCTTCCGGCAAACTGCTTTGGAGGTCACTAAAGCTGCGGCTCAGCGATGGAGCCGTGTGGAACTCGGCTGAAGGGGTGATCTATATCCTTTTCCTTGGCAGGGAGGAACAGACACTGGTTTTTGCGTAGGATTATCCTATATTTTCACTCCTTTGTTTACGTGGCCTGTAACTAAATCTTTATTTTATTAATAAGACTCTCGTTAATATGGAAAAAAGCACACCCATAGTAGATATGTACGCCTATATTTTTTTGTTGGTTTTTTATCTTTATATATAATCTTGGGTTTTGGCTAGGGTTTCTCCTGCCTCTCGCTGGTGCTGCCGTTAGTCTATCTCACCTCCTGTGGTTTTAGGAACATGAAGGCATGGTGGATCACGTCCCCTACCGGCACGGGGGTGGGGGCTTCATTTTTTAACACTCTTTTGTGTTTTGTTAGGTTTGTGTCATGCTCAGAGAGGCGAAGGGACGATAGTTCTCTGAAGATGGAATAAGGTTCTCCCTACATTGTCGTTATACCGGTGATGTTTCTAGCATCATCGGACGGCGTGTGGAGGTTTGTCTCCGGGTGATCTCACGGGATTCGGCCGACGTTTGTCTTCGGTGGATCCACGTGGATCTTGTGTTCGTTCGTCTGTGTTTGTGAGTCTACAGGTTGGGTTCTTTTGATCTACGCTTCTCTTCATCAGCGACGAATGTTGTGGTGTATGGGGCCTTAGAGACACGATTTTCCGACTGTTATTACAATAGGATTTTCCCGGCGCCTTTCAATCCACCTTAGTCTTGCATGTGAGATGCGTGCCCCCCCAATCCACCTAAGTCTGCATGTGAGCTCGTGATGGAACGAACACCCGATGGTCTCTTGGCTTAACGGCACGCGTTTACGTAGCCAACGGATCAGTCGGTTGATCGTAAGCCTTTTCCATTTTTGCCAGCCTCCTGGCTTTAAAAGCCTTTTCCATGCTGCAGATCTTTCTCAACAGCTCCATGTCATATGTTTCAACACGTCACCCACCTTTAGTGCCTATCCTCTTTCCCTCCCTCACCAACGATGATAGCGGTATTCACCTGATCACAACACATCCAAACATGGTCAATCCCTTACAGAACCACAAGGCGCTTCAATGTGGTCAATCGTAAGCCATCTCTCTTGTGGCACAAGATGAGGTTTTTCTCTTTCTACATCTTTTTTGTCTCCAATTTGTGTGCGCGCTATTTTTTAAGGGTTCACTCTAAATAGCATTTTAAAAATGGTTAAGAGGTAAGAATAACATTATCTTCGAATTCTACACATTTTTCAAATCAAATTTCATATATAACATGTTAAAATTGGGGTTATGGTTTAAAAGATATGGATATTTCAAAAAAAAATTGTTGTACATAGACTATGGGTTAAGTTAGTTTAGAAGACAAGGTGTTGTCTGTAAAAACACAAAAAAGATTCAATTTATCACTTAAAAGTGAATTGTGGATTAATTAACTGAAAGTGTAGGGGGTCTTATGTAAAAACACAAAAAAAATCAATTTGTACTTAGATTGCTCAGAATCTATCACACCATTTGTTTTTGTCTGCAATATATATGTATGTAATACTTTGTTGAAGCTCCTTCCGGAGCCACAACTCAGTCACTCGAAGGTGCTCATAGAGGTAAGTTGTGTATGCGTGCATTCATAGGGGTGAGCGTATGAGCATCTACGTCTGTACTGTGTTAAAAAATCTCAGATATCAATATCTAAAATTTATGGCCAATATAATTTAATCTATGTAGATGAACGTAATGCATTGTTTGCCTCTTGTTTAAAAAATATAATCATAGATAGATAGATTAACATCACAATAAAGATGGTTGTGTGCATCGCTTGGTCTAGAGGCCGGACGTTATCCTACTTTTCGTAAAAGAAAAAGAGATTAACATCATAATTTCCAACGATTCAGTAAAAAACATTTTATAGTAGTCTGGCTAACTTTTCTGTTGTATTTGGTCATTGCATCATTGACGCAACGGATCATCTAGCAAGATCGGTATCCGAGGACGTTCCACCATAGGGAAGACAGAGATTGGCACTTCTCCCTGTGCATACGTTCTTGTTTGTACAGCTCCAACGCCTCCTCCATGACCTCCTTTCGTGATAACATCTGTGATCTTGTCTCAAACGAAGGATGAGTACAGATGTAGTCCATTAATTTCGTGTCTCCAATGATCTCCCCAATCTTCTTGCAGAACTCAGGGGCTACGCGTGGATCGAAACCAGCAGCGGCCATTATCATCAATCCGATGTGATCCGCCTCCAATTCGGCCCTACAATGTATATACAGGTAAAACACACAAGAGATAAGATATACAGCCTCGACAATAAAATATCCTTGCATACATAGAGCAACTAGTATTTGGCAAACCAGCATGTTTCAATTTCCAAACAAAATGTTGTTTTTTATGAGAGAATGCAATTACTAATTTCAAGAACAATGTAATTAATTATTAAATCAATGTACCTAAAATGTGAAAGGTGAATTAACATACCTTCGTGAGAAGGGCGTTAATTTGTAGAACGGAATTAACCTCAACAACTCCATGCTATGCCTTGCAACAACATGTGCGGCCTACAAAAATAATGCGTCATTGACTGTCCCACTTGAAAATAACCAAAACCTCCGCATCCTCTACAAATGCACCAATGCTCCAATAAGGAGAACCTACCTCATGCGCAATAACAGTGGCAATCTCGGCATCGGTCTTCAAATGCTTGAGGTATCCAGTGTGGATTACAATCTTCCCGCCCTTCGAGCTGAAAGCCTTTACGTTGTCATCTTCGACAACCATCACCTCCCAGTTAAGGTCATTGAGGTGCACCGCCTGTGGCTGCACCACCACCTTCCCCTGCTTAACATCATCGTCATGGATGCCGTTTTTGGGGAAGAGGCGGCGGACTCATTGGATGATGTCTGAGGCGATGTGGCGGACGAGGACAGTCCTCGGGTCAGACGGGCCAAGGATGTCTTTGCCGTTCTTCTTCTTCCAATCGTTGAAATTTTTGTCGCCAAACTCGCGCTCCTCCGACGATGTCAGGAGGACACGATGGGCCCGGTTGCTGAAGGGCACGGTCTCGTTTTGGCTTATCGCAGCAAAAATACTGAACTTGGCAGCGTAGGGCAGGACAACCACCGCGGCGGCCACCTTCCACAGGTTCGGGTACCATCGAGGTCGGCTCCGTGACACGAATCTCGGCAGTGACGGCGCGTGGCCCATATGGGAGGCCGCCGCCGGCTTGGCTTGGCGGAAAAAGAGCCGTCGGATTGAGCCCATGACAATGGAATGCGATCGAGGTCCTGGCAGTGGCTGGGCGGGGTTGAAGTGGCGTCGGACGATCTGGAGCCTGGAGAAAACTAAGCGCCCGTTCCTCAGGCAGTTCATGCTGGCGGTTTCTTGTACATGCAGCGGAGGCGTTTGATTGATGAAGGGATACGCCGGGGGCTAACTTTATGGGCTTCATGAGAGTAGTACGAAGTAGACTCGGATTCAATATCATAAGACGATGTGCTGTGTCCGAGACGTAGTGCGTGGCGTTGGCTCGAGTTTAAGACGTACTGCGTGGCTCCTGCTTCGTCCACGTCCCTTGTTATCCGTCGGTGCTCCTTTTAAAGCCAGGAGACTATGTGGCAAATATGGAAAAGTCTTACGATCAACCGACTCATCCGTTCGTTCGATCGCGAGCTCACATGCAGACTTAGGTGGACTGCATTGCGCCGCGCAAATCTTATTGTAATAAACAGTCGGAAAATCAACATTCTAAGACCCCATATATACATTAGAACAGCAACCGCCGCCCATGAACAGAAGAGTAGGTCGAAAGGATCCAACCTGTAGACATACAAACACGGACATACGATGACAAGATCCACATGGATCCACCAAATAAGACAAACGCCGGCCGAATCCCGCAAGATCCGCTGGAGACAAACCTCCACATGTCGTCTGATAATGCTAGAAACATCACCAAGACAGGGACAAGGCGGGAAGAACCTTATTCCATCTTCAGAGAGCTATCGCCCCTTCGCCTCTCCGAGTAGGACAAAAATGGTAACAAAACTTAAGAGTATGAAAAAAACGAAGGAGGCACGAGAAACCCTAGCCAAAACCCAAGACTATATATAAAGATAAAAAAACCAACAAAAAAAGATACGCGTACAGATCTCCCATGCATATTCTCTTTTTTCATGGTAATATGTGTCTCATTAATAAAATAAATATTCAGTTACAAGCACACCGACATTACAAGACTGAAAAAGATAGGATAATCCTACGCAAAAACAAGTGCATGTCCCACTCCACCAAGGAAAATGATACAGATCACCTCTTCACCCAAGCTCGACGCGTCTCCATCGATGACCTGCAGCTTTAGGGACCTCCAAAGTAGTGTACCTGAAGCAAAAACATTGCCATCTAAAGAATCATACCGAGGCAGCGTCTCCGCGGACATGCCATCGAACTCCACAACTTACACCCCCGCACGACTACAACATCTGAGGAGGAAACCAGAACCGTCAGCTTCCAACCATAAACCCATCATAGGATGCACCTTCTTCCAACTGTCACCTACGTAGACATTTGTCTGTTCGTACTCCCGGATGACAAAACCTCCCTGCTCCACCGTGACGTCGGAGACAACGCTGCAGCAATGGAGTCAGAGCAGACAGAGAGACACGCCTGAAGGGGTCGCCGCCGCCGCCTCGCTGATACCATCCATGAAAACTAACGCCGCCGATCTGAACGATCGGCAAACACACCGATGCCATGAACTCGAAGACGCGGCCATCAAGGACATCGTCGGTGTGGGACTGGAGCTGAGGCAAATTTATTCGGCCGGGCGCCGCTTCCACCAACCCAACGGTGCACCACGACCTACAAAACCAAACCCTAACTGTTGAGCGGAAGAATGGGGTCCCCCATTCCTCCTGTCATCGGAGCAGCAGTCGGAGGGAGAGAGGATCAGCTCTGTTCGGTGTAGATTGGAGGTTGAGGATCGCTTCCTTACTCGCCTTCACGTTACGGAGGCTAGGTTAGAGAAAACGAGCGAGACCTTGATCCCTTCGCTCTTTGTTATTACTAGCAAAAATGTTCGTGTGTTGCAACGGAAGAAGAAAACATATCATAGTCCATCCCTCCTTGCCAATACACACTTGTCTCTGTCCTTATAAAAAAATTGATGCAAGAATCAACTATAGTGATGGAAATTCAGTAATGGGTATCAAAAAATAAGTGACATGCACATTTAAAGTTTCCCGTGCATTGCAACAGGAGAAGAAAAACATATCACAACCCATCACTCCTTGCCAATACACATTTGTCTCCCTCCTTTATTTCAACACAATACCCCACATGTATTTCCCCTTATATTCCTGTCTGCCCTCATCGACGGTGACAGTGATGTCCACCTTGCATCATATTCTAATTCCTGCTAAAAAAATTGATGCAAGATCATAAGAGGTCAATTACAGTGAGGAAAATCCAGTAATGGGTATCCGAGAATAAGTGACATGCACATTTGAAGTTTGTTTGCTTGATGCAATAAAATCTTCTGTTGCTTGTGTATAACAACTTCTGACTTGT
>NC_057810.1:3648184-3699743 GCF_018294505.1 Triticum aestivum
TTTGCCCTCCACTGACCCATCTCCGCAGATCCCTTGCCTCCCACCGATCTCGTCCCGTCTTTGCCTATGTTTTTCTCATGTGCTTTGGTAGATTCTTGAGGAGGCTGGTTGATGCTAGACATATTTGAATTGGTGAGATTCAATTCGCGGGAGCAAGGTGGGATTATTCAGTGTATTACTATAGCTCAATTGTATATGCAGCCTACGACGGACACAATTGAGCCTGGATGCAGGCCCAGCCGAGGCCCAGTTTAGCGAATCAGCCATGTACGGGAAAACAAAAATCAGACGCAGCGAAACAGTGGTAAATATGTTGGGGAACGTAGTAATTTCAAAAAAATTCCTACGCACACGCAAGATCATGGTGATGCATAGCAACAAGAGGGGAGAGTGTTGTCCACGTACCCTCGTAGACCGATAGCGGAAGCGTTATGACAACGCGGTTGATGTAGTCGTACGTCTTCACGATCCGACCGATCCAAGTACCGAACGTACGGCACCTCCGAGTTCAGCACACGTTCTACTCGATGACGATCCCCGGACTCCGATCCAGCAAAGTGTCGGGGATGAGTCCCGTCAGCACGACGGCGTGGTGACGATGATGATGATGTTCTACCGATGCAGGGCTTCGCCTAAACTCCGCGACGATATGACCGAGGTGGAATATGGTGGAGGGGGGCACCGCACATGGCTAAGGAACGGTCACGAAGATCAACTTGTGTGTTCTAGGGTGCCCCCCTGCCCCCGTATATAAAGGAGGGAGGGGGAGGTGCGGCCGGCCCCCTAGGGGTGCGCCTGGAGGAGTCCTACTCCCACCGGGAGTAGGACTCCCTCCTCTTGCCTTGATGGAGAAGGAAAGGGGGGAGGGGAAAGAGGAAAGGGGGGCGCCGCACCCCCTTCCTTGTCCTATTCGGACTAGGGGGGAGGGGGCGTGCGGCCTGCCCTGGCCGGCCCTCCTCTTCTCCCTCATGGCCCATGTAGGCCCATTAACCCCCGAGGGGGTTCCGGTAACCCCCCGGTACTCCGGTAAAATCCCGATTTCACCCGGAACTATTCCAATATCCAAATATAGGCTTCCAATATATCAATCTTTATGTCTCGACCATTTCGACACTCCTCGTCATGTCCGTAATCACATCCGGGACTCTGAACAACCTTCGGTACATCAAAACTTATAAACTCATAATTAAACTGTCATCGTACCGTTAAGCGTGCGGACCCTACGGGTTCGAGAACTATGTAGACATGACCTAGAACTATTCTCGGTCAATAACAAATAGCGGAACCTGGATGCTCATATTGGCTCCTACATATTCTACGTAGATCTTTATCGGTCAAACCGCATAACAACATACGTCGTTCCCTTTGTCATCAGTATGTTGCTTGCCCGAGATTCGATCGTTGGTATCCAATACCTAGTTCAATCTCGTTACCGGCAAGTCTCTTTACTCGTTACGTAATGCATTATTCCTTAACTAACTCATTAGTTACATTGCTTGCAAGGCTTATAGTGATGTGCATTAGCGAGAGGGCCCAGAGATACCTCTCCGACAATCGGAGTGACAAAACCTAATCTCGAAATATGCCAACCCAACATGTACCTTCGGAGACACCTGTAGAGCTCCTTTATAATCACCCAGTTATGCTGTGACGTTTGGTAGCACACAAAGTGTTCCTCCTGTAAATGGGAGTTGCATAATCTCATAGTTACATGAACATGTATAAGTCATGAAGAAAGCAATAGCAACATACGAAACGATCAAGTGCTAGGCTAACGGAATGGGTCATGTCAATCACATCATTGTCCTAATGATGTGATCCCATTAATAAAAGGACAACACATGTCTATGGTTAGGAAACATAACCATCTTTGATTAATGAGCTAGTCAAGTAGAGGCATACTAGTGACGTTATGTTTGTCTATGTATTCACACATGTATCATGTTTCCGGCTAATAAAATTCTAGCATGAATAATAAACATTTATCATGATATGAGGAAATAAATAATAACTTTATTATTGCCTCTAGGGCATATTTCCTTCAGTCTCCCACTTGCACTAGAGTCAATAATCTAGATTACACAGTAATGATTCTAACACCCATGGAGTCTTGGTGCTGATCATGTTTTGCTCGTGGAAGAGGCTTAGTCAACGGATCTGCAACATTCAGATCTATATGTATCTTGCAAATCTCTATGTTTCCCACCTGGACTTGGTCCCGGATGGAATTGAAGCGTCTCTTGATGTGCTTGCTCCTCTTGTGAAATCTGGATTCCTTTGCCAAGGCAATTGCACCAGTATTGTCACAGAAGATCTTCATTGGTCCCGATGCACTAGGTATGACACCTAGATCGGAAATGAACTCTTTCATCCAGACTCCTTCATTTGCTGCATTCGAAGTAGCTATGTACTCCGCTTCACATGTAGATCCCGCCACGACGCTTTGTTTAGAACTGCACCAACTTACAGCTCCACTGTTTAATAAAAACACGTATCCGGTTTGCGATTTAGAATCGTCCGGATCAGTGTCAAAGCTTGCATCGACGTAACCATTTACGACTCGCTCTTTGTCACCTCCATATACGAGAAACATATGTTGGGGAACGTAGTAATTTTAAAAAATTTCCTACGCACACGCAAGATCATGGTGATGGTATAGCAACGAGAGGGGAGAGTGTTCGTCCACGTACCCTCGTAGACCGTAAGCGGAAGCGTTAGCACAACGCGATTGATGTAGTCGTACGTCTTCACGATCCGACCCATCCAAGCACCGAACGTACGGGGCCTCCGAGTTCAGCACACGTTCAGCTCGATGACGATCTCCGGCCTCCGATCCAGCAAAGCTCCGGAGATGAGTTCCGCCAGCACAACAGCATGGTGACGATGATGATGTTCTACCGGCGCAGGGCTTCGCCTAAACTCTGTGATGATATGACCGACATGGAATATGGTGGAGGGGGGCACCGCACACGGCTAAGGAACGATCCGTAGATCAACTTGTGTGTCTTGGGGTGCCCCCTGCCCCCGTATATAAAGGAGCAAGGGGGAGGGGGCCGGCCAAGGGGAGGAGGCGCGCCCAAGGGGGGCAATCCTACTCCAAGTAGGATTCCCCCCCTCTTTCCAAGTCCTACTAGGAGAAGGGAAGGAAGGGCAGGAGAAGGAGAAGGAAGGAGAGGGAGGAGAAGAAGGAAAGGGGGGCCGGCCCCCTAGTCCAATTCGGTTTGGGCTAGGGGGGCCGCGCGCCCTTCCTCCTCTCTTCCACCACTTGGCCCATGAGGCCCATTGCTTCTTCCTCGTATTCCCGTAACTCCCCGGTACCCCGAAAATACCCGAATCACTCGGAACATTTCCGAACTCCGAATATAGTCGTCCAATATATCGATCTTTACATCTCGACCATTTCGAGACTCCTCGTCATGTCCCCGATCTCATCCGGGACTCCGAACTCCTTCGGTACATCAAAACTCATAAACTCATAATATAACTGTCATCGAAACCTTAAGCGTGCGGACCCTACGAGTTCGAGAACTATGTAGACATGACCTAGAACCATTCTCGGTCAATAACCAATAGCGGAACCTGGATGCCCATATTGGTTCCTACATATTCTACGAAGATCTTTATCGGTCAAACCGCATAACAACATACGTTGTTCCCTTTGTCATCGGTATGTTACTTGCCCGAGATTCCATCGTCGGTATCCAATAACTAGTTCAATCTCGTTACTGGCAAGTCTCTTTACTCGTTACATAATGCATCATCCCGTAACCAACTCATTGGTCACATTGCTTGCAAGGCTTATAGTGATGTGCATTACCGAGAGGGCCCAGAGATACCTCTCCGACAATCGGAGTGACAAAACCTAATCTCGAAATACGCCAACCCAACATCTACCTTTGGAGACACCTGTAGTACTCCTTTATAATCACCCAGTTATGTTGTGACGTTTGGTAGCACCCAAAGTGTTCCTCCGGTAAACGGGAGTTGCATAATCTCATAGTTACAGGAACATGTATAAGTCATGAAGAAAGCAATAGCAGTATACTAAACGATCAAGTGCTAGGCTAATGGAATGGGTCAAGTCAATCACATCATTCTCCTAATGATGTGATCCCGTTAATCAAATGACAACTCATGTCTATGGTTAGGAAACTTAACCATCTTTGATTAACGAGCTAGTCAAGTAGAGGCATACTAGTGACACTATGTTTGTCTATGTATTCACACATGTATTATGTTTCCGGTTAATACAATTCTAGCATGAATAATAAACATTTATCATGATACAAGGAAATAAATAATAACTTTATTATTGCCTCTAGGGCATATTTCCTTCAGCCTCCCACTTGCACTAGAGTCAATAATCTAGTTCACATCGCCATGTGATTTAACACCAATATTCATATCTGTATATGATTAGCACCCATAGTTCACATCGTCATGTGACCAACACCCAAAGGGTTTACTAGAGTCAATAATCTAGTTCACATCGCTTATGTGATTAACAACCAAAGAGTACTAAGGTGTGATCATGTTTTGCTCGTGAGAGAAGCTTAGTCAACGGGTCTGTCACATTCAGAGCCGTATGTATTTTGCAAATATTCTATGTCTACAATGCTCTGTACAGAGATACTCTAGCTAATTGCTCCCACTTTCAGTATGTATCCAGATTGAGACTTAGAGTCATCTGGATCGGTGTGAAAGCTTGCACCGATGTAACTCTTTACGACGGGCTCTTTTATCACCTCCATAATCGAGAAATATTTCCTTAGTCCTTACTAAGGATATTCTTGACCGCTGTCCAGTGATCTACTATTAGATCAAAATTGTATTCCTTTGCCAAACTCAGAGCAAGGTATACAATATGTCTGGTTCACAGCATAGCATACTTTATAGAACCTATGACTGAGGCATAGGGAATGACTTTTCATTCTCTTTCTATTTTCTGCCATGGTCGGGTCTTGAGTCTTACTCAACTTCACACCTTGCAACACAGGCAAGAACTTCTTCTTTGACAGTTCCATTTTGAACTATTTCAAAAATTTATCAAGGTATGTATTCATTGAAAAATCTTATCAAGCATCTTGATCTATCTATATAGATCTTGATGCTCAATGTGTAAGCAGCTTCACCGAGGTCTTTTTTGAAAAACTCTTATTCAAGTATCCTTTCATGCTATCCAGAAAATCTATATCATTTCTGATCAACAATATGTCATCTATATATAGTATCAGAAATGCTACAGAGCTCCCACTCACTTTCTTGTAAATACAGGCTTCACCGCAAGTCTGTATAATACTATATGCTTTGATCAACTTATCAAAGCGTATATTCCAACTCTGAGATGCTTGCACCAGTCCATAAATGGATCGCTGGAGCTTGCACATTTTGTTAGCACCTTTAGGATTGACAAAAACTTTTGGTTGCATCATATACAACTCTTTGTTAAGAAAACCATTAAGGAATGCAGTTTTGACATCCTTTTGCCAGATTTCATAAAATGTGGCAATTGCTAACATGATTCGGACAGACTTAAGCATCACTACAGTTGAGAAAATCTCATTGTAGTCAACACCTTCTCGAAAACTCTTTTGTGACAAGTCGAGCTTTGTAGATAGTAACACTACTATCAGCATCTGTCTTCCTCTTGAAGATCTATTTATACAATATGGCTTGCCGGGCAACTCCACCAAAGTCCACACTTTGTTCTCATACGTGGATCCTATCTCAGATTTCATGGCCTCCAGGCATTTTGCGGAATGTGGGCTCATCATCGCTTCCTCATAGTTCGTAGGTTTATCATGGTCTAGTAACATGACTTTCAGAACAGGATTACCGTACCACTCTGGTGCGGATCTTACTCTGGAAGACCTATGGGGTTTGGTAGCAACTTGATCTGAAGTTTCATGATTATCATCATTAACTTCCTCACTAATTGGTGTAGGAATCACTGGAACTGATTTCTGTGATGAACTACTTTCCAATAAGGGAGAAGGTACAATTACCTCATCAAGTTCTACTTTCCTCCCACTCACTTCTTTCGAGAGAAACTCCTTCTCTAGAAAGGATCCATTCTTAGCAACGAATGTTTTTCCTTCGGATCTGTGATAGAAGGTGTACCCAACAATTTCCTTTGGGTATTCTATGAAGACGCACTTCTCCGATTTGGGTTTGAGCTTATCAGGATGAAACTTTTTCACATAAGCATCGCAGCCGCAAACCTTAAGAAACGACAACTTGGGTTTCTTGCTAAACCACAGTTCATATGGTGTCGTCTCAACGGATTTAGATGGTGCCCTTTTAATGTGAATGCAGCTGTCTCTAACGCATAATCCCAAAATGATAGTGGTAAATCAGTAAGAGACATCATAGATCGCACCATATCCAATAAAATGCGGTTACGACGTTCGGACACACCATAACGTTGTGGTGTTCCAGGTGGCGTGAGCAGTGAAACTATTCCACATTGTTTTAATTGAAGACCAAACTCGTAACTCAAATATTCGTCTCCGCGATCACATCGCAGAAACTTTATTTTCTTGTTACGATGATTTTTCCACTTCACTCTGAAATTCTTTGAACCTTTCAACTATTTCAGACTTATGTTTCATCAAGTAGATATAGCCATATGTGCTCAAATCATCTTGTGAAGGTCAGAAAATAACGATACTTGCCACGAGCCTTCATACTTATTGGTCTGCATACATAAGTATGTATTATTTCCAACAAGTCATTAACTCGTTCCATTGTTCCGAAGAACGGAATTTTAGTCATCTTGCCCAAAAGGCACGGTTCTCAAGCATCAAATGATTCATAAGCAAGTGATTCCGAAAATCCATCTTTATGGAGTTTCTTCATGCTCTTTACACCGATATGACCCAAACGGCAGTGCCACAAATAAGTTGCACTATCATTATTAACTTTGCATCCTTTGGCATCAATATTATGAATATGTGTATCACTACGATTGAGATCCAATAAACTATTTTCATTGGGTGTATGACCATTTGAAGGTTTTATTCATGTAAACAGAACAACTATTATTCTCTGATTTTAAATGAATAACCGTATTGCAATAAACATGACCAAATCATATTCATGCTCAATGCAAACACCAAATAACATTTATTTAGGTTTAACACTAATCCCGAAAGTATAGGGAGTGTGCGATGATGATCATATCAATCTTGGAACTACTTCCAACACTCATCGTCACTTTCCTTTCAACTAGTCTCTGTTTATTCTGTAACTCCTGTTTCGAGTTACTAATCATAGCGATCGAACAAGTATCAAATACTCAGGGGCTACTATAAACACTAGTAAGGCACACATCAAACACATGTATATCAAATATACCCTTGTTCACTTTGCCATCCTTCTTATCCACCAAATATTTAGGGCATTTCCGCTTCCAGTGACCATTTTCTTTGCAGTGTAAGCACTAAGTTTCAGGCTTTGGTCTAGCTTTGGTCTTCTTCACGGGAGTGACAACTTGTTTGCCATTCTACTTGAAGTTTCCCTTTCTTTCCCTTTGCCCTTTTCTTGAAACTAGTGGTCTTATCAATCATCAACACTTGATGCTCTTTCTTGATTTCTACCTTCGTTGATTTCAACATCACGAAGAGCTCGGGAATCGTTTTCGTCATCCTTTGCATAGTATAGTTCATCACGAAGTTCTAGTAACTCAGTGATGGTGACTAGAGAACTCTGTCAATCACTATCTTATCTAGAAGATTAACTCCCACTTGATTCAAGCGATTGAAGTACCCAGACAATCTAAGCACATGCTCACTAGTTGAGCGATTCTCCTCCATCTTTTAGCTATAGAACTTGTTGGAGACTTCATATCTCTCAACTCGGGTATTTGCTTGAAATATTAACTTCAATTCCTGTAACATCTCCTATGGTCCATGGCGTTCAAAACGTCTTTGAAGTCCCGATTCTAAGCCGTTAAGCATGGTGCACTAAACTATCAAGTAGTCATCATATTGAGCTAGCCAAACGTTCATAACGTCTGCATCTGCTCCTGCAATAGGCGTGTCACCTAGCGGTGCATCAAGGACATAATTCTTCTGTGCAGCAATGAGGATAAACCTCAGATCACGGATCCAATCCGCATCATTGCTACTAACATCTTTCAACACAGTTTCCACTAGGAACATATCAAAATAAACATATGAAAGCAACAACGCGAGCTATTGATCTACAACATAATTTGCAAAATACTACCAGGACTAAAACTACTAGGGAAAAGCCTAGCAGCAGCGCGGGTTTTGGGCCTATCAGTAGCGCGGGCAGGAGTGCTACTGATAAGGCGCTAAAGCTAATGCTTAGCAATAGCGCGTCTTGACACACGCTACTGCTAAATTTACTGAGTAGCAGCGGTTCTTTAGAACATCGCTACTGGTAATTAGTAGTAGCGCTTCTCCTTACCCGCGCTACTACTATTATTTAGTATTTTATTTCTTTTCTTTTTCATGTTGTATTCATACACCTTTACACAAGTTTTCATACAACAAGAATTTAGAGATTGTTTTTACATCATAATGAGTTATTACATCATGGGGTGAAAGAACCGTGGACTAGTTTCAAGTGGATGTCCATCCACTTGAAACTAATCCGCGGTTCTTTCACCCAATGATATAATAATATCATCATCATCATCATATCATTAACAACTTAGCATCATAATACATCATTGTCATATAACACCTCCTCAATATCATTGTTTTCATCATTGACATCACATAACACCTCCTCAAGATCATCATTATCAACTCTAATACATTACCACATAATAAACATATTGTACCTCATAGGACCTATTACATTCGATTAAGACCTACTACATTTTCTAAGGTAAAATAACAAAAAACAATATAGCCCCTGAATCTCCATTATGGAGAATGGAGATTAGCCTGCCTCCCATTCTTGCCTTTCGCTGAATGTTACTTCCAAGAACCTCCTTGCGAATCTCCATACATTTCTTCCATTCTCTGATGATCATGTGTTCACGGGTTTTAGAAATCCGATATGCACAGGTGAGCTCCGTAGATTTACCTGGCAGTATGTTCAGAACTGAGAGGCGACCATGCAGAGACATCAGATGAGGCACACAATCCATCGGGAGTTTCTGTTGAAAAACATAATAATAACTTCGTAGTTAGCAATGATGTACTAGTTTTAGAAGTATGCAAAAAATGCGCGGATGTCGTAATAGTAAAAAATCTTACCAGGGTATCTCCAGAGAAGTTATCGTTGTTCAACACATGCACTAGTGGCACGTATTCACCATAATTTGGAGGAGTTCGATAATAGTCATTGTAATTCTCAAGAAGAGTACAAAATGCGATCAAATGATTTTTCTCCTTATACGTTAAATGGGTGCCTTCGGTGTAGTGTGTTTTATCTACCATCTTTGAAGAATCAAAATAAGTTGTCAATGAAAATAAGCTATCAACTATTTTGAAATAAACAATATAAATTAGTTAATAACTATGTTTGAGAAACTCACATAGCGGTACAATCGGAAGCGTATCAACAAGGACCCAAATGTCTATATTGTCTTCCTCGCTGTCAGGATCACCAAGATCCATGGTGACAATCATAGCCTCATAAAAATAAGACATTTTGCAAAGTGCTTCCCAATTTTGGCAACCAAAATGGGTTACGCTCTGAGCATTGCACAGGTTTACTTCAAAATCCATATCATGATGGGTCCTTAGGTGTATTTTCTTTGTTTTGAAATTTTCATGGTCTTCGAAACCCATCCTCTCCAAGACATAGCGTCTTGCATGGCATGGGATAAGCTAGTCGAATTGTAAAATATGAAAATTAGACGTTGAAATAGTTGAAGTCATGCTTAATGGAGAAAAAAACACTTGTCGTTGTTGCGTACCGTTTCACAATCGAAGGTCTCCTCGAGCTTAATGCTGAAGCGCCGATCTTCGTCCAGCCGAACGAACCTGTCGCACATACCTCGATCGTCGTGGCACCAGCTACACTCCCCCGGGAGACCGTCGTCGTCCGAGTACGACATTTCCTACAATCATAATTCAAAAATTAAACTTGTACATATTCTAGCACAAGTCATGCCAGAATTCACGACAAAATCCGGCATGACCTTTGCTAAAAAAGGACATATCGAGCGCCTGAAATTTGCCGGAACGGAAATTAATCAACACTCCGGCAAAACATAGGCCACTCGGAGATGTAAACTAAACATGAACAGCCACTTGGGCAACCACATATCCAATTTGAGCAACAACACAAGATATACAAGGATATTTGGTTGGCCTCACCTCGATGTCGGAGGGGGGCGGTGACTGGGACGACGGCGGGGATGTCGGAGGGGGTCGGTGACGGGGACGACGGAGGTCACCCGAAACCATATAAGTTATCACTAACAACAAACATGACATGTTCAACTAGTTTTATTAATTCAACTAGTTCTTACTAAATATAAACTTACTATAAATAGAAAAAAACTAGTTCTTTCTAAAAATAAAGTAGTTCAACTAGTTATATTAATTATCTTACTAAAAATAGATTAGTTCCGTTAATTCAACTAGTTCAACTAGTTTATTAATTTACTTACTAAACTAGTTCAACTACAACTAAAGTAGTTCAACTACCACTACTACTACTAAAAATCTAGTACTAACTAAGCAACATCTAGTAATAGCTAACCCTAAATTAACATCTACTACTACTAAATCTAGTACTAACTAGTGGCAGGGGGTGGGGGGCGACGGAGAGGTAGCTAGGGGCGGCGAGGTCGAGGGCGGTGGGAGGAGGGCTGCCGGCGGAGGAGGGAGGAGGGGCGGCCGCAGGCGGAGGGAGGAGGGCGGCGGCGGAGGAGGGAGGGGCGGCCGCAGGCGGAGGGAGGATGTGCGAGGAGGATGGAGGAGGGACGGAAGGAGGGGAGTACCTCGGCGGCGGACGGACGAAGGCGGCGGCGGCGGCGACGGACGACGACGGTTGACGCGGGCGAGAGTGAGAGTGTGAGTGAGAGGGTCGGTCGTGCGCGTGGGGATAAGGTAGGGATAGTTGTAGCGCGTTTGCCAAAACGCGCTACAGCTAACCTGAGTAGCAGTAGCGCTCCACAGTAAAGTGCACTACTGCTATAGCTAGCGGGGGGCCAAGGTCATGGCAACTATATCAGTAGCACTGTATGCGATACACGCGCTACTGCTACTTCCAAGTCAGCAGCGCGTTTGGTAGACACGCGTTGCTGCTAAATGCCAGTAGCGTAGTATTTTGAAGAGCGCTGCTAGTATGATTCTGTGTATAGGCTTTTCCCTAGTAGTGTAAGTTCATGATAAATTTAAGTTCAATTAGTCATATTACTTAAGAACTCCCACTTGGACAGACATCTCTCTAGTCATCTAAGTGATCACGTGATCCAAATCAACTAAACCATGTCCGATCATCACGTGAGATGGAGTAGTTTTCAATGGTGAACATCACTATGTTGATCATATCTACTATATGATTCACGCTCGACCTTTCGGTCTCCGTGTTTCGAGGCCATATCTGCATATGCTAGGCTCGTCAAGTTTAACCTGAGTATTCCGCGTGTGCAAAACCGGCTTGCACCCGTTGTAGATGGACGTTGAGCTTATCACACCCGATCATCACGTGGTGTCTGGGCACGACGAACTTTGGCAACGGTGCATACTCAGGGACAACACTTCTTGATAATTAGTGAGAGATCATCTTAAAATGCTACCGTCAAACAAAGCAAGAATAAGATGTATAATAGATAAACATCATATGCAATCAAAATATGTGACATGATATGGCCATGATCATCTTGCACCTTTGATCTCCATCTCCAAAGTAGTGTCATGATCTCTATCGTCACCGGCACGACACCATGATCTTCATCATCTTGATCTATATCAATGTGTCATCACATGGTTGTCTCACCAACTATTGCTCTTGCAACTATTGCTATCGTATAGCGATAAAGTAAAGCAATTATTTGGCACTTGCATCTTATGCAACAAAGAGACATCCATAGGGCTTCTGCCAGTTGCTGATAACTTCAACAAAACATGATCATCTCATACAACAACTTATATCTTATCACGTCTTGACCATATCACATCACAACATGCCCTGCAAAAACAAGTTAGACGTCCTCTACTTTGTTGTTGCAAATTTTACGTGGCTGCTACGGGCTGAGCAAGAACCGTTCTTACCTACGCATAAAAAAACCACAATGATAGTTCGTCAAGTGGGTGCTGTTTTAACCTTCACAAGGACCGGGCGTAGCCACACCCGATTCAGCTAAAGTGAGAGAGGCAGACACCCGCCAGCCACCTTTAAGCTCTCACAATACCGCCGAACCAAAGTATGACATGCTGGTAAGCAGTATGACTTGTATCGCCCACAACTCACTTGTGTTCTACTCGTGCATATAACATCAACGCATAAAACCTAGGCTCGGATGCCACTGTTGGGGAACGTAGTAATTTCAAAAAATTTCCTACGCACACGCAAGATCATGGTGACGGTATAGCAACGAGAGGGGAGAGTGTTCGTCCACGTACCCTCGTCGACCGTAAGCGGAAGCGTTAGCACAACGCGGTTGATGTAGTCGTACGTCTTCACGATCCGACCGATCCAAGCACCGAACGTACGGGGCCTCCGAGTTCAGCACACGTTCAACTCGATGACGATCTCCGGCCTCCGATCCAGCAAAGCTCCGGAGATGAGTTCCGTCAGCATGACGGCATGGTGACGATGATGATGTTCTACCGGCGCAGGGCTTCGCCTGAACTCTGTGATGATATGACTGAGGTGGAATATGGTGGAGGGGGGCACCGCACACGGCTAAGAAACGATCCGTAGATCAACTTGTGTGTCTTGGGGTGCCCCCCTACCCCCGTATATAAAGGAGCAAGGGGGAGGGGGCCGGCCAAGGGGAGGAGGCGCGCTCAAGAGGGGCAATCCTACTCCAAGTAGGATTCCCCCCTCTTTCCAAGTCCTACTAGGAGAAGGGAAGGAAGGGGAGGAGAAGGAGAAGGAAGGAGAGGGAGGAGAAGAAGGAAAGGGGGGCCGGCCCCCTAGTACAATTTGGTTTGGGCTAGGGGAGCCGCGCGCCCTTCCTCCTCTCTTCCACCACTTGGCCCATGAGGCCCAATGCTTCTTCCTCGTATTCCCGTAACTCCCCGGTACCCCCGAAAATACCCGAATCACTCAGAACCTTTCCGAACTCCGAATATAGTCGTCCAATATATCGATCTTTACGTCTCGACCATTTCGAGACTCCTCGTCATGTCCCCGATCTCATCTGGGACTCCGAACTCCTTCGGTACATCAAAACTCATAAACTCATAATATAACTGTCATCGAAACCTTAAGCGTGCGGACCCTACGGGTTCGAGAACTATGTAGACATGACCTAGAACCATTCTCGGTCAATAACCAATAGCGGAACCTGGATGCCCATATTGGTTCCTACATATTCTACGAAGATCTTTATCGGTCAAACCGCATAACAACATACGTTGTTCCCTTTGTCATTGGTATGTTACTTGCCCGAGATTCGATCGTCGGTATCCAATACCTAGTTCAATCTCGTTACTGGCAAGTCTCTTTGCTCGTTACGTAATGCATCATCCCGTAACCAACTCATTGGTCACATTGCTTGCAAGGCTTATAGTGATGTGCATTACCGAGAGGGCCCAGAGATACCTCTCCGACAATCGGAGTGACAAAACCTAATCTCGAAATACGCCAACCCAACATATACCTTTGGAGACACCTGTAGTACTCCTTTATAATCACCCAGTTACGTTGTGACGTTTGGTAGCACCCAAAGTGTTCCTCTGATAAACGGGAGTTGCATAATCTCATAGTTACAGGAACATGTATAAGTCATGAAGAAAGCAATAGCAGTATACTAAACGATCAAGTGCTAGGCAAACGGAATGGGTCAAGTCAATCACATCATTCTCCTAATGATGTGATCCCGTTAATCAAATGACAACTCATGTCTATGGTTAGGAAACTTAACCATCTTTCATTAACGAGCTAGTCAAGTAGAGGCATACTAGTGACACTATGTTTGTCTATGTATTCACACATGTATTATGTTTCCGGTTAATACAATTCTAGCATGAATAATAAGCATTTATCATGATACAAGGAAATAAATAATAACTTTATTATTGCCTCTAGGGCATATTTCCTTCAACATATCCTTAGTCCTTTTCAGGTATTTTAGGATGTTCTTGATCGCTGTCCAGTGATCCACTCCTGGATTACTTTGGTACCTTCCTGCCAAGCTTATTGCTAAGCATACGTCAGGTCTGGTACACAGCATTGCATACATGATAGAGCCTATGGCTGAAGCATAGGGAACATCTTTCATTTTCTCTCTATCTTCTGCTGTGGTCGGGCATTGAGTCTGACTCAATTTCACACCTTGTAATATAGGCAAGAATCCTTTCTTTGCCTGATCCATGTTGAACTTTTTCAAAACTTTATCAAGGTATGTGCTTTGTGAAAGTCCAATCAAGCATCTTGATCTACCTCTATAGATCTTGATGCCCAATATGTAAGCAGCTTCACCGAGGTCTTTCATTGAAAAACTTTTATTCAAGTATCCTTTTATGCTATCCAGAAAATCTATATCATTTCCAATTAATAATATGTCATCTACATATAAGATCAGAAATGCTACAGAGCTCCCAATCACCATCAAATCATTTATTCCAACTCCGAGATGCTTGCACCAGTCCATAAATGGATCGCTGGAGCTTGCACACTTTGTTAGCACCTTTTGGATCAACAAAACCTTCTGGTTGCATCATATACAACTCTTCTTCCAGAAATCCATTCAAGAATGCAGTTTTGACATCCATTTGCCAAATTTCATAATCATAAAATGCAGCAATTGCTAACATGATTCGGACAGACTTAAGCATCGCTACGGGTGAGAAAGTCTCATCGTAGTCAACACCTTGAACTTGTCGAAAACCTTTCGCAACAAGTCGAGCTTTATAGACAGTTACATTACCATCAGCGTCAGTCTTCTTCTTAAAGATCCATTTATTCTCAATGCATGGCTTGCCGATCATTGGGCAAGTCAACCAAAGTCCATACTTTGTTCTCATACATGGATCCGATCTCAGATTTCATGGCTTCTAGCCATTTTGCGGAATCTGGGCTCACCATCGCTTCTTCATAGTTCGTAGGTTCGCCATGGTCAAGTAACATGATTTCCAGAATAGGATTACCGTACCAGTCTGGTGCGGATCTTATTCTGGTTGACCTACAAAGTTCAGTAGAAGTTTGATCTGAAGTTTCATGATTAATATCATTAGCTTCCTCACTAATTGGTGTAGTTGTCACAGGAACCGGTTCTTGGGATGGGACTACTTTCCAATAAGGGAGTAGGTACAGTTTCCTCATCAATTTCTACTTTCCTCCCACTCACTTCTTTCGAGAGAAACTCCTTCTCTAGAAAGGATCCGAATTTAGCAACGAAAATCTTGCCCTCAGGTCTGTGATAGAAGGTGTACCCAACAGTCTCTTTTGGGTATCCTATGAAGACACATTTCTCCGATTTGGGTTCGAGCTTATCTGCTTGAAGTTTCTTCACATAAACATCGCAACCCCAAACTTTAAGAAACGTCAACTTTGATTTCCTGCCAAACCACAGTTCATGAGGTGTCGTCTCAACGGATTTTGATGGTGTCCTATTTAACGTGAATGCCGCCGTCTCTAAAGCATAACCCCAAAACGATAGCGGTAAATCAGTAAGAGACATCATAGATCGCACCATATCTAGTAAAGTACGATTACGACGTTCGGACACACCATTTCGTTGTGATGTTCCGGGTGGCGTGAGTTGCGAAACTATTCCGCATTGTTTCAAATGTAAACCAAACTCGTAACTCAAATATTCTCCTCCACGATCAGATCGTAGAAATTTTATTTTCTTGTTACGATGATTTTCCACTTCACTCCGAAATTCTATGAACTTTTCAAATATTTCAGACTTGTATTTCATTAAGTAGATATACCCATATCTGCTCAAATCATCTGTGAAGGTGAGAAAATAACGATACCCGCTACGAGCCTCAATATTCATTGGACCACAAACATCAGTATGTATGATTTCCAACAAATCAGTTGCTCGCTCCATAGTTCCGGAGAACGGCGTTTTAGTCATCGTGCCCATGAGGCACGGTTCGCAAGTACCAAGTGATTCATAATCAAGTGATTCCAAAAGTCCATCAGTATGGAGTTTCTTCATGCGGTTTATACCGATATGACCTAAACGGCAGTGCCACAAATAAGTTGCACTATCATTATCAACTCTGCATCTTTTGGTTTCAACACTATGAATATGTGTATCACTACTATCGAGATTCAATAAAAATAGACCACTCTTCAAGGGTGCGTGACCATAAAAGATATTACTCATATAAATAGAACAACCATTATTCTCTGATTTAAATGAATAACCGTCTCGCATCAAACAAGATGAGGGAACGACTTTTGGTCGGGAAAACTTAAAGTATATTACTGAGTATTACAAGCAGCTGTTTGGGCCTCCAGAGGATAACTGTGTGTCCCTGGATGAGTCTAGGATTGAGGATGTCCCTCAAGTGACGGTTGTTGAGAATGATATCTTAATTGCTCCTTTTTCTGAGAAAGAGGTATATGAGGCCATTTCCCAGATGAAGAATAATAAGGCTCCTGGCCCGGATGGTTTCCCGACAGAGTTTTACAAGAAGTGTTGGCACATTATTAAAGGAGATCTATTGCCTTTGTTCAATGATCTTTTCGCTGGCCAGCTTCACCTTTTCCAGCTGAATTTTGGAATGATAACACTTCTTCTCAAAAAGACAGAGGCAGTGCGGATTGAGCAATTCTGGCCAATCTGTCTTCTTAATGTTAGTTTCAAAATTTTTACCAAGGTCGGGACGGATAGGCTCACACAGGTTGCGCATACTGTGGTGCAGCCTACTCAAACTGCTTTCATGCCGGACAAGAACATCCTTGAAGGGGTGGTGGTCCTGCATGAAACGCTCCATGAGATTCACACGAAAAAACTGGATGGAGTGGTTTTTAAGGTGGATTTCGAGAAAGCGTACGATAAAGTCAAATGGCCTTTCCTTCAACAGGCATTACGTATGAAGGGTTTTGATGAAGCTTGGCGACGCCAAGTAGAATCTTTCACGCAAAAAGGGAGTGTTGGAATTAAAGTGAATGACGATATAGGTCTTTATTTCTAGACACACAAGGGCCTGAGATATGTTGGCAATCTTGATAGGTCGGGCAAAGGAGGCCGGGCAAGTAGGTGGCTCGGTGCCTCATCTAGTCGATGGTGGTGTGTCCATCCTGCAGTATGCCGATGATACAATCATCTTTATGGAGCATGACTTGGCCAAAGCGAGAAACATGAAGCTGGTACTGTGCCTTTTCGAGCAATTGACCGGTCTGAAAGATCAACTTCCATAAAAGCGAGTTGTTCTATTTTGGTAGAGCCAAAGAGGAACAAGATGCATACAAGCAACTGTTTGGTTGCGATTTGGGAGCTCTTCCGTTCACTTACCTAGGTATCCCCATTCACCATCGTAAGTTGACTAACAGCGAATGGAAGTGTATCGAGGATCAGTTTGAGAAGAAACTGAGCTGCTGGAAGGGCAAACTCATGTCGTATGGAGGCCGATTGATTCTCATTAATTCGGTGCTCACGAGTTTGCCTATGTTTCTTTTATCTTTTTTGAAGTACCAGTTGGAGTTAGGAAAAGGCTGGACTTCTATCGGTCACGTTTCTTCTGGCAGAGTGATGAAACTAAGAGAAAGTACCGTCTAGCCAAATGGGATGTGATCTGCAGACCAAAAGATCAAGGGGGTCTTGGGGTTGAGAACCTTGAAGTCAAGAACAGATGCCTACTCAGTAAGTGGCTATATAAGTTATCTACCGAGACTGCGGCAACTTGGGCGCAGATTCTTCGTAACAAGTATCTGTACTCTAAGACCTTGTCGCAGGTGACAGCTAGACCAACTGATTCGCCTTTCTGGAAGGGGCTAATGAGGGTCAAAGCTACTTTCTTTAATAGAACAAAGTTTATTGTCGGTGATGGCAATAACACTCGATTCTGGGAGGATACTTGGCTAGGTGATACACCGCTGGCACTTCAGTATCCGTCGCTATATCGTATTGTGCAGCGACGGGATGCTCTAGTTGCAACGAGTTTGCAATCCACTCCTCTTAACATTCAATTTAGGAGGGTGCTTGTTGGTGACCGGTGGGAGGCTTGGATTCATCTGGTGAGTAGACTGATGGAGGTTCAGCTTACTCATCAGCCCGATCAGTTGTGTTGGAAGCTTACTAAATCTGGTGAATTCACAGTCAAGTCGATGTACATTGATGTCATCAACTCTAGTGTTATTCCTAGTTCCAAACATGTCTGAAAAGTTAAGGTTCCTCTGAAAATCAAAGTGTTTATGTGGTTTGTACATAAACAAGTCATTCTAACGAAAGATAATTTGATTTAGCGCAACTGGACAGGTTCTACTAGGTGTAGTTTCTGTGATTGGAATGAAACTATCAAGCATCTTTTCTTTGATTGCCTGTTGGCGAGGGTGTTGTGGCGCTCGGTGCAAATTGCCTTTAACATTACTCCTCCGAATTCGGTCAGGTCGTTTTTTGGAACGTGGCTTGTTGGTATAGAGGCCGAAACGGCTAGACAAATTCGAGTAGGAGCATGTGCGTTGTTATGGGCAATTTGGAACTGCAGAAATGATTTGGACAGCTAGACAAATTCGAGTAGGAGCATGTGCGTTGTTATGGGCAATTTGAAACTGCAGAAATGATTTGGACAGCTAGACAAATTCGAGTAGGAGCATGTGCGTTGTTATGGGCAATTGGGAACTACAGAAATGATTTGGCTTTTAACAGAACAACAACTATTCATTTTTTGCAGGTTGTATTCCGGGGCTAATCCGTATGTGGTCATTACTCACTCCGACGGAGGCCAGGGCGCGTTTGGTTACTGGATCTGTCCGGTGGGAGATGGTAGCGCGGGATATCTTCAACCTGTTTGGATGGCGGTCATGTAATAGGATAGGCGATTAGTTTACCTGTCTCTCTATATTATGCCAGCTGGTTGTGGCTTCTCGGCCTTGTTTTATTTTGCTAGCTCTTTGTGAGCCAGCCTCCTTTGTTGCAGCACGTTGCAAGACATTGTTAAACTACTTTATTTATTTATAAATGTGGCCGTATGCATCGCTCTGATGCAGAGGCCGGGGAGTGCCCCCTTTTCGAAAAAAAAAGAGTTGGACATACTTCTCCTTATGTACACAATGTTTGAACCAGGTTGTGTATATGGTACAGAAAATTGTCGAAGCAGAGGAGTGTACATGACCTGAAATTGTTATAGGTCAATAGAAGAATCATACTCTTTTTATAGAAAACGGGCACACGCCTTGGTTTCATTTTATTAGAATGTAATCACAAGTGCACAAAGAGCGTGATTTCTCAGATGTGAGCACAGGAGCAAGCATCAAATTTAGTTCATAAACAGTTGAAAAAATAACAATAGCCAGAGGTCGGAGTGCAAGCACGATCATCAATCAGCTAGAAAAAATGTTGACCGGACCAACAGCACGGCGGCACTACATTTACATGCTCCCCGACGGTGATGACGGTGGCTGCTGGCTGATGTCGTTTCAGAGGATAGGAGGGCCACCGGTGCTAGAACAAGGTAAGGTAGTCCGACAGATGGGGATAGACTCAGAGAGAGTGGCGATGGAGCAAATGGTTAACCCTAGCTCACAGATTGCCAGGTAGAGGTACAGAAAGGGAACAGAGGAAAGGAAGGAGATGATGGGTTCGTAGGGACTGTTTTGCACAGTTAAATGATTTTGCAAGGTCCACTCTGTAAAATATACCGGCAGCCACCTCATGATAACATCCCGCCCATCAATTTTCAATCCACTGGCGCAGAATGGCTCGGAGCATCTGGTGCATGAGTCCGGCCGTTGCACAGGATACATTCTCTATCTGAGATACTGGTGCAATCAATCGATGCGAAATTGAGTTCACATTTATTCCCGAAGCATGGCTCTCGCATAGGCACATACACCATTAATTCATTTTATTTATCCTGTGCACACTCACCACACTAATTAAAAAGCAGATTGGCTTGACTAGGCCCAGTAGCAGACACCTTCTCCACCCCTCGCGTTAGGAATGGGCACCTTGCAGACCGCAGGCACGCTCGCCGCTGTGAGCTTCATCACCTCCTTCCGACAACCCGGGAACACCTCCGTTCCCTCCCGCGCGCCGAGCTCCTGATACACGCTGTTCAGCATGCTGCCGAGGTCATGGCACCTGCACCAGTCGTTGGTGATGTTGGCGAGCTCCTGGCAGCAGTCTCTTTGGATAGCCTCCGGCACCTGGTTGCCCACGCACTGGAGCTTCACCATTGCTCGGCATCCCGTGAGCGGGCTCACCCTGTGGCCCATCGCCGGATCACACCACATCCAAGGACCACTGTTATGGCTCCCCACGCCGTACTCGGCCGCCATTGGTGTCGCCACCAGCATGCATAGTAGGAGCACCAAGAACATGGTCTTCATCCACATTGTTCCGATTCAGCCCTATCTTACTTAGTTGTCTGTATGGGTAGCTATACTCTTGATCTCTGGACGGTTTATATAGCTAGAGAAACCTAATTAAAGAGGTGCTCATGATCTCCATCGGTCGCTTTTGCCCGGTGCCAACGGCGTTTGCTTGCACGCCTCCATTCTCAATCTAGTGTCGTGAGGTATTTTGGCATGCACTGGAACATTGTGATTACGACCCATAGTTTGTTAATCACACTACTAAAAAGTTAGCATGCATGGTTACTACCGTATCGACAAAATTAGCACAGGAAATGTAAAGGTGTCCACGAAACGGACATAAAACCCCAGCTGTCCATCATCCCATCTGCATGAGTCACAACTAACTTTCTTCCGACCTCAATAGTGTCATGATGATCTGTACGCATAATTGGAAGCTTTCTGAGTGGTTGGGTATAACCCAAAATTTGTTGGGTGGATCCTAAACTAATTCACGCAAACAAAATTAGCAATGAATGATTCATCTTGTTGGAAAGGTACATATATCCACCTTTGCGTGACAAAAACATTAGTATGTCACATTTCTTTCCGCACAAGACTAGTTACATTTCGGTAAAGGGTGGGAAACAGAAATTGTTGCATATCAAATAGTGTATGACATATTTTTATTTGGACCTGAATAAGTCCCAAACGTTCGGAATTTAAGCATGTCATCCCGAACGTTTGTGCCTGGTGCGAATGGCGTTTTCTTGCACGCCTCCATTCTCGATGTAGTGTCATGAGCTATTTTGGCATGCATTAGAGCATCATGATTACAACCCATAGCTTGTCAATCTCACTACTAAAAAGTTAGCACACATGGTTACCATATCGACAAAATTAGCAAAGGAAATGCAATGGTGTACACGAAACGGACAGAATACCCCAGCTGCCCATCATCCCATCTGCATGAGTGGCTTGTGTGGGCTTTGAGTATATTATATGCGTGCTGGCACACAACAACTAACTTTCTTCCAACTCCAAAAGTGTCATGACGATCTGTACGCATAATTGGAAGCTTTTTGAGTGGTTGAGTATAACCCAAAATTTGTTGGGTGGATCCTAAACTAATTCACGCAAACAAAATTAGCAATGCATGATTCATCTTGCTGGAAAGGTACATATATCCACCATTGCGTGAGGAAAACATTAGTATCTCAAATTTCTTTCCCCGCAAGACTAAGTACATTTCAGAAAAGGGTGGGAACAGAAATTGTTGCATATCAAATATTATATGAAATATTTTTATTTAATTGTATGTCACATTTCTTTCCCCACAAGATTAAGTACATTTCGGTACCATGTAGGAACAAAAACTGTTGCATATCTATTAATATATATGCACACATACATGGCTAGCTCATCTACTTTTTATTAATACACTACTGGAATTTGCGTATACGCCAGTTGCCAGGCTCTTCGCCAAGAGCCAAAACACATATACTCAGCAAAGTAAACAACGCCGAGAGCCACACTCGGCAAACCTGGCTTCACGGCAACTAGCTGACGTTGCCGTCACGGGCTCACGGCGAACAAGCACCGCATGGCAAACATTGAAGACGCCGAGAGCCCCACACGGAAAATAGGACCATGTGGCATGCCCGTACACAACTGACGGCTTCTGTTTAGAAAAGGTGCATTTTAAACTCTGAACTTGTAGAGGTTCGGCAAAATGAATCCCCATGTCAAAATCCCGATTGATTGCACCCGGAACTATGTAATCCTAGTCTAAATTCCTCCGGTATATATCTATTTTTATGTTTCGACGTGATTCACGAACATGATACTGAAGAGAGCCACACATCCCTCAAATGTTGTGCCACACATACACATACCGCCAATTCCGATCCTCAAATCCATGCACGTCAATCATACGATAGAAATTGTCCGAATTCCAAAGTT
Organism: Triticum aestivum; assembly: GCF_018294505.1. NCBI lineage: Eukaryota > Viridiplantae > Streptophyta > Magnoliopsida > Poales > Poaceae > Triticum > Triticum aestivum. Next base: position 3,670,724 of record NC_057810.1, read on the forward strand.
CAAAACAAAGCAAAGTAAATCATAGTTGAACAAACCGGGCATGCCAAAAACGAAATCCATGTCCGAGTGTGACGGATGGCCTCAGATCACTAGCCGGGCGCCTGCTCTGAGCGGAATATGTCATGCTCGTCCTGCTCTGCCTGCATTCGGGCTGCCTGCTCCGCCTGCATATGGGCTGCCTCCTCCGCCTGCATCTGGGCTGCCTCCTCCGCCTGCATCCAGGCCGCAGCCGCCCTCGCTGCCTCCTACTCCCTACGGTCGTTGATTTCCTTCTTGACTACAAGCCTGTGTTTTGATTTTCGGCCGAAAAAAACAATTTTCGGCCGAATTTCGTCCATCTCGCCTGGGCCCGGTAAATGCCTGTGCCGGCCAAAATTTTCGGCCCAGTTTGAACTGTTTTTTGACCCAATCCAACTTCTGGGGCCTCCCCTTGGTCTGCCTAAGTTTAACAGCAGCAAACCGAACACCCAAACCCTAAACAACTCACGACCCCCCTGCTCCTCCCGTGTGTGCGGCGGCGGCGCTCCGCCCAGATCCTCCACTCGTCGCCGCCTGCCTCCCCGCTCGAGCCTGCCGCTCCTGCCCCGCTCGCGCCTTCTTGACGGCAAGACTCCTTTTTGCTGACCTCTGCTGGCTGCGCGCTGCAGCTGAATCCATCAGCGATTCCTCCTCAACTCTGCAGCACCTCTCGTTGTCCTTGTTTCAATCTTTTCTTTTGGACATGAAAGAGATCTTGGACTGATGCAGAGCTTTTAATCCCAACGCTAGTTCGGTAAACATTTAGTTACGTACTCCTCAGTGTTGTTCAACTGCTATACTTTTCCTTTGCTTGTTTTCAAAATTTTCGGCCAAATTTTGGTCAATTTTATTTAAAATTCAAATTTTGGTTCTGTAATTTCGTCCGAGATTTTACCGCGATTTTTCAAATAGCCGAATTTCGGCAATTTCGTTTGGGGGCGAAAAAAAAACACAAACCGAAAATCAAAACACAGCTACAAGCCACTTCTTCGCACGCTCATTCAAGAGGGTTTTGTCCGCCAACATGATCCTAGCATCTTCGGCGTCCAGTGCGAGTTGCAACCTCTTGTTCTCAAGTTCTATTTCGCCAAATGTCTTGGCATTCTCAAGTTCCCATTTGATCGCGGCCTGTTGCTTCTCCGAATTCATCTTCCCCCTGTCAATTTCAAGCTTCTTGTCTGCCCTCTTTCGATCTGACTCCATCATTTCCTTTTGCGCATCCGACATAAGCTTGTACCTCTCCTCCTTGTTCCCCCTCTCCGGAAAAATGCCTGTCCATGTGGACGAAATTTTGGTAGCCACAGCATCACGGGTGGCACACGCCTTCTCCCACTCGTTTCCCACGACTTGGCAGTTATTCTTTGGCAAGGTGGCTTTCCCATTCGTCACGACAACATCGTTCAACCCAATTGATTGGTTGGAGTTTTAGCCATCATTCAGCATGTGCTAAATTAACTAGTGGCCTATGCAAAAATATGATCGGACAGGAGCATAGAAAACACACCGACTCTTGTTCGGTCATTTCATCAAACATGTCGAGGGCAGCCCGGGCACTGCTGGTGTCCATGCTCATCCACGCCCGAACGAGCTGCGGCGAGTCACACATGTCCACCGCCAGCATCTGCATGGGCGGAAAGCTCTCCGAAATGGCCCAGTCGGCCGTCGAATCCGCCTATGTCCCAATGGGGTCAGACGGCGTAATCGGTATCGGCGCTCAGATGGACGGGGTGCTCAGATAGCTGGTCCACAATGTCCTGCGACGCCACCGCCGCCTCCCTCTCTCGCTGCCAGCATCTCCGCAATTTCCGAGCGACGTTCCCCGACTTGCAAGTGGCAGCCGATGAAGTGATCCCACCGACAGACGAGGCAGACCGCGTCTATGTAGCGGCAGTGTGGGTTAGGCTGGATGACATCTCCGGCGGTGGATCAGGACCGGTGGTGAGGATTGTGAGTAAGGATGGACGAAGGCGAGGGTCCGGGCGTGGGAAAGGTTGGAGGGCGGCAGGAGGAGGAGGAAGGGTTTGGTGCAATTTGGCTTGGGGTTGGGTTTAGGGTCTGATGGGGAGGGCGTGCCCGGGCACCTCCATATGCTCCCCATATTGGGATGGATATGAGGGGTGCCGGTCATCCCAGGCGTTTGAGGCCCATTTAAGGCGCCCAGCTGTCTGGGTCGAAAATTCTTGACCGGACAGTAAGTTGGTGGCCGGGCCGGGCGTATGAGGCAAGTTTGAGGCGCCCAGCAGTATATGCTCTAATGTCCATTTGAAAGGAGAGAGAGAAGAAGAAGACCATGCATGTGCCGCTGTGAGGAGAGAGAGAAAAGAGGGACATGCATGTGATTGGTCAAGTGTATGTCTAGACTCCGACAATACTCCCCTACGTTTGTCTCTAGAATACTGGAACTTGGAAGTCCGGACGATTTGGTGGACTGATACAGATTCTCATTGGATTGCAAAAGTAAACAAGAGTTGTCTGGGCTGTCCTCCATTGGATGTTTCGCGAGTCTTTGTTGGAGATGCCCTAAACTGAGCCATCCTCCGCAGGGGACCCTCCTGTAATATTCCGAGTTTAGGAGTTGTAATGTGCATCATATTCACTTTACAGAATCACTTGCTTACCTTCAAAATTTGAAACAACTTTTAAACCTCGGAATTGCAACATAAATCCAGAAAAGGACTGCACAAGTCGATACCCTTAAAGATTGCTGAAATATTAATCATAGCTTCCTATATATGTGGGAAGCCTCCATGTAAATTTAAATCAAATTGGATGGAGAAAATGTTAACTATAAATTATTTAACCTTAATGGCTATTAATTGGTAGATCCAAGATCTATTAAAATGAGGGACTTCTACTTTGAAAATTCTCTTGGAAATTTGTGGGTACTCTTGAAAAAAAAAACATATTGGGAAGCTAACTGAAACAATTCGGCAATCTCCAAGCTTCTCTTTTTAATGTGGCATTGATGATAGTGCCTAATGTTCTACTAATATTTGGCCGCACGGATCGGTGTGACGTCTTGTTGTTCCCCAAGGACGTTGAGATCATCCGCGTGACCACATAGTAGGAAGAACTGTGACCCCCATAGCCTGCCATGGTGAACAATCACTGGCAACACCAACACTCTAACCAACACCAAAAATAACATTCGGAATACAAAAGAGATTCTCCAAAAGCAACATCTCCAAGAAGGAAATAATGCACAACGTTGTCGTTGCCCGGTCGAAGATCTTGGGCTTTCACCCCGGAGAAAGTCTGAGTTCACCCAAAACCTTCAACAAGGCCATTGCCAGGTACAACCAATAAAGGACAGACCTTGTGTTTTTACCCTAAAAATCAAGACTGAGTACTCGAGGAGCTCCACCAAAAATGCAGTCCTCCGCTGCTGCCACCCCTGCTTGACAAGGCCGCAGAGAGAAGTTACCATACACTTGGCACACAATCTTCATTGCATCCAATATACCCTTTCACTAGAGCTTCAAGACCTCCAACCGCAGCCGCCGTGACTTTCCACACCTCTATCAATGCCTTGGGAATCTTGACTTTGACATGCCCCTTGACACTGATAAGAGAGTGAAGCTTTGCGCCGCACCCTCTTAAGGCCATGCTTGCTGATAATAAGAGCGTGCGCGACCGAAACTCTTCCGATCAAGATATCCAGTGACGGCATACGCCAATCCCTATAGATCTATAACAGGGAACACCGGAACTCGTCAGCTGCCAGATCCAAGAGGTTAACATCTGATAGAAAGATGACTTGGTGGAAGAAGAATGTTAGGGCCATGATCTGGTAAAACCACATCGGGGCAAGCCACCACCATGGACGGCAGCTCCACCACGACCTAGCCCACCACCGTATGGGCCCTCGCCCGAGCCATGTGCGCCGGCGAGAGAGGGATAGGCCACTAGCCAGCAGGAGCCCCGCCAGCTGCCGGCGCGTCTTGCATGCCTGCCATAGCCCAGAGACAGCGGAGCCGGCTGGAGGTACACGCAGCTACCACTACCGGTGTCACCCTCACGGCCTCTCACGCTTCCAACCTTCTGCCCACACGCAACCACGCCGGAATGGAGCCGCGCAGTGATGCCCCGGAACAGCACCACCTCCAGATGCACCATACCTGCCCGCAATGAGCTGCCGCACGAGGAGGAGCGGGAGGCCCCACCACCGCCGGCGAAGCCCGGCCGCGTAGTGTGGCGGAATTGAGGAAGGCGAGGGAGAAGAAGGGAGGGACCGGTGGTGAAGATGTGTGGTGCCTCCCGGTCGCATCGCGGGCGGCTCGGGGGGAGGGGGGGGTGTTCGATCGGGCCACATCTACTAGGAATTCCAGGGCAACTATTCCCATCAGATGTGATGATAGTTGCTAATGCCAACATGACTCACCTAATCAACATCGACGGCCAGTTTGCAGATTTAATGTCAAGTGCAAAATCTGCATGACAGCATGCAAGATAGCTTGTATGCGTAACACATATATAGTCTAGACAGTCCAGACAGTAGTTACTTTCCCAATTTGCTGCATTGAAAAATGTTGTGAATTATTTGCATCTCTTGCCAGCATGGATGTCTATGGAGGACTATGGAGGACTATTGTCACGCTAGACTTGTGAATTTCCATCAGATGTGCTCGCTAGATAATCATACGTGCATGTACGTGTAGGCGCAAGTAGGTTAAATGTGATTCCGCTAGTACTATGACACCGACTAGGTTTGCTAGTGCTGGCTAAGCTGCTGTGTATAGGTACGCATACCCAACCACCTGTAAACTTCTAACCGTGAACTGTGAAGCATATATTGGTGCCGTAGTCTTCGCAGAACTCAATGAAGCTGTGGATCATGAACTGTGGGTCATTGTCGGTCATCACTTGCCCCGAAAGATCATTGGAGAGAGACCAAACCGGAGGATGATGTGACGGTGGGCACCCGTGCGATGCATACGCATTGGATGATCGTACATGGTGATTTGACATACCATGCGGACTGCAAAATTGTGGCCATCAATGAAGCTGTTGGTCATGCAAACTGCCGCCCAGAGTCTTGGTATGGGGTACCATCGAATATGGTTCAGCCCACTGCTGCACACAGCCTTTGCATGCGGCAACACTTGTGGGTGTCACACTCTGTACGCATTCTCGCTCACACCCGGACAAATCCCTGCTTCGATGAGGGAGGGAGCACCTAAACCCAGCCGTCTTCCACGGGCAACCCTCATATGACATTCCTAGATTATTAAATAGTAATTAGGAGTTATATGTGCACATATTCATTTCATAGTATCATCTTTATATTTGTAAAGATAAAAAGAATTTTAAACATCAGAAATCACAATATATAAAATACATCTGGAAAATGATTGCGCCAAGTCATGAACCAAAAAATGATAGGTCGTGTCATGTGTGTTGGATCCAGTAAGGTACTGTAAACTCCGGTACTATTGCGGCCAAGACCTGGTCATGGTAGATCTTGGCGTTATGCAAAACAGACATGGTATGTCAAATCACCATGTACGATCATCCGATGCGTATGCATCGCACGGGTGCCCACCGTCACATCATCCTCCGGTCTGGTCTCTCTCCAATGATTGCAGAATCTGCCAGCTTCTCTCTCACACTCATTCCTGCCCACATGCGGACAAATCCCAGCTTCAGAGAGCGATGGAGCGCCTAAAGCCGTCCATCCTTCATGAGAGACACTCGTGTCATATTTCTAGTTTATTAAGTAATTATTATGACTTTAAATGTGCATCATGTACATTACGTAGCATCATTCATTTATTTGTAAAAGTAAGAGGAATTTTAAAACTCAGAAATTTGCAGAAAAATACATCCAGAAAAGATTTCGCACGTAATTACCCTTCAAAGTTCATGAAATATTTATCATAGCTTCCCATATATGTGGGAAGTCCCCAAGTAAATTTTAAGTAAATAGAATAGACAAACCTTCGACTATAAAGTTTTTAACCTTAGTGACAATTAATTGGTTGATCCATGACCTGTTAAAATGAGGGCCTTTCACCTTGTGATGTCCTAAAAATTTGTGAGTGCTCTTCAAATAATCTTAGGCTGGTCACAATGGGGAGGAACTTAAGAGTAACATCACACTCTCCAATACAACTTTGCTTATGTGGCGCATATTTAATGAAGAGAGAGGTGCTTGTGGTAACTAGCTAAGTTACCGGAACATCACACACTCCAAGAAACAATGAGTCTATAACCTAATAAATACATCGTTGCATGACACTACATAGATGTTTCTACCCACTATGGAGGTAGTAACATAGTCTAGGGAAGTGTGTAAGTTACTAGCTTATGTTCTTGCCCATTGTGACCAGCCGTAGGAAGCTACTGCAAATTACCCCCTACCTCCAAGCTTCTCTATTTAATGTAACATTGATTATAGCGCCTAAGGTTCTGCCAATATTTGGCTGCACGGATCGACGTGATGTAGCCTCGTTCTGTGAGGACGTTGAGATTATCCGTGAGATGCTTAATTCTGCTTCCTCGGTAAAGTTGGTTACTTGTGGGGATTTTATCTTGAGCCCTGAGGCCGCATGGCATCTGCACCATATATTAGAAAGGAGGGTATTTGGTTCGTAGCCTGGGTTCACGTCATGTGGGCGGTCACAGAGGACCGTGCGTAACTCGCTGATCTATGTTTTACCCAAACTGTAAAGGCCGTCGTCCTCCACTCCACGTTTGATCCCGTGGAGTAAAAGTCAGTTCTTTCATTGACCTCTAGAATAAGCTGAAATAAGCTGCCCCTAACCATCTTATTCTAGAAAATCATCCTTTTTTAGAAGACTTTACTATTAGTCTTCTAAAATAATATATTGGGTTGGGCTTCTAGAATAAGAAGGGTAGAGGACAGCTTATCTAGAAGCCAAAAAGGCCAAAGAAAGAACTGGCCTTAATACGTTCGACTTGACAATTTCTCTATGCGGAGAATATTTTGCTGTTGTAGTCTTCGCAGAACTCAATAAAGTGTGTGCTGGACTGCAATCCGTTGTCCATTATTATTAGCCGCGAGAGAGCAAAGCAGGCAAAGATATGGCTTCATTAAAACTTTCTGCTGCTTCAGTTGTCATTCTAAGTAAGGGTTTTGCCCCTATGAAATTGGTTGAAGTTTCAATCGCAGTGATCAGGAACTTGAACCCAGATGGAGCTGTCGAGGAAGGTCCTAGGTCCAGCCCCAAGGCATGAATGGCCAGGCGTGGATCATGTGGTGTGTGTGATCTAGCACGATAGTGTCAACTCAAGAACCGGGGTAGCCAAGACTTGAGTGTGGTCGGATCTTGGCCTCGTGCAAAGATGACGCGGTATGTCAAATCACCGTGTACAAATATCGCATGGGTAGGCATCTTACAGGTGCCCACCATCACTGCGGTCTGGTCCCTCTGGTATGATTCAAGACTTAGTTAGCTTTTATCTCATGCACATTCTCACCCACACGGGGACAAATCCCAACTCCGGAGATGGAGTGCGCGCCTAGACATAATGCCCCAGCTCCTGACTTAATACCAGAAAGACCACTCCATTAACTTGTCTTTCACGTGCAGGCATTCACCGCTATATATGAAAGCTGTTCTTAATGGGGGATGCGAGTGCAGAGTCATTCGAGCGCATGTTAGCTGTTCTGAATGCTTTGATGGTTAGTGGCGCACAGTTTGCAGAGAATAGAGGTGGTTTCGGTTCTGACCGATTGGCAAATTTGCCCCCGAAGATTACCCGACAATGGCGAGGGTGCGTTTGTTGGGAAAGATGGTGCTGGTCATGCTGAAAGTGTTGTCCCATCGGTTAGTGTGAATGCCCTTCAAGGGTCTTGCAGCCCCACATAAGCAGCCAGGGGTTGGAAGGCCGACGAATCGTAGAGAGAAGGCACCTTACGAGGGTTTGAGCAAACGGGGAGGTTCTACAGCATCTGTCGGTGCGAGTGACACAAGCGAACAACCTGCCCCGACCCGGAAGGGATGCACCAAAGAAGTTATGCAGACTTGGAAAATGCAAGAACTCTGGTATGAAAGGTCATGGCTGGAACACAAGCACCAGGTCAGTTGGAGTTGTTGAAAAATGAGATGTGATATTTCAGTTTGTACTCTGTTCTTATTTGTTGAGGATTATCTAGTGTGTTTCAGTGAGCAGTGCTCCATGCTTGTTCCGCCATTTTTCTAGTCGCCTGAATTAGATAATAAAACGATGATCATGTTTGTAAGAACTATTTCTGGTTCACTGATTGTTAAAATGTTTGTTCTACTGCCTTTGGTGTGGACGAGGGTGAGGGTGTTGGTCTACCTGAATCTTAAGTCTGGCAAACCTGCTAATATTGCATCCCATGGTCTCATGGTGGCTGTTATTGAGTCCGTGGGATGACACGGCTCAGACTCGCTCAACAACTTGGGTGAGCCGTGGTCAGGTTATCTGTCCCGCGTCTGCTGTACGAGCTGCCCTCAAATTTAATGGGCCTGAGACATGGCCTTCCTTTTCTATTATACATGAGGAATACGGAGATAGAATACCACTGATGGCACAAATCCCCAATGCTACTGGAGAAGTTTCCACATACTCCAGATGCACATGCTTGAAATATCCAGCGTTAAAGCGGTGGACCAACCCACACGCTTGAAAACCGGGATGGAGGAACGGAAGACCAAACCGGAGCGGACACGGCACTTTAGAAAAACAGTTGTCGAGCGCTAGTTAATCTGGTGACCACCAAAGAAAGGGTAAAAAATGAAAGGCTTCACCCTGTAGTTTTATTATGTATAAGCGTGCAACCTAGGCGTGTACTAATATATAGAGGGGAAATAATAGTTCGAGTACACACATGTAGTAAAAATATGTATCTATCTACCTGAACCGCTACCTACTTGGCATAGAGCGAGAATTTCCACATCAGTCATTCTTTAAGGATTTTCACTTTTTCAGTCATCCTTTATAGAAAAATCCGACACTTTATTCATATAAGAAATCAGCATACATAGCACAAGGATGCCAAATAGCTTAGCCCAACAAACTTAGTTAGCTAGTTATACTGCAGACATTGACTCAGGGATGAATGGCGTGGCACAGAGCCGCAGTGGCGACTTGCGGCGCAGACCGAGGCCACCCCCCTCTGTCATGTCAACCTCGGAGATGCCCTCAGGCAGGGACCAGTTGAAGTGGTAGCAGAGCTGAACGAAGGCCATTTGCAAGACGGCGAGCCCGTAGGAAATGCCGGGGCACATCCTCCGGCCGGACCCGAATGGTAGAAACTCATAGTTGCTCCCCATGAAATCGAGGGAGCTGTCCTCAAACCGCTCGGGCTTGAATTCCTCGACATCCTCCCAATACCTTGGATCTCTCCCAATAGCCCACACATTTACAACGACGCGCGAACCGGCGGGAATCATGTATCCGTTGACCTGACAAGGGTCCACGCTCTCCCGGGGCACCAGGAGTGGCACTGACGGGTGCAGCCGGATGTTCTCCTTGACCACAAGCTTCAAATGGGGGAGGTCCCTTGCCTCGATGTCACCCTCACTAATGGCCGCCTTGCCACGGAACGCCTCCCGAATCTTGCACTGTAGCTTGTCCATCACCCTTGGGTTCCGCACCAACTCAGACATGCCCCAATCTAGTGATGACGTCAATGTGCCAGTTCCAGCCACGAACAAGTCAAGTATGACACCCTTTATGTTGTTTCTATTTAGGTGGAAACCGATGCCACCTTTCTCTTGCAGTCCCATGAGAACGTCGACCAGGTTCTCCTCGACGGCCGAGGCCCATGAACTGGATCCAACCCTGTCTCGAACACCTTGCCTCTCTTGTATGACCTCCTCCAGGGTGGAGTCCAACGTCCTGTGCACATCCTCCAGGGTGCGGCGCATGTCGGTCACCATAGCGAGCACGGACCGCCATGTTGGGAAGAGATCGGGGATTTTGAAACCGCCGGCCAGTGCGCCCCCGGACTTTATCGCCGACAGGAACTCCTGGACGTTTCTGTGCTTGTTCCCGAAGGATGCGCGGGAGACGATACTACTCGTTAGTTCGAAGAAAGTCATGGTGACGTCCACCTGCGTTGATGGCCCGGCCGCATGAATGTTTTCCACGTGACTCCTCGTCTGTACATGTGGAAGGGGTAGATTTATTATCTATGATGAATGACGTAATGGTCGAGTGCTTACAAAATAAACTTAGCTCGGTCTGCTTTAGACCCTTCCCAGTGCTTCCCTCTGTATCATTGCTAAACATGCCATATAGGGATAAAAAAATAGATGTGACAAGATAGTTAAGATGAAAGAGAGGAGTTTGGTGACCTCACAAAGAACAAATGCCAAGCGCGCGACCTATGCAAATCATTTAAATGAAAGAAGGTTGCCCTATGCATGGAAGAGTTAGATGTTAAATGAAAGAAGGCTTTGGCTACTGAGAGGCACTTTTTTCTTGTGGGAAACTCGGACCACCGTGAAATTCCCAGCAAATTCCGGATGAATTTTTTTTGAATGAATTTTCAATCCAAACAAATTTGTCCAGATTTCGTTCAAATTCAAAATCTTGGATTATTTCTTTTTGCCCAGGAAGTAGACTTCTCATGGGGTACTAGGAAACGCGGATACCGGGCGGTACCAAAAAACCCTGGCAACAACAAACTAAACATCTATGCATTAGAGACTTTAGTTGCTAAACTATTCAATGCACCTAGCACCCCTCTAAGCACCTTGCACCCATCTAAGCAATTTTGTAGACGTTGAACCAAACTGAAACAGTTTCAGCTTGTCTACGTCACACCGGGATTTTTCGACGTGTCTTTTAGTTTGCGCAGGATTGAATTGTTATTATACTACTAGTCGCGCGGCAATTTTGTGTGTGCAACTATGTTGTCACAGATTAAAACTGGACAGTATGTATGTGCGAGATCGAAATTCATAGGGGCGTGTATGTGTTCATCAATTATTTGGACAATGCCCACGTACCTCTTGCTCCCTAATATGGTGGATAGAACGAACACGACTCGGGCTCAGTATTTCGGCGGCGCAGAGCTGCCGGAGCTTGCGCCAGTACGTGCCAGATGGCGAAAAGACGATGTCAGAGTGTTAAACATTGTAATTGTATTCTGTTAGACTAGGGCGTGGTGTGTGCGTTGTAATCTGTTAGGATAGGTTAGGTTGTTGTGATGTGATCTCATAGTTAGCTTGGAGATCAATCCACACCTAACCTAAACCCTAACCCCTTGTAAGCCGCCGGCCTCTGGCCCTATATTAACACGCAACGCGCCCCTGCATCAAGCATACGCTTCCAGCCTTTTTCTCACATGGTATACAGAGCCTAGTTCTTCCATCTCATCTAGGTTATGTCATCTTCCTCCTCCTCCCTCGCCATGGCCATGCCTTCGCTTGCTTCGCTCGGCCACACCATCACGGAGAAATTGACGCGCGACAACTTCCTGGTGTGGAAGGTCCAGGTCCTCCCGCACGTCAGGGCCGCGGCGATGATGGGTTACCTTGATGGCTCGATCAAGGAACCCGCTGCCTTCATCGTCACCGAGAAGGAAACCAACGGGAAGAAGGAGACCGTTGAGACGCCCAACCCAGAGCATGCGATCTGGGTGACTCAAGACCAACAGGTGCTTACTTTCCTGCTTGCATCATTGTCTCGCGAAGTGCTAATGCAGGTGTCCAACCACACCACCGCTGCGGGCGTCTGGCAGAAAGCTTCTCCGCGCAATCCAGGGCGCGCCAGATCCAGCTCCGCTCGGCCATCGGCAACGCCCGCAAGGGTGATCTCTCTGCTTCCGCCTACTTCACGAAGATGAAGGGATTGGCGGACGAACTCGTTGCTGCAGGAAAGCCCCTGGACGAGGACGACATCGTCTCGCACATCCTCGAGGGACTCATGCACGAGCCCGACTACAACGGGTTTGTCACCTCCATCTCCACGCGCGCTGCCACCGATCGGCCGATCGGTCTCAGCGAACTTTTTTCGCTCCTGCTATCTGCGGAGGCCCGGATCGCTGCCCAGCACGCTGCCTACACCGCTCACCACTCTGCCAATCTAGCTGCAAAGGGTGGTCGGGGCGGTAATGGCGGCGGACGCGGCGGTCAGGGCGGCGGACGCGGTGGTTACGGCGGCGGCAACTACTCCGACAACTCAGGGCACGATGGCGGAGGTGGTGCGCCGCATCAACAAGGAGGTGATCGCGGTGACCGCGGTGACCGTGAACGCTGCCAAATCTGCAAGGAAGAGGGCCACGGTGCGTGGCGCTGCAGGAAACGGTTCGACAAAAGCTTTAACAACAATGTCCGCAACCCCGCTGACAGCGGCGGTGGTGGTGGATGCGGCAATGGTGGGCGAGGTGGCGGCGGCGGGGGCGGCAACTCTCGCGCTGCTAATTCTGCACACTCATATGGCGTGGATACTAACTGGTATCTGGATACTGGTGCCACGGACCATGTCACAGGCGAACTGGAGAAGCTAGCTGTCCGCGATCGCTACACCGGCACCGACCAAATCCACACGGCTAGTGGTCAAGGTATGGATATAGAGCATATCGGTCATACAATACTATCTACTCCTTCCGGTTCCTTGCACTTGAACAATATTCTCCATGCTCCTAGTGCTGACCAAAGCCTTCTTTCTGCCTATAATCTTATGCGTGATAATGATGTCTTTATTGAACTTCACCCGGAATTCTTTCTTGTTAAGGATCAGGCTACCCGGAGAACAATTCTGCAAAACAGGAGTAGATGGGGTCTATTCCCTGTGACTGGACGGCAAAGTGCCCCTCAACGTCAAGTCCTTGCTGCCGTCAAGCCATCCACCTCGCGGTGGCACAAGCGCCTAGGGCACCCCGCTTTTCCGGTAGTCCAAAAGATTCTCCGTGACTTTAATCTTCCTTTCTCCAATAAACAAGATCATCTCCTGGTGTGTGATGCATGTCAGATGGCCAAGAGCCATCAGTTACCGTATTCTCGTTCAACTAGTGAGTCTACAGCCCCTTTAGAGCTTGTTTTTTCTGATGTTTGGGGTCCTGGACCCGTCTCTGTAGGAAGACAAAAATACTATGTCAGCTTTATTGATGATTTTAGCAAGTTTAGTTGGATATACCTGCTCAAAAATAAATCTGATGTCTTTGAGAAATTTCATCTCTTTCAAACTCATGTTGAACGTCTCTTTGATCGCAAGATTATTGCCATGCAAACCGATTGGGGTGGAGAGTACCAACGGTTGAACTCCTTTTTTGAACGCATTGGCATCACACACCATGTTTCTTGTCTACATGCTCATCAACAGAACGGCTCCGCGGAGCGAAAACATAGACACATAGTAGAAGTTGGTCTCTCTATGCTTGCTCACGCTTTCATGCCTCTCAAATTTTGGGACGAAGCGTTCCTCACGGCAGTTTATCTCATTAATCGCATACCTAGTAGAGTTATCAAGAACCAATCTCCACTAGAAAAATTATTCGGCACTAAACCCAACTATTCTTTTCTCCGCATCTTTGGTTGTGCTGTGTGGCCCAACTTACGTCCTTTCAATAAACACAAACTCGAGTTTCGTTCCAAGCAATGTGCATTTTTAGGATACAGTACCCTTCACAAGGGTTATAAGTGCCTCGATATTGCTTCTGGCCGTGTTTATGTTTCCCGTGACGTTGTCTTTGATGAGCAAGTTTTCCCCTTCGCCAAACTCCACTCCAACGCCGGCGCCCAACTTCGCAAGGAGTTACTACTCTTGCCATCTCATCTATTACCATCTCCTGTTTTTGGTCCAGGAGGAGTTGATTTTGCTGCTGATCATATGCCTATTCCTAATGCCAATAACCCAGCTGAAAGTGTGCAGGAAACAGTACAGGAAAATATTGAAATTTTTGGCGAAAACTCGCATGATTTTATGCAGCCAACAGGAAGCTTCACAGAAGATCCACAGGATCTCTTGGGATCTGTTGCCGCAGCGATCCCAGGCGAATCCACCGCGAAATCAGCGCCCTCTGACGCGGCAGGTGAATCTGCACCGGGATCCGCTCGGTCAGGCGGGCCAGGCGGGCGGCCAGGCGGACTGGGCAGGGGCACCGAGGCGCTGTCCCCTGGTGGGTCGACCCCCGTGCTATCTCCCGCGTGGGACGATGCGCACTCTCCTGGCGGGTCGGCTGGACGAGGCCCACGTGGTGGCGGTGGGGCTGGGAGCCCGGAAACCGGTGCGGCGCGGACTTCTTTCCGCCCAGCGCCCACTCCAGAACTGCCCAGTGGCAGTTCGTCATCTGCTGCCACACCGGATCCGTCTGCTTCTCTACGGGCAGCGGATTCCGGATCTTCTGCGCCCACGTCTGCCTCCTCCGACTCTACTGTGTCGTCTACGCACAACCGTCTTCAACTTCAGCACACTCGGCCAGCTCCGCCTCCTCCTGCCTGCCCGCGTACTCGGTCGCAAAGTGGTATTACTAAACCTAAGGTTTACAATGATGAGTGTGTTTGTTGGGGCTCTTTTTGTTCCACAGGAGAGCCGAAGACGCTGCAAGATGCTCTGGGAGATCCCAAGTGGAGACAAGCCATGGATGAAGAATTTTCTGCCCTCATTGAGAATAACACGTGGCGCCTGGTGCCCCCAATTAGGGGAAGGAATGTCATTGACTGCAAATGGGTGTACAAGGTCAAGCGGAAATCTGATGGTACCATTGACAGGTATAAGGCACGTCTTGTGGCCAAAGGTTTCAAGCAAAGGTATGGAATTGATTATGAGGACACTTTTAGTCCCGTGGTCAAAGCTGCTACTATCAGGTTAAATCTTTCAGTTGCAGTATCTCAAAATTGGTGCATACGACAACTAGATGTTAAGAACGCGTTTTTGCATGGTGTTCTGGAAGAAGAAGTGTTTATGAAGCAGCCTCCTGGGTATGAAAGTTCAGTTTTGCCTCGACATGTCTGCAAGCTTGATAAAGCAATTTATGGCTTGAAACAAGCACCTCGAGCTTGGTACTATCGTCTATATTCCAAGTTGCAGTCTCTTGGTTTTTCTGCCTCCAAGGGAGACACGTCATTGTTCTTTTACCATCGACATGGAATAACTATCTTTATGCTTATTTACGTTGATGATATCATTGTCACCAGCTCCTCCACTAGAGCAGTTGATGCACTCCTTAAGGATCTGCGCATGGATTTTGCGCTCAAGGATTTGGGCAGTTTTCATTTTTTTCTTGGGATTGAGGTAAAGCGTGTTGCTAGTGGCATTGTTCTGTCTCAAGAAAAATATGTACATGATATCCTTGAGCGAGTGGGCATGAAAGGCTGCAAGCCTTCTCCAACTCCTTTGTCTACCTCAGAGAAGTTGTCCCTTTATGATGGCTCGAAGCTTGGGGCTGAGGACTCCACCAAGTACAGGAGTGTTGTCGGAGCTTTGCAGTATTTAACTTTAACCAGGCCAAATATTTGTTTCTCAGTTAACAAAGTTTGTCAGTTCCTGCATGCTCCCACTAGTACTCATTGGACAGCTGTAAAAAGAATTCTGCGGTATCTTCAGGCAACCAAGAGTCATGGTCTTAAACTCTCTAAGTCAAATTCTACGCTTGTTAGTGCCTTTTCAGATGTAGATAGGGAAGGTTGTCCTGATGATCGAAGATCTACTGGAGGTTTTGCAGTGTTTTTTGGTGGTAACTTGATTTCTTGGAGTGCACGCAAGCAAGCTACTGTGTCCAGATCAAGTACTGAAGCTGAGTACAAAGCCTTAGCAAATGCCACTGCTGAGATCATTTGGGTACAGAATATGTTAACAGAATTAGGCATTCGTCACCCGTCTGCAGCATCTCTTTGGTGTGATAATCTTGGCGCTACCTATCTCTCTGCCAACCCAGTTTTTCATGCTAGGACAAAGCACATTGAGATTGATTATCACTTTGTTCGTGAGAGGGTTGCCAATAAGCTTTTGAACATTCGGTTTGTTCCCACTGGTGATCAAGTAGCAGATGGTTTCACTAAACCACTATCATTGCGGCAGCTGGAGGTTTTCAGACGCAATCTCAACTTAGATAGTTGTGATTGCGGGGGAGTGTTAAACATTGTAATTGTATTCTGTTAGACTAGGGCGTGGTGTGTGCGTTGTAATCTGTTAGGATATGTTAGGTTGTTGTGATGTGATCCCATAGTTAGCTTGGAGATCAATCCACACCTAACCTAAACCCTAACCCCTTGTAAGCCGCCGGCCTCTAGCCCTATATTAACACGCAACGCGCCCCTGCATCAAGCATGCGCTTCCAGCCTTTTTCTCACACAGAGCAGCCGTAGACCAGCAGCTCACCGGTGAGGAGCCTGGGGCGGGTGGCGAAGTTGGCGTCGTGCGTCCTGAGCACCTCGCGGGCCATCTCCCTTGACGACACGACGACGAGAGGGGTCTCCCCGAGCTGGAGCATCATGAGTGGGCCGTGTATGCTGGCGAGAGCCCTGAGGGCACGGTGCGGGAGCACATTCACGAGGTGGTGCATGCTGCCGATGACCCGCAGCTTCCATGGACCTGGCGGGTTCCTCACCTTGGGCTGCAGAGAGAGCCTAAGGATGTGGAGTAGCACCACGGCGACGGCCGAGATTAGGAGGGATTGGTACAAGATATCGGCCATGGTTGTTTGGCCTTGGGACTAGAGCGGAGCAGCTGATGAGGAACTTTTTGTTGGCTAAGCTGCTGCTGTGCGTGCATCTGTACGTGGCATGTATCCATGTATATATAACCGATCGGCACCCAAGGGAGAGATGCTACACACACCGAGGGTTTATTTGGTTTTACGGGCTGGTCAGGATATGATTGGCTTAGATTTGATAGAGTGAGGCAGGCCCACCAATTAAAATCAGGGAGGCCAATTAGTGAAGGCCAGGCGGCAGGGTCCGTGAAAATCCGTCTGTTTTGCGCGTGTGTAGTACTATCGGCACTGAAGGTGGCATGCAGTGTCATTTCCATTATCTTATCCTCCTGCACGGGAGCCAGGCGTCCATGAGGACCCAGTCCTGCACGACGTCCCACGTCTTGAACATAGCCCGGTACTACGCATTGCGCCGCTTCGCCTGCCGCGTCGTCCACTCGACTGCCGTGACGGCACCACGGGATGACATGCTCCCGCCGCCGCGGCCAAGGTAATGCGGGAGGAGGTGCAAGCCCATCGGCTCCGGGAGATGGCGCTCTCTCCTCCCCTCGCGCTCTCCCCTCCTGGGGCGTCGCCGTCCCGCGGCTCCCCCTCGGCGGCCCAATCTCGTGCGATCTCCACCCCCCTCTCCTCCTCGAGTTCCCCTCCGGGCTCTCCGTCGGCGGCGAGGTCCGTCCCCTCCCTCTCCGCGCCCCCCCCCCCCCATTCCTGCGGCCTTGGGTGCGCCCCGGGCCAATAGGTTTTGGGCTCTCGGCGGATGATTCCGGCTCCGACTTTGAGGCTCCTCCCCCTCCTTCCCGTTTGGCTCTGGTGGGTGGGTCGTCGGCTTGTTTGGCAAAAATTTTCTCCGGGTGGTAGGGGCCGGCCGGTCGGGGCGGGTGTGGATGCGGATGGTTGGTGCCGTGTCGGCCGTGGGCGCCGGCGCGCCGCCTCCTGGTCGTCGGATGCTTCTCTGGTGGGCCCTGGGGTGGCTGTGCTGGCTTCGCCGGCGTCTTCCCTTCCGGTGGCCGCCTGCCCTAGCTCGCCTTCGGCTGTGGTCCTCAGTTCCTCGGCGGCGGCGGCGCTGGTGCCAACCCTAGATCTGGGATCGGGGCTGGCGCTGGTGCCCCGGGCCGGGGCGCGGGCTCCTCAGGCTGATGTTGGGCCGGGTGGGCCTGTGCTGGTCCCTTCGTTGGGCTCCTCGGTTGATTTCCCCCCCTCGTCTCTGTGGCTTCTGGGCCGAGGCCAGCTCAGTCTCAGCCCACTCTCCCTTCGGCCCCCCTGGGAGATCCCGGCCTGGCTGGCTCTGGCTATATATGGGTCCGGAAGGGTTCGGTCCCCCCTTTTCTAGGGTTTCCTGCTTCCTCCTCTGACTTGCGTCGGCTCCGTTTCCCTATCCGCCGCTTCGTCAGATCTACTCCTCCTCCTCCCCTCCTTCTTCCCTTCGCGACGGTGGCTGCGATTGATCGTTCCCGCGGGTCCTCCAGTGAGGCTGTCTCCGGCCTCAAGCGGGGGCGGGACGGATCTGGTGACGCCGCTGCGGATCTGGAGTATGAGGCCTTGCTCCGTGCCAAGCTCTAGGCCTCGCGTGCGGGGGCCTCGTCGGAGACGGCCGTTGCGTCCCCTCGTGCTTCTGGATCCGGGCCGACTGTCCCTCCGCCTCAGGTGCCCGCTGCTCCGGTGGCTGCGGCCGACCCCTGGGAACAGGCGGCGCGGGGGAGTCGGGCGGGCTCCTCGGGGCCTTCCTCGTCCCCTCCTCGCTTGTCCCCATGGGTGGTGGGCCGCCGCGGGCGCCGGCGGTGGTTGGTGGCGGTCCGTCTCGCTTCGTCCCCCGTGGCGTGTCGGGGCTCCTTCCCGCCGCCCGTTCAGTGCTGCTGCGGGGCGTGGCACCGGTGCTGGTGCCGGTGCTGGTCTCCCTGGTCATGGCATCCTTCCTCCGCCTCCCTCTCGTGGGGCTGGCCGTAACCCCCCTCACTCCCAGGTCTCCAATCCCATCCTTACCTACTTTGCGTGTCATCGTCCTGGCCACTTCTAGTCTCGCTGTGAAAATCCCCCGTTTTGCCTCATCTGTAGGGAGGACGGCCACCTCACGGTGGATTGCCAAAGCCGTGTCAAACCTCCTTCTTTCATTCACTACGGGATCGACCTCCCTGGCTGTTCTTTCTTTGCCCTGGACAAGAATGTTCTTGTTGCTGCTCCCATTCCCTCGCTCTCCAAAGTTGGTGTGATTTCAGTCCAGGACAAGCGCATCTCTCCACAGGCCCTTCTTGATGAACTCCGGTTGTGGGATGAAGGCGGGTGGGATTGACAGATCCGCCAGCTATCTGATTTTGAGTTTTCTGCCACATTTCCATCTAAAGAGAGTCTTCGCATGATGTCTTCTTGCACCAGCTTCACGCTCCCTCTGAATCATCTTGTGGTTTCGGTCAAAGCTACATCCAATGGGTCAAAGGCCATTGCTTCCCTCTCTGATGTGTGGGTGTTGGTGGACGACGTTCCTCCCAGCATGCGCACCTCGACATTTCTGATGGCTTTTGGGGTGCTTCTTGGGAAAGCCATCGAGGTCGATCATGACTCGCTGTCTGTTCTTGGACCAGCTTGGCTTCGAGTTTGGTGCGTGGACCCGATCTGCATTCATGGCTCTGTGGATGTTTTTCCGGCGGCGGATGGTTTTCGTCTTCGGGTCCGGGTGGAGGGTGATCCTAGCCCTGTTTCTCCTCCTCCTCCCCCTCCACCCCCGGCCTTGGGCGACGATGATAAAATCAAGGATGGTGATGGGGGCCTTGAGCACTCGATGCATGGCACGGATCCTCACTTCACCCAGTCCGCGTGGGATGGGATCTCTCCTGCTGAGCAAGAGCTGATGAAAGATTGTGCTCCGGCTCCGGCGGGTGGTGGGGTCCAGGGCTCGGTGCCAGGTTTGGGTGGTGGGCCTGCGGCCGCGGGTGGGTCGAAGGGCACCCCTCTTTCGGCGGCATACTCTAACCTTCCCGCTCGCCCCACCTCCCCTTCGCTATCAGGCATTGAAGACCTACCCCCGGCGGGCCCGTCGGCGGCCAAGAAGAGGAAGAAATCGTCGGTGAAGAAGGTCTCTGCGAAGAGCAGGGCCTCTGGGGATTCCAGGCAGTCCACGGCTGGGCTTTGTCGCCGGTTGGAGGTGGATTTGTGGGCGGCCTCGGGCCCGTCTTCGGCGACTGCTTCTCCTGGCCGCCCCCCCCTGTGCCTGTTCGGTCCCCTGCTTCGACCGCCCGCAAGAGTGGCCATGTCTCCAACAGTGGCGAACGTGTGGTTGACCGGGCGGCTCGGCGTGCGGCGGCGCGGGATCTCCCCCCCTCAGGTTCGGGTTTGTTTCCGCCGCCTTCCCCTTCTTTGGCTTCGTCTCCTGTTAGATTAGTTTTACCTTCCCAGTCTGATGAGCATCTTTTTAAGATTTTAGATGACGTGGGGATTTGTTTAGACTCTAGTTTGGGTTCTCCTTCTTCTTTACTTGAGGTGATCAGAGCTAACGAGCTAGTTCAGGCTGACATTGCGAAAGCCAAGGAGGCTGGGGCTGGGGTGTCCGCCCCTCTGTTTGTGGCCGGGGGGGCAGTGGGGGAGGCTGACAGGTGTCAGGTGCCTCCGGTTCAGAAACGTGGGGCTGGGAAACGCGCTAAAACCTGCAAGGCTCCGTGCAGGCCGAGTCTTAGAATTAAAAACCTCTCCTTCAGATGAAGGCCTTATTTTGGAACATCAGAGGGTTCTGCACTAGGGGGCGCAGGGACCAGCTCAAAGATATAGTGCGGTCTGAAAAAGTTGATTTTATTGGCCTTGTTGAGACACTCAAACCCTCCTTCTCCCCTAATGAACTTTCGGTTGTTGCTGGGATAGACATATTCAGGTGGAATTCTGTGGCCTCTGTTGGTCAGTCGGGTGGCTTTCTCCTGGGCACCAATAATGATTCTTTTGATTTTGTTGCTTTTGATCATGGCATTTACTGGGCTAGTGTGGTAGTTTCCCTTCGCTCCAACAATTCCCTTCTTGAGTTTATGGTGGTTTATGGCCCGGCCGATCACTCCTTGTCTTACAATTTTTTGGACGAGATTTATATTGAAATAGATTCCTGCCAGCTTCCCCTCTTGATTGGGGGTGATTTTAACCTGTTAAGATATCCATCTGATAAGAGCTCCGCTAATTTTTCTTGGGCTCTGGCTGGGGCCTTTAATGATTTCATCAGGGATGCGGCCATTCGTGAAATCCCTAGGGTTGGGGCCCGCTACACTTGGACTAACCGACAGGCTTCCCCTATCCGCTCTGTTCTTGATAGGGTGTTTATCTGCCCTGCCTGGGATGGCCTCTTTCCTCGGGTATCTCTTCGTGCCCTACTCATTGTGGGTTCTGACCATGCTCCCCTAATCCTTGACGATGGATCTTGTCCTAGTGGTTGCCAAAGGTTCCAATTTGATGTGTCTTGGCTCTTAGTGGAGGGGTTCCCCAGTATGTTGGCCCAGAAGATCTCGGACTGTCTCACCTCTCCTCATCGCTCTTTTGGCCCTATGGATGACTGGCACCATGTTTCCTACTTCCTGCGCGAATTCCTTAGAGGGTGGTCTAAGAATCACTTTGCTGAGGTTAGGCGTGACAAAGCTAGGCTAGGTGCCCAAATTGGCGATCTTGATAGTCGTGCGGATAGTGTTGGGCTCTCGGAGGCTGATTGGCAGCTCCGGTATGGCCTTGAGAAGGCGCTTTTGGATCTTCACCGCCAGGAGGAAGTTTATTGGAAGCAAAGGGGCACGATTAACTGGACCCTTAAGGGTGATGCGCCCACGGCTTACTTCTTTGCCATTGCGAATGGTAGACGTCGTAGGTGCCTGATTGATAGTCTTCTGATTGATGGTGTTAGGGTCTCCGACCCTTCGGTCATTCTCCGTCATGTGGTCCAATTCTTTTCTAATTTGCTTGCGGCTAAACCGAAGCTCGGCTTTTTCGCTTGCTCCAGGCTTCTGGACTCCCCTTGAGCTGGTGTCGACTGCAGATAATGATCTCCTTCTTATTCCCCCCTCTGAGGAGGAAATTTTTGATACTATTCGGACTGCCAACTCTAATGCGGCTTCAGGCCCCGATGGCTTCTCCATCCCTTTCTTTTGGCATTTCTGGCCTCAACTAAAAGGCCTTATTACTGCTATCATTCAAGGATTCTGGCTGGGCACTGTTGACATCTCTAGGCTTAATTATGCTGTTCTCACCCTTATGCCTAAAATCAAAGGTGTTGACCTCATCTCTCAATTTAGGCCCATTGCTTTAATTAACAACTTTGCCAAGATGCCAGCTAAGGGCATGGCTACTAGGTTGTCCCCGATAGCGCACCGGGTCATTAGCCCTTTCCAGTCTGCTTTCATCAAAGGGAGATTCATCTTGGATGGAGTGCTTTGCTTACATAAGATAATCCTTGACCTACGGATCAAAGGGACCAAGGCTGTGGTCCTTAAGCTTGACTTTGAGAAGGCTTACGACTCGGTGAGTTGGGATTTTCTTCGGCAAGTCCTTCTGGCTAAGGGCTTTGAGGGTTCTGTGATGCATCATTTGATGCAGCTTGTTTCTGGTGGCACACGGCTGTGGTTGTGAATGGTCAAACTAGTAATTTTTTTGCTAATGGTAGGGGCCTCAGACAAGTGGATCCGGCGTCTCCCTTGCTTTTCAATTTTGTGGCTGATGCTCTATCTCGCATCCTCTCTCGGCCCGCGTTGACTGGGCATATTACCCCGGTGAGCTCTCACCTTATCCCTCATGGTATCACTCATCTTCAATATGCGGACGACACAATCATGATGATAGAGCTCAATGAGACCAGTCTCACCAATCTGAAATTCCTTCTGCTTTGCTTCGAAGCGCTTTCGGGCCTTAAAATTAATTTTTCCAAGAGCGAGGTCATTGTGACTGGGGTTTCGGACTTGGAGGCGCAACGGGTGGCTCACCTTCTGAATTATTCCCTTGGGTCCTATCCTCTCAAATATTTAAGCCTTCCTATCTCCCCGTATAAGCTCCTGGCGAAAGATTTCGCCCCCGTGGTCACCAAAGTTGGCAATAGAGTCCTTCCTTGGAGAGGACGATATAACACGCAAGCGGGCAAGGTTGCCCTTACCAACTCTTGCCTCTCATCCCTCCCAATGTTCTTGATGGGCTTCTATCTTCTATCTAACGGGATTCACTCTGGTTTCGACAAACATAGGGGTGCTTTTTACTGGAACGCGGCGGATAATAAACGCAAGTATAGATTGGTCAGATGGAACATCATCTGTCGCCCTAAGGACAAAGGGGGCCTTGGCATTATTAATACGAGAGTTATGAATAATTGTCTCTTGATTAAATGGTGGTGGAAGATAATGACACTTGAGGAGCGTCCAATCTGGCTCTCGATTCTTAAAGCTAAATACTTCCCCTCCTCGAGCCCTATGTTCGCCTCTACTTCTGGCGGGTCTCAATTCTGGTGTCAACTGGTTAAAGTTCGGCCGATTTTTCGGTCCCTTGTCAAATTTGTTGTCAGGAACGGTAAGTCCACTCGGTTTTGGCTAGATTGGTGGGTCGGGGACACTACGCTTGCGGCTGCCTTCCCGGCCTTGTTTTCTTACTGTGATGATCCTGAGATCTCTATCTTTGAGCTATCGGTTAAGTGTTGGGTTTTAGATTTCCGGTGTTCTCTTTCCCCTGAAGAGTTGGAAGATTGGCAGCGCCTTACTGCTTGCTTCCCCCTGCTCTTGGAGGAAGAGGACTCCGTGGTTTGGCCCCTCTCCTCCTCGAAGCGTTTTTCTGTCAAATCGGCTTATTCTAAGCTTATCTCTGGTGGCCGTTCGGTAAAGTTTAAAGATATTTGGTCAGCTCGAATCCCCCCTAAGATCAAAATCTTTCTCTGGCAAGCTGTTCGTCGTAAGCTTTCGGCGGCTGATCAAATTAAGAAGAGGAACGGGCCGGGATCTGATAGATGCGTGTTGTGTGGGGCTCTTGAGAACACTGAGCATATCTTCTTCCACTGCTCCTTAGCGAAATTTATGTGGTGCTGCATCAGAATATGGCTGCATGTTAACTGGTCTCCCTCCTCCTTTGAAGACCTGAGGCAGTATACTAATTCCTTATCCGGGCAGTCTAAAAGGGTCTTCTTAGTTGGATGGGCTGCGATAGGGTGGTCGCTGTGGACAACTAGGAACAAGTTCTCGATTGAGCGTATCTTTCCGGCTAACCCTGTCAATTGCTTATTTAAAGCCAATGCTTTTTTGCAGCAGTGGAGATTATTGACTAAGGAAGGGGACCTACAGGCTTTCGACGACATGCTATCCAAGATGAAATCTACGTCGTCTTCCCTTCTTCGGCATTATTCGAGGACGGCTTCCTGATCTTCCTGTCGGTTTTTTCTGGTGTTTTGCTGGCCTGCGTGCCATGTGAGGCTGGTGGCCTTGTATTGATACTTATGTTCCCTGGCCGCTAAACTTGTTTGGTATTTGATTCTGGTGGTGTAACTCTGCCTGGTGGCTTTATTTATAAAGTCGGGCTCCTGCCTTTTCTCTAAAAAAAGGTGCAAGCCCATCCGTCGTCGCGAGGCAAGGAGGTGTGGCTGCTGCTGCTCCCCTTCCTCTGAGTTGGGGTTGGACGGCGTCGGTGCCATTCTTAAATAGCCCGGAGAGGCGAACGACGCCGCTTCAATGCGGCACAGAGGCGGACTAGGCTTCTTGGTCACCGTGTACGCATTGAAGCAGGGCCGCCCTCCCGTCCTGTCACATCAATCTAACTGGCATCAAGGCTATCGACTCGCGATCGCTCTAGAGCGGCCGACCAACATCAGTGCGTTGGCGAAGTTTCTAGATTGGTGCCTACGCGAGACGGGTTTGGTGGGGCCGCGTAGTCAGAGCGCGTACATGGCATGAGTCCACATGGCCATAAATCTCCCACGGCATTTGTGCCGGTTTGCGGCAATACAATATGCGGCACCATGATGGCTGGTAGAAAATAAACCGGACATGCGTCAGTCCAGATATTTGTCTGTGTTTTATGTTACTGCATTTGAAGATTCATGCCTGTAGGGTTGTTTGGTTACGCAGATTATAGAGAACTAGTTTCATTTAAACTCGATTTCAGTTGTAACAACCAAGAATTGAGACCGGTTTTTCTACTCCCGGGTGTGTGCACACACCTTATCCTGGCCACTGGTGGCAGGCTGTGCGGCCTCGAGATCTGAACTTAGCTTTCATGGTTGTGAGTGTTTTGCAGACGCCCTGTACAGTAATACATGCGGGAACGATGCGAATGTCTGGTAGCCCACTGTACATGACGGTCAGTTACCCATCGTCTGACAGGTCTGAAAGGTAGACAGCAGCGAACATGTCGGCCCGTGTGTGCGTGGGTGGGTGCATCCGAGAGTAGCGGCACCGTTCTGTTTTATGTTACTGCATTGAAGATTCATGCCTATACGTTTGGTTACGTAGATTATAGAGAACTAGTTTCCTTTAAACTCGATTTCAGTTGTAACAACCAAGAATCTTGTTTGGATTGTCTAACAGAATCGTGGATATGCAAAACTAAGTTTTACAAAAGCCCAAAAACCGAGTTTATAGAAAAATAACTAGTCGACATTTTTTTATATACTCGTTTTGGTTGAACACGAAGTTGGCCACGAGCAGTGCGACGTTCTCTCAGGTACAACCATGGCAACGCTGAAAGTCCACTAGAGGGTGCAACGTTCTATGCCAGGACATCAATGAAGCCCTCGCACCACTGGCGAGCTCGCCGCTAGGGATCTGGACATGGCCGCCGTCGTGTTGGGACGGCGAGATGGGAGGGGCCGCGGAGGGCAGGGTGCGCATGGCCGACAAACTCCTCTTCCTATACACCAGCGACGGATACAACCTGATCTCTCCGGTCGCTGCACTCCAGGCGGAGGTTTGTTAGAGTTTTGTCGAATATTATTATACAAACTAGGTTACAGTTGGAGTTGGAGTCGTACGGTGTGTAGACAGGATGTGGAGTCATATCCAAGTAGGACACTTGTATCCTAGGCTTCTCATATATAGTGAGGGTAGACACACGATGTAACCTATGCCAACATAATAGCACAGGTACGCGGGAGAGCCGGCGGCGTGTGCTGGCGCCCAGGCGGCCGGGGTGCGGTATTGTAGCGGTGTCATGGGGAGGAGTGCCCATAGTCAGGCCCCGGGGATGTTGCCATGATGGTGAACCTCGTTAACAAATCTCGGTGTCGTGCCTCATGTAATTGCTTGGTCCTCGGTAGATCGATGCTGACCTAGGATTTATTCTAACAAGTGGTATCATGAGCAAGGTTACGAGGAGGATGCAGATCGTTGATCTAGAGGAGATGAGCAAAAAGAATCGTCGAATCGATCGTGCAAAAGTCGGCTGGTGAATCGGCAACTGCGGAAGGTCAATGGTGCGGCGTGCTTCTATTCGGGCTCCAGGAAGTGATCGGAGGTAGCAGGTTCATGCAGCAACATGCGTACAGAGTTCACTATTGGTCAAAGCAGAAGACGACAGTGATTTCAGCGATGACAACATAAGAGCGTGATGCTGATGGTGGCCAACTTCTGGGGCGTGAAACATGTGGTGCAGGCCTGAGGGCTTGTGCGGCTTCAACAAGACTATGACGCAGGGTTGATTCAAGGCAGTGTAAACATGAGAGCTTGAAGTGGAAGGGGCGCGAGGTAGCATGGCGCATGTTGAAGGTGGAGCTGGAGTCTAGTGGAAGACTTTGCTCTGTGTTGATGGAGGGGCTACGGCATAAGGATCCAGAGAACCATAGCCTATTTCGACGGGAAGGCGAGAGACACGTGGTTCAGACTGGGTACCAGTGGTCTGATGGAGACGTGATACTCGGCATTGGTCGGTGATGATCGGTGGTTCTCTGCAGTGGGGGTTGAGGCAGTGTGGACTAGCTACCCGGAAGACTGGACCAGGACAGCAGAGGCTCGGCGTGGTGATAACGGCGAGGCGTGCGATAAACACGGGACACAGCGACAGACTAAGGCACTAATGGTCAGACATGTGGTCGGACAAAGTGTGCAGGGGTGCTGAAAAGTACCAGATTCAACTTGGTGACTGGGTCTATCGGTGCTAGTTGATGGACATGAGTTGACCATGAAGAATCTAAGAAAGTGACGGAAAGTCGTATTGTCAAAAGCTGAGAGAGTACATTGCCATATATTATGTGGTGTTCCGTGCACATGGCAAAGTGCGGATGACAAGTACAGCAGGAGGCATAGTGCTATAGTTGTGGGACATGTCAGAGACTATCCAGAAAGAAGGGTGAGACAACTGCGAATTTGACTCAGGGTGACACAGGGTGACGGTGAAATTCCTTCAAGTTTCAGACGGACGGTCAATGAAGAGCGGTGAAGTTATGTGGCGTCAAATATGTGAGTTGTTCAATTTCACGCAGGTCAATGATCGTTGTGTGATGGCGTTGAACAGAAACTTCAGAAGTTGAGAGCACAAAGTAGAGTAATGAGGAATTTAATTGTGCTTGAGTGTTGACTATGAAGAAGACGAGAAGGGATTACAGTTGCAGGTGAAGTCACGTGGAGTCTGAGAGTAGCAGCGGTGCTCATGTCGTATCTCATGTCCAATGTACATGGAGGTTCGACGCATGGATGAACCCATGGTGGTGGAGAATATTCGCCAAGGTGGAGTTTGTTAGAGTTGTGTCGAATATTATTGTACAAGTTAGGTTACATTTGGACTTGCAGTCGTACGGTGTATAGATAGGATATGGAGTCGTGTCCAAGTAGGACACTTGTATCCTAGGCCTCTCATATATAGTGAGGATAGACACACGATGTAACCTATGCCAACATAATAGCATAGGCACGCGGGGGAGCCGGCGGCGTGTGCCGGCGCCCGGGGGGCCGGGGTGCGGTATTGTAGTGGCGTCATGGTAAGGAGCACATATAGTCAGGCCGCGGGGATGCAGCCATGATGGTGAACCTCATTAACAAATGTCGGTGTCGTGCCTCATGTGATTGATTGGTCCTCGGTAGATCGACGGTGACCTCAGATTTATTAAGATTGTTTATGGGAACTAACTACTGAGTAATCAACCAGCAAGGAAGCAATTTCTTTTTTGTGAAATTTGTAGCAACAACAGAGCTCAGAAGAGCAGCGAATGCGGCAACGTCACACCAACTGCACTGCTCTCTGCCCTGACATAGCAGGGCGTGCATCCCGTCGCCGGGCGGTTGTGCCTCTGCCGCATGTTGCACGCCCTGCGTAGCCGACTAGCCCACCACTTGGTTCGCTTCGTCCTCGACAACGCCGTTGTCGCGTGGTTCGCTTGGTCCATGGCGATGCCGTCCTCGAGGAAACTAAAATACCGCACCTTTTCTATCCAAACAAAGAATTGTATACACTCACCTTAACAGAAAAACAAACTAAAACTGGTTCGAGACATGTTTGGTGATCGCAGCAACTGTGAACGTGATGCCACATCACCGCCCAGTACGTCCACAAGACATGTTTCTGCAGTAACCATGTTGTTTCAGAATGGAGGCAAAAACAACACATATGCAAGTGTGCAACGCATCCGGACATGTTGTAATTTTTTGCAACATGGGTATTTTTGCAGAAAATTAATGACAGCGGCACATGATTTTGCACTTTTTGCAACAAGGGTCTTGCTGCAGAAAACTAAAGAACAAAATATTTTGTAGCACGGGTCTTTTTGCAGGAAATTAGAGAAGAAGAGGTTTTGCAACATGGGTCTTCTTGTGGGAAATTAGAGAAGATGAGTTTTTGCATCAAGGGTCTTTTGCAGAAACACAAGGTTTTACAGGAAGTCTTGTTGCAGAAAAAATAAAGAAGATAAATGATACAAATCAAGGAATCAGACAGCTCGCGAGGCGGCGGATCTTTTTGCAAGAGTTCATTTCAAATGCTTTTCAATTTCATGGTCTTATAGCTCAAAATAATCAGTAAATGCATGAAAAATAACAAATGAAGTCAGAAAGGGTTGAAAATTGATGATGTGGCTTTGAATGGTGCATTTTAAACATAGAAAAAGTATGGAGTTCAAGAAAATGAAATCCCTTTGTAACAGATGAGTTTCCGTATGAAACCTTGATACTTCGAAAGAGATTATCTGTTTCGTACACGAAGTGCATCCAGTTTTTTCTGAAACCCTCTCTACTTTCTTGCACATGCTATGTGGGTGAAATGATGATACCATGCCAACTTTCAACCTTTTCAGAGTTCATTTCAAATTCTTTTCAATTTCATGGTCTTATAGCTCGAAATAATCACTAAATGCATGAAAAATACCAAATGAAGTCAGAAAGGGTTGAAAATTGATGATCTAGCTTTGAATATATGGTGAATTTTGAACACAGAAAAACTATGGAGTTCAAATAAGTTCAAAAAATGTAATCCCTTTGTAATAGACGAGTTTCCGTATGAAACTCT
>NC_057810.1:3700198-3709851 GCF_018294505.1 Triticum aestivum
GAAATCTCTTTGTAACAGACGAGTTTCCGTATGAAATCCCTTTGTTTCAGAGTTCATAAATAACTTTTTTGTTACAAACTTTAATAGCAAAAAAAATTATCATAAAATAAAGTAAAGAAGTAATTTGAATCAAAATAATATAAACTTTAAGAAAATATACAAGTAGAGACAAAATAAAATAAACTTTAATAATATAAATAAAATTTATGAAACTAAAATTATCAAAGTATTTTCTGTTCAAAATCATTAAAAGCAAAAAGAATATTCATAAAAAACTTTTTTTGTTAGAAACTTTAATAGCAAAAAGAATTATCATAAAATAAAATAAATAAGTAATTATAAACAAAATAAAATAAAATAAATAAGTATTTTGTTGTAAGTAGAAACAAAAGAAAATAAATAAAGCAAAAAAGAAAAAAACTGGGAAAAATAATAAAATTGCCACCTACTGGGCCACCACGGCATGAATACGACTAGAAACCGATCCATGGGCCAAGATTTTGGCCCGCAGAAGGCCTAGCAGGCCCACAGGCATATCAGTGTCAGATTTAGGCCCATAGGCCTGCAGTTCAGAGGAGTTCGAGAGGGAAGAGGCAACGGGGCTTATAAACAGGTGTCGGGCCAACATGGCAAGTAGTGAGGTGGGACTAAACTCCCACCACCACCCCGCTGTGCAAGGCCACTGGTCCTGGTTGGTGGTACCAACCGGTAACAATGCCCCCTTTAGTCCCGGTTGGTGCCACCGACCGGGACCAAAGGCCTCTGCTTCCCGCCTTTTGGGCTGCTGAAAAGTGACCTTTGGTCTCGGTTGGTGCCACAAACTGGTACCAATGCCCTGGGTATATAAGAAAACACTTAGCAGTTTCGACCAAATCCATCACTTCTTCTCCCCCGACGCCCCTGCTCCTCCTCGCCGTCGCCGCCCGACACCCCTGCTCCACCTTGCCGTCGCCGCCGCCACCGACGCCGTCAGGCTGCTCGACGTCGCTGTCGCCGCCGCCGCCGACGCCGTCAGGTTGCTCAACGTCGTCGCCGCCGCCGCTGATGCCCTCTGCCCCGACGACAGCGTCGACCCTGTCGCCCCTGCCGGCCCCGATGCGCCGCCCACCGTGCCCCGCCGCCCCCTATGAGCACCAGCCTGCTCCCGCGCCCCTCCCCTGTCCCGCGCCCCTGCGCCACTACCCTGCCCCACCAGCCCCTCCGCCGTGCCCCTCCGCCCCTCCGCCGTGCTACTATTATATTTTTAGATGTTTTTAGATGTTTTCTTAGATGTTTTTAGATGCTATTTTTAGATGTTTTTACATGTTTTTTAGATTATTTTAGTTTATGTTTACTCCAGTTTTAAGATTAGGTAAATTTCAGATGTGTAGTTATATTTAGTTAGATGTGTAGTTAATTTAGATGTTGTAATTTGTTCATAAAAAATGTGCACTTTTGTATAAAAACTTTATTTTTTTCATATGTACGAAAATGTAGAGTGAAAACGAAAACAAACATATAAGAAAAAAACAAAGGAAAAAATGAAGAAGGAAAAGAAAACCGCCCGGCTCGGCCACCACCGCATTTTCATAAAGTGTTTCCACCGCATTTACATGGGGGGGACGTCGGTAAAAATAAGAAGACAAAGAAGAAGAAAAAAAAGAGGAGAAGAAGAAGGAATAGAGGAGTGGAAGAATTTGTTGTCCACTCCTCTATTCCTTCTTCTTCTCCTCTTTTTTCTGCTTCTTCTTTTTATTGCGAACTAGGGCAGAGGGTCGAGGGTCGGGAACTAGGGCAGAGGGTCGAGGGTCACCCTCTCGACCATGATAACTTATACCACGGGAGCACCCCCCAGCCCTCTCGCTCGACCAAAACTCTCGAGGACACCCAAACCCTAGAAAAAAATGATGTCGGTCTCCTACCCCCTCCCGCCGCACCCCTACCCAACAAACTCTCTCGAGGCCACCCAAATTTACCAAGTTAAAAGAGCGTTGTCGTCGAGGCCACCCCAAACCCTTGAAGCGTTGTCGAGGCCACCCCAAACCCTTGAAGCGTTGCCGAGGCCACCCCAAACCCTAGAGAAGCAGCGTCGAGGCCACTAATATGATTCCTTATTGTGATTAGCTAGCTAGTTCTACGTTTGCCTCTAATATATCCATCTATCATGTTTGAATAATAATTGCCATGTTGTAAATATTTGCAGTAATTATGGAGCACCCCCGAGACGAAGCAACATAAGCGATGTTGGGGGACATAATCGCAAAAGGAAGTGAAGTCATCTTGTCATATCTCAACGACACCGATGGTCTGAAAGGACAGGGTGAAGAAGAAGACTATGATTATGATGGCTCCGGTGACCCAATGCCGGTAGAAGAAGGAGACCGTGATGACGGCTCCAGTGACCGAACCGAGTCCAGCCAGGTATATATATTAGTTAAGCATGTGCTGACTATCTAACTCATGCATTCATTGTTTTCGTATGTACACACATTAATTAACTCTCGTCTTGCTTCTTTTTTCTAGCCCTCCGGATCGAGCACAACTTCGGTAAAGAGATGAGGCCCGAAGAAAAAGTTGCGCTCCAATGAAAGATTTGAGATCACAGCAATCGCGCGCGATGGCAAGCCGATTGAACCCATCCGGACAAAGGATGCATTTGCTGCTCAGTGTGGGGTTCTTGTTAGGGACAAGATCCCGATCAGTATCCACCAATGGTTAAAGCCTAAGAATGAAGACCCTGACGTGTCTTATGTGTCCGATATGCATAAAGATGATCTTTGGACAACGCTTAAGGCAAATTTTACCCTACCGCCAGAGGAGGATCCGGAGAAGCCAGTTAAAGAGCAATTGATCAAGTCTCATGCTCTTAAGAAGATGGCAGAACTATTTAGGAGGTGGAAGAATGAGCTGAAAACATCGTTCGTCGACGAAGAAAAGACACCAGAATTCACCGGAAAGTATGAGAAGATCAGAGATCACTGGCCCGCATTTGTGGCACACAAGACATTAGACAAGAGTAAGAAGATGTTAGCGACAAACAAGAAAAATGCTGCGAAGAAGAAGCATCACCATCGCACGGGGTCAGGGGCTACCTTAAAGCCCGACCGTTGTGGGCCAAGGCTGCGAATGACCTGATTGATAAAGGGGTCGAACCAGAGACATTGAACTGGCCAGACCATTGCCGGACTTGGTTCTTCAGGGTTGGCGGAACCTTGGACCCCGTATAAGGGAAGAGCGTTTGGACGGACGAGCAACTACGAATACCCGTCACGAGGCTTTAGGAGTATATCGAGGCAGTGTGGCAAGGTACGTTCGTTCCAGACAGAGAGAAGGACGAGCTCACAATGGCCCTCGGGAATCCTGAGCACCTGGACGGACAAGAGGTACGCCAGGCTACGTTCCGTGGAAGGCTGGGTTTCCGGACGCAGGGGGTTACAAATGCCAGGAGAGGAGGAAGAAAGTGGAGTGTAGCCAACTGCAGGCGCTACACGCAAGGGTACAAGTGATAGGGGAACAAGAAGCAAATCGCAGCAAACGACCTGCCGAAGCTTCCCCTGAAGCTACCATGCCATCTCAGCGGAGAACCAGCATGGCTTCCACCGAGCAGCTTCACCTGGAGCCTGTCTTCACGGCTCCTGCTAGCTACCCCGTGGATGCTATCACGGTGTCTCAACATTGCCACCTTATGACGCAACGGATGAAATACAAAGTCAAGGCGGCTGTTGGCTCTGTTTTACCTATTGAACCTGGCGCAACCTACCACTTGTCGGTGTCAAAATCGGCGGATCTCGGGTAGGGGGTCCCGATCTGTGCGTCTTAGGCTAATGGTAACAGGAGGCAAGGGACACAATGTCTACCCAGGTTCGGGCCCTCTCGATGGAGGTAAAACCCTACTTCCTGCTTGATTGATATTGATGATATGAGTAGTACAAGAGTTGATCTAGCACGAGAACGTAGAGGCTAAACACTAGAAGCTAGCCTATGATGATTATGATTGTGATTGTCCCTCTAAGGACCAAACTCTCCGGTTTATATAGACACCGGAGAGGGCTAGGGTTTACATGGAGTCGGTTACAAGGAAGGAAATATAATATCAGAATCGCCAAGCTTGTCTTCCACGCAAAGGAGAGTCCCATCCGGACACGGGACGGAGTCTTGAGTCTTGTATCATCACGCTCCAACAGTCCGGTCAACGTATGTAGTCCGACTGTCCGGATACCCCCTAATCCAGGATTCCCTCAGTAGCCCCTGAACCAGGCTTCAATGACGATGAGTCCGGCGTGCAGTCTTGTCTTCGGCATTGCAAGGCAGGTCCCATCTCCGAATACTCCAAAGTAATCATCGAACACTTGAACCTTGTCCGGATCTGCAAGATGATCTTCACATACCACCGTAGGGAGCATAGCATAAATCTGATCTGCTGGCAATCTTTGTGTGTCGTGCCCTTGTATCGTGGCCCGGCCCAACACGAACCGGTTTTTCTTATCCCACCTCGATACACGTTGCGAGGCGGTTTTATTGGCATGCCCTGCCAAAGCAGAGATCATGTTCCCCTTATTACGGGATCTTCCATCAATACGGGCGTGCGCCACCCCACGACGACTGTTGGTATGACTCCGTGTTTTTAGATAAGTCTCAAGCGGTCACGCTAAGGACTCTTGATATTCACCCCCCTTATAAAGGGGCCGAGGCATATACCTCTTTTCCACCACCCTTGCGCCCTTTCGCATCTCGAGTTCTAACATCCGAAACCCAAACTCAAACACCCCATATCCTCCAATATGTCCGGATCCAACCTTAAAGGCCGATGGGTGGCTTCCTCGATCAAAGAGGAGGACTTTTCGAGGCTTAGGGAGGTCGGATATCTGACTGCCGACATCCAGCATAGGCTTCCTGCTCTAGGGCCGGTCATCCCTACTCCCGAGCCTAATGAGAGTGTCGTATTTGTTCCTCACTTCCTTCGCGGCTTGGTCCTCACCCTTGATCCCTTTGTGAGGGGGATCATGTTCTATTACGGGTTACATTTTCACGATCTAGCTCCGGACGGTATCCTCCATATCTCGTCGTTCATCATTGTGTGCGAGGCTTTTCTCCACGTCACTCCACACTTCGGCTTATGGCTCAAGACCTTCAATGTGAAGCCGAAGATGATCGAGGGGTGACATGCAGAGTGCGGAGGTGCCATAATAAGCAGGAACGATGACGCCGCATGGCCAGAGGGTTCTTTCCCAAAGGTATCCGATTTATGGTAGCGGAGGTGGTTTTACGTCACGGCTCCCAGAGGCACAAAGTGGGTGGCTGCCCCCGACTTCCGCTCGGGCCCTCCGTCACAACTGGCGTCATGGACCAACGTAGACACGTTTGGGGGTCTGCTAGTGATGTACCAACACTACAGAGCCGTATCCGGGAGCTTCTTGAAAGGGACATTAACCATGTCCACATAATTCAGGTAATGCTAATCCGACGGATGTTGCCGTGCAAATGCCGGCCTCTCCGGATGTGGGAGTTCAATCAAGAGGGTCCGTGGACTATTCAGTACTTCTTCGGCCTGAAGCTCGAAGGGATGTGTAAATTATTCTTCGGACCACAAGTAAAGTTTCCGGACACCACCGAGGATGCAGGCCTAAGCTGCAATCGCCTAGATACCCAAGTAAGCAACCCTAAAACTGAACACTTCGTTTATATTTATCATAATTATTATTCTGAAAATCCTCCGTGGCAAAGAATGGCTTAGCAAAGTGGAGTGAATCAGGTGTCCGGCGCCACTTCCCGAAGGCTCGCCCAGTCCTGCCATAGCCAAGATGCTTGGCTGGGTGCTTAGCAAATTGCCCTCAGGGAAAGACGGAGGGAATAACAGAGAAGCCGAACTTCACACACTGCGCATCAAAACAGGGGGAATTGCTTCCTACCCAAAGAAGGAGAGTCGGGGAGGGGAATCCAAGGCCTCCTCCCCGCGTGGGAAGAAAAGGGCTGCCTCCGAAGATTTGGAGACGGAGATGCCCAAACAGGGGAAGAAAGCGTCACCAAGGGGCTCTGCCCCAACGGGCGCCCTCACCGCGCCATGCCCGCCAATGGGCCAGCCCTCCACCGAGCTGTAAGTTAACAGTAATTTCGAAGGTACTACTTTTCTCTGAGTATAACAACTAGGATCCATTCTTCGCAGTCCGGCTAGCAGCTCTTCTCGACAAAGTTCGTCTTCGGGGGACCTCCCTCCGGAGATGATGGAGAGTGAGACCCCACCAACCTCTCCACCTCACGAGGCGGGCGACCCTGAGGTGTCGTCATGGAGGATTCCGAATCTGCCGAAGCTAGAAGCTACTCCTTCGGCCGCCCTGAGCCCGGAGCGGTCGGCTCCCATGGGGGCGATGAGAAGGGTCCGGTGCAGGTCGATGTCCGGCTGGACATACTGACGGGCCTTCTGGAACGAGATGCACCCTTGGAGGAGCACTGCTCATTAAGGAGCACGGTGCTAAAGAAGATTTCATCCGCCACAAGCGGTTTGAATGAAGCATTTACAAGCCTCCTCAGAGGCTTTGAGGTATGTAATGAAAAATACATAATTTTTTGGCTGTGAGGCACGCGCTATGTGTGCTCCATATGGATAGTAGCCCCTGAGACTCTGGTTGCCCGCTCTAGGCGGCAAATGGAGGATCATATTGTGTAAGTAATGAATGCGCTGTATATATGCGCAGGTATCTAAGGATTCGGCAGCCGACCAGTCCGTTGAAGTTGCCGAACTAAGCAAGCAGATTGGAGCTATTGATGTCGATATCACGCTTGTGAATGAGCGGCTGAACGAGTCAC
Organism: Triticum aestivum; assembly: GCF_018294505.1. Classification (NCBI taxonomy): domain Eukaryota; kingdom Viridiplantae; phylum Streptophyta; class Magnoliopsida; order Poales; family Poaceae; genus Triticum; species Triticum aestivum. The sequence continues at coordinate 3,706,982 of NC_057810.1, forward strand.
AAGGTATGTGCTCTGCTTTCCTAAATATTTTTATAGGAAAATTTGAGAGGGGCATGATATTAATGCGATATGCTTGGACTGCAGACGGTGCTGCTGCCGTGGAAGCCCTGAGGGTGGAACTTGCCCAGGCCAAGGAACAAGCTCGGGCTAGCAATGCGGCTGCCCTAAAGGCGGCCGAAGAGTTGAGAGCCGAACATGCTTCTCATCGCCGAAGCGAGGAGGAGAATCAGGTTAATTCAGCCGACCCGAACAAGGCACTTAATGCAGCCAAGGAGATGCGGACCGAAATCAGGGATGTGCAGGAGGAGCTTCGACAGGCCGAGAAAATCGCTGCTGGGAGCCCCTACTTATTGCGGATGAAGTTTTTGGATCCGAAGTATGCTCCCCTGGATCGACGCTGGAGTCCTATAGACGCGTACGCAGACTTGGCGAAGAGTACAGCTGACGCGGCCAAGTTTTTCAAGGATCAAGGTGATAAAGAAGTGGAGAGGCTGTTCTGGTCTCAATTTAATGCTCCCACGCGCCCATTGCCGTTGAGTGAGAAAATGGCTGCTGTGGCTGAGCTTCATAGGCTGTCCGGGCTTGCAATGCGTTCTGTAATAGACCATCTTTGGCCGAAGGGTCCTAAGCCGGACAATTATTTTGGTTTGGTGTAGCAATTCCTCGGTGCCGTATCTCAGATCGACGCCATGAGAAGGTCGGCGTGCATAGAGGGTGCACGAATGGCTCCTGCCCGCGTTAAAGCATATTGGACAGATATGGAGGCCACCATCGCTGCGACCAAGAATCCGGCGGGAGGCCAGGATCCGGCCGAGCACTACTTGGAGCAGGTAACAGAAGGTGCTCATTCGATAGAGGCTCTGTGCTCGAAGAATGTCATGTTCGAGTGACAAATCGTGTCATTGTAAAAACAATGTTATTTTGATTATGAGGCTATATTTATACTTTGTGCCCGAAAGTATTATTGTGCCTCCTGTAGGGCCGTTTTTATGTATATGTATAATCTGAAAGTTAGCAGTCGTTGGCTTCAGCCCCCACGCATACAATGCGGGGGTGTTTGAGAAAAATATGTATAATCACACTTGATCCAATGTCTTGGTCTGTTAAGGAGGTGATAGCACGTCGAACTAGGCAACCAGACTATATAGCTGTAACACTTTCACTTAGCCATAACAGATTAAAACTGGACAGTATGTATGTGCGAGATCGAAATTCATAGGGGCGTGTATGTGTTCATCAATTATTTGGACAATGCCCACGTACCTCTTGCTCCCTAATATGGTGGATAGAACGAACACGACTCGGGCTTAGTATTTCGGCGGCGCAGAGCTGCCGGAGCTTGCGCCAGTACGTGCCAGATGGCGAAAAGACGATGTCAGAGTGTTAAACATTGTAATTGTATTCTGTTAGACTAGGGCGTGGTGTGTGCGTTGTAATCTGTTAGGATAGGTTAGGTTGTTGTGATGTGATCCCATAGTTAGCTTGGAGATCAATCCACACCTAACCTAAACCCTAACCCCTTGTAAGCCGCCGGCCTCTAGCCCTATATTAACACGCAACGCGCCCCTGCATCAAGCATGCGCTTCCAGCCTTTTTCTCACACAGAGCAGTCGTAGACCAGCAGCTCACCGGTGAGGAGCCTGGGGCGGGTGGCGAAGTTGGCGTCGTGCGTCCTGAGCACCTCGCGGGCCATCTCCCTTGACGACACGACAACGAGACGGGTCTCCCCGAGCTGGAGCATCATGAGTGGGCCGTGTATGCTGGCGAGAGCCCTGAGGGCACGGTGCGGGAGCACGTTCACGAGGTGGTGCATGCTGCCGATGACCCGCAGCTTCCATGGACCTGGCGGGTTCCTCACCTTGGGCTGCAGAGAGAGCCTAAGGATGTGGAGTAGCACCACGGCGACGGCCGAGATTAGGAGGGATTGGTACAAGATATCGGCCATGGTTGTTTGGCCTTGGGACTAGAGCGGAGCAGCTGATGAGGAACTTTTTGTTGGCTAAGCTGCTGCTGTGCGTGCATCTGTACGTGGCATGTATCCACGTATATATAACCGATCGGCACCCAAGGGAGAGATGCTACACACACCGAGGGTTTATTTGGTTTTACGGGCTGGTCAGGATATGATTGGCTTAGATTTGATAGAGTGAGGCAGGCCCACCAATTAAAATCAGGGAGGCCAATTAGTGAAGGCCAGGCGGCAGGGTCCGTGAAAATCCGTCTGTTTTGCGCGTGTGTAGTACTATCGGCACTGAAGGTGGCATGCAGTGTCATTTCCATTATCTTATCCTCCCGCACGGGAGCCAGGCGTCCATGAGGACCCAGTCCTGCACGACGTCCCACGTCTTGAACACAGCCCGGTACTACGCATTGCGCCGCTTCGCCTGCCGCGTCGTCCACTCGACTGCCGTGACAGCACCACGGGATGACATGCTCCCGCCGCCGCGGCCAAGGTAATGCGGGAGGAGGTGCAAGCCCATCGGCTCCGGGAGATGGCGCTCTCTCCTCCCCTCGCGCTCTCCCCTCCTGGGGCGTCGCCGTCCCGCGGCTCCCCCTCCTCGGCGGCCCAATCTCGTGCGATCTCCACCCCCCTCTCCTCCTCGAGTTCCCCTCCGGGCTCTCCATCGGCGGCGAGGTCCGTCCCCTCCCTCTCCACGCCCCCCCCATTCCTGCGGCCTTGGGTGCGCCCCGGGCCAATAGGTTTTGGGCTCTCGGCTCGGATGATTCCGGCTCCGACTCTGAGGCTCCTCCCCCTCCTTCCCGTTTGGCTCTGGTGGGTGGGTCGTCGGCTTGTTTGGCGAAAATTTTCTCCGGGTGGTAGGGGCCGGCCGGTCGGGGCGGGTGTGGATGCGGATGGTTGGTGCCGTGTC
>NC_057810.1:3709861-3710343 GCF_018294505.1 Triticum aestivum
GCCGTGGGCGCCGGCGCGCCGCCTCCTGGTCGTCGGATGCTTCTCTGGTGGGCCCTGGGGTGGCTGTGCTGGCTTCGCCGGCGTCTTCCCTTCCGGTGGCTGCCTGCCCTAGCTCGCCTTCGGCTGTGGTCCTCACTTCCTCGGCGGCGGCGGCGCTGGTGCCAACCCTAGATCTGGGATCGGGGCTGGTGCTGGTGCCCCGGGCCGGGGCGCGGGCTCCTCAGGCTGATGTTGGGCCGGGTGGGCCTGTGCTGGTCCCTTCGTTGGGCTCCTCGGTTGATTTCCCCCCCTCGTCTCTGTGGCTTCTGGGCCGAGGCCAGCTCAGTCTCAGCCCACTCTCCCTTCGGCCCCCCTGGGAGATCCCGGCCTGGCTGGCTCTGGCTATATATGGGTCCGGAAGGGTTCGGTCCCCCCTTTTCTAGGGTTTCCTGCTTCCTCCTCTGACTTGCGTCGGCTCCGTTTCCCTATCCGCCGCTTCGTCA
>NC_057810.1:3711184-3720265 GCF_018294505.1 Triticum aestivum
GTGGTGGGCCGCCGCGGGCGCCGGCGGTGGTTGGTGGCGGTCCGTCTCGCTTCGTCCCCCGTGGCGTGTCGGGGCTCCTTCCCGCCGCCCGTTCAGTGCTGCTGCGGGGCGTGGCACCGGTGCTGGTGCCGGTGCTAGTCTCCCTGGTCATGGCATCCTTCCTCCGCCTCCCTCTCGTGGGGCTGGCCGTAACCCCCCTCACTCCCAGGTCTCCAATCCCATCCTTACCTACTTTGCGTGTCATCGTCCTGGCCACTTCTAGTCTCGCTGTGAAAATCCCCCGTTTTGCCTCATCTCTAGGGAGGACGGCCACCTCACTGTGGATTGCCAAAGCCGTGTCAAACCTCCTTCTTTCATTCACTACGGGATCGACCTCCCTGGCTGTTCTTTCTTTGCCCTGGACAAGAATGTTCTTGTTGCTGCTCCCATTCCCTCGCTCTCCAAAGTTGGTGTGATTTCAGTCCAGGACAAGCGCATCTCTCCACAGGCCCTTCTTGATGAACTCCGGTTGTGGGATGAAGGCGGGTGGGATTGACAGATCCGCCAGCTATCTGATTTTGAGTTTTCTGCCACATTTCCATCTAAAGAGAGTCTTCGCATGATGTCTTCTTGCACCAGCTTCACGCTCCCTCTGAATCATCTTGTGGTTTCGGTCAAAGCTGCATCCAATGGGTCAAAGGCCATTGCTTCCCTCTCTGATGTGTGGGTGTTGGTGGACGACGTTCCTCCCAGCATGCGCACCTCGACATTTCTGATGGCTTTTGGGGTGCTTCTTGGGAAAGCCATCGAGGTCGATCATGACTCGCTGTCTGTTCTTGGACCAGCTCGGCTTCGAGTTTGGTGCGTGGACCCGATCTGCATTCATGGCTCTGTGGATGTTTTTCCGGCGGCGGGTGGTTTTCGTCTTCGGGTCCGGGTAGAGGGTGCTCCTAGCCCTGTTTCTCCTCCTCCTCCCCCTCCACCCCCGGCCTTGGGCGACGATGATAAAATCAAGGATGGTGATGGGGGCCTTGAGGACTCGATGCATGGCACGGATCCTCGCTTCACCCAGTCCGCGTGGGATGGGATGTCTCCTGCTGAGCAAGAGCTGATGAAAGATTGTGCTCCGGCTCCGGCGGGTGGTGGGGTCCAGGGCTCGGTGCCAGGTTTGGGTGGTGGGCCTGCGGCCGCGGGTGGGTCGAAGGGCACCCCTCTTTCGGCGGGATACTCTAACCTTCCCGCTCGCCCCACCTCCCCTTCGCTATCAGGCATTGAAAACCTACCCCCGGCGGGCCCGTCGGCGGCCAAGAAGAGGAAAAAATCGTCGGTGAAGAAGGTCTCTGCGAAGAGCAGGGCCTCTGGGGATTCCAGGCAGTCCACGGCTGGGCTTTGTCGCCGGTTGGAGGTGGATTTGTGGGCGGCCTCGGGCCCGTCTTCGGCGACTGCTTCTCCTGGCCGCCCCCCTGTGCCTGTTCGGTCCCCTGCTTCGACCGCCCGCAAGAGTGGCCATGTCTCCAACAGTGGCGAACGTGTGGTTGACCGGGCGGCTCGGCGTGCGGCGGCGCGGGATCTCCCCCCCTCAGGTCCGGGTTTGTTTCCGCCGCCTTCCCCTTCTTTGGCTTCGTCTCATGTTAGATTAGTTTTACCTTCCCAGTCTGATGAGCATCTTTTTAAGATTTTAGATGACGTGGGGATTTGTTTAGACTCTAGTTTGGGTTCTCCTGCTTCTTTACTTGAGGTGATCAGAGCTAACGAGCTAGTTTAGGCTGACATTGCGAAAGCCAAGGAGGCTGGGGCTGGGGTGTCCGCCCCTCTGGTTGTGGCTGGGGGGGCAGTGGGGGAGGCTGACAGGTGTCAGGTGCCTCCGGTTCAGAAATGTGGGGCTGGGAAACGCGCTAAAACCTGCAAGGCTCCGTGCAGGCCGAGTCTTAGAATTAAAAACCTCTCCTTCAGATGAAGGCCTTATTTTGGAACATCAGAGGGTTCTGCAATAGGGGGCGCAGGGACCAGCTCAAAGATATAGTGCGGTCTGAAAAAGTTGATTTTATTGGCCTTGTTGAGACACACAAACCCTCCTTCTCCCCTAATGAACTTTCGGCTGTTGCTGGGATAGACAGATTCAGGTGGAATTCTGTGGCCTCTGTTGGTCAGTCGGGTGGCTTTCTCCTGGGCACCAATAATGATTCTTTTGATTTTGTTGCTTTTGATCATGGCATTTACTGGGCTAGTGTGGTAGTTTCCCTTCGCTCCAACAATTCCCTTCTTGAGTTCATGGTGGTTTATGGCCCGACCGATCACTCCTTGTCTTACAATTTTTTGGACGAGATTTATATTGAAATAGATTCCTGCCAGCTTCCCCTCTTGATTGGGGGTGATTTTAACCTGTTAAGATATCCATCTGATAAGAGCTCCGCTAATTTTTCTTGGGCTCTGGCTGGGGCCTTTAATCCTTTCATCAGGGATGTGGCCATTCGTCAAATCCCTAGGGTTGGGGCCCGCTACACTTGGACTAACCGACAGGCTTCCCCTATCCGCTCTGTTCTTGATAGGGTGTTTATCTGCCCTGCCTGGGATGGCCTCTTTCCTCGGGTATCTCTTCGTGCCCTACTCATTGTGGGTTCTGACCACGCTCCCCTAATCCTTGACGATGGATCTTGTCCTAGTGGTTGCCAAAGGTTCCAATTTGATGTGTCTTGGCTCTTAGTGGAGGGGTTCCCCAGTATGTTGGCCCAGAAGATCTCGGACTGTCTCACCTCTCCTCATCGCTCTTTTGGCCCTATGGATGACTGGCACCATGTTTCCTACTTCCTGCGCAAATTCCTTAGAGGGTGGTCTAAGAATCACTTTGCTGAGGTTAGGCGTGACAAAGCTAGGCTAGGTGCCCAAATTGGCGATCTTGATAGTCGTGCGGATAGTGTTGGGCTCTCGGAGGCTGATTGGCAGCTCCGGTATGGCCTTGAGAAGGCGCTTTTGGATCTTCACCGCCAGGAGGAAGTTTATTGGAAGCAAAGGGGCACGATTAACTGGACCCTTAAGGGTGATGCGCCCACGGCTTACTTCTTTGCCATTGCGAATGGTAGACGTCGTAGGTGCCTGATTGATAGTCTTCTGATTGATGGTGTTAGGGTCTCCGACCCTTCGGTCATTCTCCGTCATGTGGTCCAATTCTTTTCTAATTTGCTTGCGGCTAAACCGAAGCTCGGCTTTTTCGCTTGCTCCAGGCTTCTGGACCCCCCTTGAGCTGGTGTCGACTGCAGATAATGATCTCCTTCTTATTCCCTCCTCTGAGGAGGAAATTTTTGATACTATTCGGACTGCCAACTCTAATGCGGCTTCAGGCCCCGATGGCTTCTCCATCCCTTTCTTTTGGCATTTCTGGCCTCAACTAAAAGGCCTTATTACTGCTATCATTCAAGGATTCTGGCAGGGCACTGTTGACATCTCTAGGCTTAATTATGCTGTTCTCACCCTTATGCCTAAAATCAAAGGTGTTGACCTCATCTCTCAATTTAGGCCCATTGCTTTAATTAACAACTTTGCCAAGATGCCAGCTAAGGGCATGCCTACTAGGTTGTCCCCGATAGCGCACCGGGTCATTAGCCCTTTCCAGTCTGCTTTCATCAAAGGGAGATTCATCTTGGATGGAGTGCTTTGCTTACATGAGATAATCCTTGACCTACGGATCAAAGGGACCAAGCCTGTGGTCCTTAAGCTTGACTTTGAGAAGGCTTACGACTTGGTGAGTTGGGATTTTCTTCGGCAAGTCCTTCTGGCTAAGGGCTTTGAGGGTTCTGTGATGCATCATTTGATGCAGCTTGTTTCTGGTGGCACACGGCTGTGGTTGTGAATGGTCAAACTAGTAATTTTTTTGCTAATGGTAGGGGCCTCAGACAAGTGGATCCGGCGTCTCCCTTGCTTTTCAATTTTGTGGCTGATGCTCTATCTCGCATCCTCTCTCGGCCCGCGTTGACTGGGCATATTACGCCGGTGAGCTCTCACCTTATCCCTCATGGTATCACTCATCTTCAATATGCGGACGACACAATCATGATGATAGAGCTCAATGAGACCAGTCTCACCAATCTGAAATTCCTTCTGCTTTGCTTCGAAGCGCTTTCGGGCCTTAAAATTAATTTTTCCAAGAGCGAGGTCATTGTGACTGGGGTTTCGGACTTGGAGGCGCAACAGGTGGCTCACCTTCTGAATTGTTCCCTTGGGTCCTATCCTCTCAAATATTTAAGCCTTCCTATCTCCCCGTATAAGCTCCTGGCGAAAGATTTCGCCCCCGTGGTCACCAAAGTTGGCAATAGAGTCCTTCCTTGGAGAGGACGATATAACACGCAAGCGGGCAAGGTTGCCCTTACCAACTCTTGCCTCTCATCCCTCCCAATTTTCTTGATGGGCTTCTATCTTCTATCTAACGGGATTCACTCTGGTTTCGACAAACATAGGGGTGCTTTTTACTGGAACGCGGCGGATAATAAACGCAAGTATAGATTGGTCAGATGGAACATCATCTGTCGCCCTAAGGACAAAGGGGGCCTTGCCATTATTAATACGAGAGTTATGAATAATTGTCTCTTGATTAAATGGTGGTGGAAGATAATGACACTTGAGGAGCGTCCAATCTGGCTCTCGATTCTTAAAGCTAAATACTTCCCCTCCTCGAGCCCTATGTTCGCCTCTGCTTCTGGCGGGTCTCAATTCTGGTGTCAACTGGTTAAAGTTCGGCCGATTTTTCGGTCCCTTGTCAAATTTGTTGTCAGGAACGGTAAGTCCACTCGGTTTTGGCTAGATTGGTGGGTCGGGGACACTACGCTTGCGGCTGCCTTCCCGGCCTTGTTTTCTTACTGTGATGATCCTGAGATCTCTATCTTTGAGCTATCGTTAAGTGTTGGGTTTTAGATTTCCGGCGTTCTCTTTCCCCTGAAGAGTTGGAAGATTGGCAGCGCCTTACTGCTTGCTTCCCCCTGCTCTTGGAGGAAGAGGACTCCGTGGTTTGGCCCCTCTCCTCCTCGGAGCGTTTTTCTGTCAAATCGGCTTATTCTAAGCTTATCTCTGGTGGCCGTTCGGTAAAGTTTAAAGATATTTGGTCAGCTCGAATCCCCCCTAAGATCAAAATCTTTCTCTGGCAAGCTGTTCATCGTAAGCTTTCGGCGGCTGATCAAATTAAGAAGAGGAACGGGCCGGGATCTGATAGATGCGTGTTGTGTGGGGCTCTTGAGAACACTGAGCATATCTTCTTCCACTGCTCCTTAGCGAAATTTATGTGGTGCTGCATCAGAATATGGCTGCATGTTAACTGGTCTCCCTCCTCCTTTGAAGACCCGAGGCAGTATACTAATTCCTTATCCGGGCAGTCTAAAAGGGTCTTCTTAGTTGGATGGGCTGCGATAGGGTGGTCGCTGTGGACAACTAGGAACAAGTTCTCGATTGAGCGTATCTTTCCGGCTAACCCTGTCAATTGCTTATTTAAAGCCAATGCTTTTTTGCAGCAGTGGAGATTATTGACTAAGGAAGGGGACCTACAGGCTTTCGACGACATGCTATCCAAGATGAAATCTACGTCGTCTTCCCTTCTTCGGCATTATTCGAGGACGGCTTCCTGATCTTCCTGTCGGTGTTTTCTGGTGTTTTGCTGGCCTGCGTGCCATGTGAGGCTGGTGGCCTTGTATTGATACTTATGTTCCCTGGCCGCTAAACTTGTTTGGTATTTGATTCTGGTGGTGTAACTCTGCCTGGTGGCTTTATTTATAAAGTCGGGCTCCTGCCTTTTCTCTAAAAAAGGTGCAAGCCCATCCGTCGTCGCGAGGCAAGGAGGTGTGGCTACTGCTGCTCCCCTTCCTCTGAGTTGGGGTTGGACGGCGTCGGTGCCATTCTTAAATAGCCCGGAGAGGCGACCGACGCCGCTTCAATGCGGCACAGAGGCGGACTAGGCTTCTTGGTCACCGTGTACGCATTGAAGCAGGGCCGCCCTCCCGTCCTGTCACATCAATCTAACTGGCATCAAGGCTATCGACTCGCGATCGCTCTAGAGCGGCCGACCAACATCAGTGCGTTGGCGAAGTTTCTAGATTGGTGCCTACGCGAGACGGGTTTGGTGGGGCCGCGTAGTCAGAGCGCGTACATGGCATGAGTCCACATGGCCATAAATCTCCCACGGCATTTGTGCCGGTTTGCGGCAATACAATATGCGGCACCATGATGGCTGGTAGAAAATAAACCGGACATGCGTCAGTCCAGATATTTGTCTGTGTTTTATGTTACTACATTTGAAGATTCATGCCTGTAGGGTTGTTTGGTTACGCAGATTATAGAGAACTAGTTTCATTTAAACTCGATTTCAGTTGTAACAACCAAGAATTGAGACCGGTTTTTCTACTCCCGGGTGTGTGCACACACCTTATCCTGGCCACTGGTGGCAGGCTGTGCGGCCTCGAGATCTGAACTTAGCTTTCATGGTTGTGAGTGTTTTGCAGACGCCCTGTAAAGTAATACATGCGGGAACGATGCGAATGTCTGGTAGCCCACTGTACATGACGGTCAGTTACCCATCGTCTGACAGGTCTGAAAGGTAGACAACAGCGAACATGTCGGCCCGTGTGTGCGTGGGTGGGTGCATCCGAGAGTAGCGGCACCGTTCTGTTTTATGTTACTGCATTGAAGATTCATGCCTATACGTTTGGTTACGTAGATTATAGAGAACTAGTTTCCTTTAAACTCGATTTTAGTTGTAACAACCAAGAATCTTGTTTGGATTGTCTAACAGAATCGTGGATATGCAAAACTAAGTTTTACAAAAGCCCAAAAACCGAGTTTATAGAAAAATGACTAGTCGACATTTTTTATATACTCGTTTTGGTTGAACACGAAGTTGGCCACGAGCAGTGCGACGTTCTCTCAGGTACAACCATGGCAACGCTGAAAGTCCACTAGAGGGTGCAACATTCTATGCCAGGACATCAATGAAGCCCTCGCACCACTGGCGAGCTCGCCGCTAGGGATCTGGACATGGCCGCCGTCGTGTTGGGACGGCGAGATGGGAGGGGCCGCGGAGGGCAGGGTGCGCATGGCCGACAAACTCCTCTTCCTATACACCAGCGACGGATACAACCTGATCTCTCCGGTCGCTGCACTCCAGGCGGAGGTTTGTTAGAGTTTTGTCGAATATTATTATACAAACTAGGTTACAGTTGGAGTTGGAGTCGTACGGTGTGTAGACAGGATGTGGAGTCATATCCAAGTAGGACACTTGTATCCTAGGCTTCTCATATATAGTGAGGGTAGACACACGATGTAACCTATGCCAACATAATAGCACAGGTACGCGGGAGAGCCGGCGGCGTGTGCTGGCGCCCAGGCGGCCAGGGTGCGGTATTGTAGCGGTGTCATGGGGATGAGTGCCCATAGTCAGGCCCCGGGGATGTTGCCATGATGGTGAACCTCGTTAACAAATCTCGGTGTCGTGCCTCATGTAATTGCTTGGTCCTCGGTAGATCGATGCTGACCTAGGATTTATTCTAACAAGTGGTATCATGAGCAAGGTTACGAGGAGGATGCAGATCTTTGATCTAGAGGAGATGAGCGAAAAGAATCGTCGAATCGATCGTGCAAAAGTCGGCTGGTGAATCGGCAACTGTGGGAGGTCGATGGTGCGGCGTGCTTCTATTCGGGCTCCAGGAAGTGATCGGAGGTAGCAGGTTCATGCAGCAACACGCGTACAGAGTTCACTATTGGTCAAAGCAGAAGACGACAGTGATTTCAGCGATGACAACATAAGAGCGTGATGCTGATGGTGGCCAACTTCTGGGGCGTGAAACATGTGGTGCAGGCCTGAGGGCTTGTGCGGCTTCAACAAGACTATGACGCAGGGTTGATTCAAGGCAGTGTAAACATGAGAGCTTGAAGTCGAAGGGGCGCGAGGTAGCATGGCGCATGTTGAAGGTGGAGCTGGAGTCTAGTGGAAGACTTTGCTCTGTGTTGATGGAGGGGCTACGGCATAAGGATCTAGAGAACCATAGCCTATTTCGACGGGAAGGCGAGAGACACGTGGTTCAGACTGGGTACCAGTGGTCTAATGGAGACGTGATACTCGGCATTGATCGGTGATGATCGGTGGTTCTCTGCAGTGGGGGTTGAGGCAGTGTGGACTAGCTACCCGGAAGACTGGACCAGGACAGCAGAGGCTTGGCGTGGTGATAATGGCGAGGCGTGCGATAAACACGGGACACAGCGACAGACTAAGGCACTAATGGTCAGACATGTGGTCGGACAAAGTGTGCAGGGGTGCTGAAAAGTACCAGATTCAACTTGGTGACTGGGTCTATTGGTGCTAGTTGATGGACAGGAGTTGACCATGAAGAATCTAAGAAAGTGACGGAAAGTCTTATTGTCAAAAGCTGAGAGAGTACATTGCCATATATTATGTGGTGTTCCGTGCACATGGCAAAGTGCGGATGACAAGTACAGCAGGAGGCATAGTGCTATAGTTGTGGGACATGTCAGAGACTATCCGGAAAGAAGGGTGAGACAACTGCGAATTTGACTCAGGGTGACACAGGGTGACGGTGAAATTCCTTCAAGTTTCAGACGGACGGTCAATGAAGAGCGGTGAAGTTATGTGGCGTCAAATATGTGAGTTGTTCAATTTCACGCAGGTCAATGATCGTTGTGTGATGGCGTTGAACAGAAACTTCAGAAGTTGAGAGCACAAAGTAGAGTAATGAGGAATTTAATTGTGCTTGAGTGTTGACTATGAAGAAGACGAGAAGGGATTACAGTTGCAGGTGAAGTCACGTGGAGTCTGAGAGTAGCAGCGGTGCTCATGTCGTATCTCATGTCCAATGTACATGGAGGTTCGACGCATGGATGAACCCATGGTGGTGGAGAATATTCGCCAAGGTGGAGTTTGTTAGAGTTGTGTCGAATATTATTGTACAAGTTAGGTTACATTTGGACTTGCAGTCGTACGGTGTATAGATAGGATATGGAGTCGTGTCCAAGTAGGACACTTGTATCCTAGGCCTCTCATATATAGTGAGGATAGACACACGATGTAACCTATGCCAACATAATAGCATAGGCACGCGGGGGAGCCGGCGG
>NC_057810.1:3722189-3723177 GCF_018294505.1 Triticum aestivum
AAGCAAAAAGAATATTCATAAAAAACTTTTTTTGTTAGAAACTTTAATAGCAAAAAGAATTATCATAAAATAAAATAAATAAGTAATTATAAACAAAATAAAATAAAATAAATAAGTATTTTGTTGTAAGTAGAAACAAAACAAAATAAATAAAGCAAAAAAGAAAAAAATGGGAAAAATAATAAAATTGCCACCTACTGGGCCACCACGGCATGAATACGACTAGAAACCGATCCATGGGCCAAGATTTTGGCCCGCAGAAGGCCTAGCAGGCCCACAGGCATATCAGTGTCAGATTTAGGCCCATAGGCCTGCAGTTCAGAGGAGTTCGAGAGGGAAGAGGCAACGGGGCTTATAAACAGGTGTCGGGCCAACATGGCAAGTAGTGAGGTGGGACTAAACTCCCACCACCACCCCGTTGTGCAAGGCCACTGGTCCCGGTTGGTTTCTCCAACCGGGACTAAAGGGTGGCTTTGGTCCTGGTTGGTGGCACCAACCGGTAACAATGCCCCCTTTAGTCCCGGTTGGTGCCACCGACCGGGACCAAAGGCCTCTGCTTCCCGCCTTTTGGGCTGCTGAAAAGTGACCTTTGGTCTCGGTTGGTGCCACAAACTGGTACCAATGCCCTGGGTATATAAGAAAACACTTAGCAGTTTCGACCAAATCCATCACTTCTTCTCCCCCGACGCCCCTGCTCCTCCTCGCCGTCGCCGCCCGACACCCCTGCTCCACCTTGCCGTCGCCGCCGCCACCGACGCCGTCAGGCTGCTCGACGTTGCTGTCGCCGCCGCCGCCGACACCGTCAGGTTGCTCAACGTCGTCGCCGCCGCCGCTGATGCCCTCTGCCCCGACGACGGCGTCGACCCTGTCGCCCCTGCCGGCCCTGATGCGCCGCCCACCGTGCCCCGCCGCCCCCTATGAGCACCAGCCTGCTCCCGTGCCCCTCCCCTGTCCCGCGCCCCTGCGCCACTACCCTGCCCCACCAGCC
>NC_057810.1:3724217-3726048 GCF_018294505.1 Triticum aestivum
GAAAGAAGGGTGAGACAACTGCGAATTTGACTCAGGGTGACACAGGGTGACGGTGAAATTCCTTCAAGTTTCAGACGGACGGTCAATGAAGAGCGGTGAAGTTATGTGGCGTCAAATATGTGAGTTGTTCAATTTCACGCAGGTCAATGATCGTTGTGTGATGGCGTTGAACAGAAACTTCAGAAGTTGAGAGCACAAAGTAGAGTAATGAGGAATTTAATTGTGCTTGAGTGTTGACTATGAAGAAGACGAGAAGGGATTACAGTTGCAGGTGAAGTCACGTGGAGTCTGAGAGTAGCAGCGGTGCTCATGTCGTATCTCATGTCCAATGTACATGGAGGTTCGACGCATGGATGAACCCATGGTGGTGGAGAATATTCGCCAAGGTGGAGTTTGTTAGAGTTGTGTCGAATATTATTGTACAAGTTAGGTTACATTTGGACTTGCAGTCGTACGGTGTATAGATAGGATATGGAGTCGTGTCCAAGTAGGACACTTGTATCCTAGGCCTCTCATATATAGTGAGGATAGACACACGATGTAACCTATGCCAACATAATAGCATAGGCACGCGGGGGAGCCGGCGGGGATGTAGCCATGATGGTGAACCTCATTAACAAATGTCGGTGTCGTGCCTCATGTGATTGATTGGTCCTTGGTAGATCGACGGTGACCTCAGATTTATTAAGAAGGTTTATGGGAACTAACTACTGAGTAATCAACCAGCAAGGAAGCAATTTCTTTTTTGTGAAATTTGTAGCAACAACAGAGCTCAGAAGAGCAGCGAATGCGGCAACGTCACACCAACTGCACTGCTCTCTGCCCTGACATAGCAGGGCGTGCATCCCGTCGCCGGGCGGTTGTGCCTCTGCCGCATGTTGCACGCCCTGCGTAGCCGACTAGCCCACCACTTGGTTCGCTTCGTCCTCGACAACGCCGTTGTCGCGTGGTTCACTTGGTCCATGGCGAGGCCGTCCTCGAGGAAACTAAAATACCGCACCTTTTCTATCCAAACAAAGAATTGTATACACTCACCTTAACAGAAAAACTAACTAAAACTGGTTCGAGACATGTTTGGTGATCGCAGCAACTGTGAACGTGATGCCACATCACCACCCAGTACGTCCACAAGACATGTTTCTGCAGTAACCATGTTGTTTCAGAATGGAGGCAAAAACAACACATATGCAAGTGTGCAACGCATCCGGAGATGTTGTAATTTTTTGCAACATGGGTATTTTTGCAGAAAATTAATGACAGCGGCACATGATTTTGCACTTTTTGCAACAAGGGTCTTGCTGCAGAAAACTAAAGAACAAAATATTTTGTAGCTCAAAATAATCAGTAAATGCATGAAAAATAACAAATGAAGTCAGAAAGGGTTGAAAATTGATGATGTGGCTTTGAATGGTGCATTTTAAACATAGAAAAAGTATGGAGTTCAAGAAAATGAAATCCCTTTGTAACAGATGAGTTTCCGTATGAAACCTTGATACTTTCAAAGAGATTATCTGTTTCGTACACGAAGTGCATCCAATTTTTTCTGAAACCCTCTCTACTTTCTTGCACATGCTATGTGGGTGAAATGATGATACCATGCCAACTTTCAACCTTTTCAGAGTTCATTTCAAATTCTTTTCAATTTCATGGTCTTATAGCTCGAAATAATCACTAAATGCATGAAAAATACCAAATGAAGTCAGAAAGGGTTGAAAATTGATGATCTAGCTTTGAATATATGGTGAATTTTGAACACAGAAAAACTATGGAGTTCAAATAAGTTCAAAAAATGTAATCCCTTTGTAATAGACGAGTTTCCGTATGAAACTCT
>NC_057810.1:3728045-3749979 GCF_018294505.1 Triticum aestivum
GAAGAAGGAGACCGTGATGACGGCTCCAGTGACCGAACCGAGTCCAGCCAGGTATATATATTAGTTAAGCATGTGCTGACTATCTAACTCATGCATTCATTGTTTTTGTATGTACACACATTAATTAACTCTCGTCTTGCTTCTTTTTTCTAGCCCTCCGGATCGAGCACAACTTCGGTAAAGAGATGTGGCCCGAAGAAAAAGTTGCGCTCCAATGAAAGATTTGAGATCACAGCAATCGCGCGCGATGGCAAGCCGATTGAACCCATCCGGACAAAGGATGCATTTGCTGCTCAGTGTGGGGTTCTTGTTAGGGACAAGATCCCGATCAGTATCCACCAATGGTTAAAGCCTAAGAATGAAGACCCTGACGTGTCTTATGTGTCCGATATGCATAAAGATGATCTTTGGACAACGCTTAAGGCAAATTTTACCCTACCGCAGAGGAGGATCTGGAGAAGCCAGTTAAAGAGCAATTGATCAAGTCTCATGCTCTTAAGAAGATGGCAGAACTATTTAGGAGGTGGAAGAATGAGCTGAAAACATCGTTCGTCGACGAAGAAAAGACACCAGAATTCACCGGAAAGTATGAGAAGATCAGAGATCACTGGCCCGCATTTGTGGCACACAAGACATCAGACAAGAGTAAGAAGATGTTAGCGACAAACAAGAAAAATGCTGCGAAGAAGAAGCATCACCATCGCACGGGGTCAGGGGCTACCTTAAAGCCCGACCATTGTGGGCCAAGGCTGAGAATGACCTGATTGATAAAGGGGTCGAACCAGAGACATTGAACTGGCCAGACCATTGCCGGACTTGGTTCTTCAGGGTTGGCGGAACCTTGGACCCTGTATAAGGGAAGAGCGTTTGGACGGACGAGCAACTACGAATACCCGTCACGAGGCTTTAGGAGTATATCGAGGGAGTGTGGCAAGCTACGTTCGTTCCAGACAGAGAGAAGGACGAGCTCACAATGGCCCTCGGGAATCCTGAGCACCCTGGACGGACAAGAGGTACGCCAGGCTACGTTCCGTGGAAGGCTGGGTTTCCGGACGCAGGGGGTTACAAATGCCAGGAGAGGAGGAAGAAAGTGGAGTGTAGCCAACTGCAGGCGCTACACGCAAGGGTACAAGTGATAGGGGAACAAGAAGCAAATCGCAGCAAACAACCTGCCGAAGCTTCCCCTGAAGCTACCATGCCATCTCAGCGGAGAACCAGCGTGGCTTCCACCGAGCAGCTTCAGCTGGAGCCTGTCTTCACGGCTCCTGCTAGCTACCCCGTGGATGCTATCACGGTGTCTCAACATTGCCACCTTATGACGCAACGGATGAAATACAAAGTCAAGGCGGCTGTTGGCTCTGTTTTACCTATTGAACCTGGCGCAAGCTACCACTTGTCGGTGTCAAAATCGGCGGATCTCGGGTAGGGGGTCCCGATCTGTGCGTCTTAGGCTAATGGTAACATGAGGCAAGGGACACCATGTTTACCCAGGTTCGGGCCCTCTCGATGGAGGTAAAACCCTACTTCCTGCTTGATTGATATTGATGATATGAGTAGTACAAGAGTTGATCTAGCACGAGAAAGTAGAGGCTAAACACTAGAAGCTAGCCTATGATGATTATGATTGTGATTGTCCCTCTAAGGACCAAACTCTCCAGTTTATATAGACACCGGAGAGGGCTAGGGTTTACATGGAGTCGGTTACAAGGAAGAAAATATAATATCAGAATCGCCAAGCTTGTCTTCCACGCAAAGGAGAGTCCCATCCGGACACGGGACGGAGTCTTGAGTCTTGTATCATCACGCTCCAACAGTCCGGTCAACGTATAGAGTCCGGCTGTCCGGATACCCCCTAATCCAGGATTCCCTCAGTAGCCCCTGAACCAGGCTTCAATGACGATGAGTCCGGCGTGCAGTCTTGTCTTCGGCATTGCAAGGCAGGTCCCATCTCCGAATACTCCAAAGTAATCATCGAACACTTGAACCTTGTCCGGATCTGCAAGATGATCTTCACATACCACCGTAGGGAGCATAGCATAAATCTGATCTGCTGGCAATCTTTGTGTGTCGTGCCCTTGTATCGTGGCCCGGCCCAACACGAACCGGTTTTTCTTATCCCACCTCGATACACGTTGCGAGGCGGTTTTATTGGCATGCCCTGCCAAAGCAGAGATCGTGTTCCCCTTAT
This sequence comes from Triticum aestivum, assembly GCF_018294505.1. NCBI lineage: Eukaryota > Viridiplantae > Streptophyta > Magnoliopsida > Poales > Poaceae > Triticum > Triticum aestivum. The sequence continues at coordinate 3,730,234 of NC_057810.1, forward strand.
TACGGGATCTTCCATCAATACGGGCGTGCGCCACCCCACGACGACTGTTGGTATGACTCCGTGTTTTTAGATAAGTCTCAAGCGGTCACGCTAAGGACTCTTGATATTCACCCCCCTTATAAAGGGGCCGAGGCATATACCTCTTTTCCACCACCCTTGCGCCCTTTCGCATCTCGAGTTCTAACATCCGAAACCCAAACTCAAACACCCCATATCCTCCAATATGTCCGGATCCAACCTTAAAGGCCGATGGGTGGCTTCCTCGATCAAAGAGGAGGACATTTTGAGGCTTAGGGAGGTCGGATATCTGACTGCCGACATCCAGCATAGGCTTCCTGCTCTAGGGCCGGTCATCCCTACTCCCGAGCCTAATGAGAGTGTTGTATTTGTTCCTCACTTCCTTCGCGGCTTGGTCCTCACCCTTGATCCCTTTGTGAGGGGGATCATGTTCTATTACGGGTTACATTTTCACGATCTAGCTCCGGACGGTATCCTCCATATCTCGTCGTTCATCATTGTGTGCGAGGCTTTTCTCCACGTCACTCCACACTTCGGCTTATGGCTCAAGACCTTCAATGTGAAGCCGAAGATGATCGAGGGGTGACATGCGGAGTGCGGAGGTGCCATAATAAGCAGGAACGACGACGCCGCATGGCCAGAGGGTTCTTTCCCAAAGGTATTCGATTTATGGCAGCGGAGGTGGTTTTACGTCACGGCTCCTAGAGGCACAAAGTGGGTGGCTGCCCCCGACTTCCGCTCGGGCCCTCCGTCACAACTGGCGTCATGGACCAACGTAGACACGATTGGGGGTCTGCTAGTGATGTACCAACACTACAGAGCCGTATCCGGGAGCTTCTTGAAAGGGACATTAACCATGTCCGCATAATTCAGGTAATGCTAATCCGACGGATGTTGCCGTGCAAATGCCGGCCTCTCCAGATGTGGGAGTTCAATCAAGAGGGTCCGTGGACTATTCAGTACTTCTTCGGCCTGAAGCTCGAAGGGATGTGTAAATTATTCTTCGGACCACAAGTAAAGTTTCCGGACACCACCGAGGATGCAGGCCTAAGCTGTAATCGCCTAGATACCCAAGTAAGCAACCCTAAAACCGAACACTTCGTTTATATTTATCATAATTATTATTCTGAAAATCCTCCGTGGCCAAGAATGGCTTAGCAAAGTGGAGAGAATCAGGTGTCCGGCGCCACTTCCCGAAGGCTCGCCCAGTCCTGCCATAGCCAAGATGCTTGGCTGGGTGCTTAGCAAATTGCCCTCAGGGAAAGACGGAGGGAATAACAGAGAAGCCGAACTTCACACACTGCGCATCAAAACAGGGGGAATTGCTTCCTCCCCAAAGGAGGAGAGTCGGGGAGGGGAATCCAAGGCCTCCTCCCCGCGCGGGAAGAAAAGGGCTGCCTCCGAAGATTTGGAGACGGAGATGCCCAAACAGGGGAAGAAAGCGTCACCAAGGGGCTCTGCCCCAATGGGCGCCCTCACCGCGCCATGCCTGCCAATGGGCCAGCCCTCCACCGAGCTGTAAGTTAACCGTAACTTCGAAGGTACTACTTTTCTCTGAGTATAACAACTAGGATCCATTCTTCGCAGTCCGGCTAGCAGCTCTTCTCGACAGAGTTCGTCTTCGGGGGACCTCCCTCCGGAGATGATGGAGAGTGAGACCCCACCAACCTCTCCACCTCACGAGGCGGGCGACCCTGAGGTGTCGTCATGGAGGATTCCGAATCTGCCGAAGCTAGAAGCTACTCCTTCGGCTGCCCTGAGCCCGGAGCGGTCGGCTCCCATGGGGGCGATGAGAAGGGTCCGGTGCAGGTCGATGTCCGACTGGACATACTGACGGGCCTTCTGGAACGAGATGCACCCTTGGAGGAGCACCGCTCATTAAGGAGCACGGTGCTAAAGAAGATTTCATCCGCCACAAGCGGTTTGAATGAAGCATTTACAAGCCTCCTCAGAGGCTTTGAGGTATGTAATGAAAAATACATAATTTTTTGGCTGTGAGGCACGCGCTATGTGTGCTCCATATGGATAGTAGCCCTTGAGACTCTGGTTGCCCGCTCTAGGCGGCAAATGGAGGATCATATTGTGTAAGTAATGAATGCGCTGTATATATGCGCAGGTATCTAAGGATCCGGCAGCCGACCAGTCCGTTGAAGTTGCCGAACTAAGCAGGCAGATTGGAGCTATTGATGTCGATATCACGCTTGTGAATGAGCGGCTGAACGAGTCACAAGGTATGTGCTCTGCTTTCCTAAATATTTTTATAGGAAAATTTGAGAGGGGCATGATATTAATGCGATATGCTTGGACTGCAGACGGTGCTGCTGCCGTGGAAGCCCTGAGGGTGGAACTTGCCCAGGCCAAGGAACAAGCTCGGGCTAGCAATGCGGCTGCCCTAAAGGCGGCCGAAGAGTTGAGAGCCCAACATGCTTCTCATCGCCGAAGCGAGGAGGAGAATCAGGTTAATTCAGCCGACCCGGACAAGGCACTTAATGCAGCCAAGGAGATGCGGACCGAAATCAGGGATGTGCAGGAGGAGCTTCGACAGGCCGAGAAAATCGCTGCTGGGAGCCCCTACTTATTGCGGATGAAGTTTTTGGATCCGAAGTATGCTCCCCTACGCTGGAGTCCTATAGACGCGTATGCAGACTTGGCGAAGAGTACAGCTGACGCGGCCAAGTTTTTCGAGGATCAAGGTGATAAAGAAGTGGAGAGGCTGTTCTGGTCTCAATTTAATGCTCCCACGCGCCCATTGCCGTTGAGTGAGAAAATGGCTGCTGTGGCTGAGCTTCATAGGCTGTCCGGGCTTGCAATGCGTTCTGTAATAGACCATCTTTGGCCGAAGGGTCCTAAGCCAGACAATTATTTTGGTTTGGTGTAGCAATTCCTCGGTGCCGTATCTCAGATCGACGCCATGAGAAGGTCGGCGTGCATAGAGGGTGCACGAATGGCTCCTGCCCGCGTTAAAGCATATTGGACAGATATGGAGGCCACCATCGCTGCGACCAAGAATCCGGCGGGAGGCCAGGATCCGGCCGAGCACTACTTGGAGCAGGTAACAGAAGGTGCTCATTCGATAGAGGCTCTGTGCTCGAAGAATGTCATGTTCGAGTGACAAATCGTGTCATTGTAAAAACAATGTTATTTTGATTATGAGGCTATATTTATACTTTGTGCCCGAAAGTATTATTGTGCCTCCTGTACGGCCGTTTTTATGTATATGTATAATCTGAAAGTTAGCAGTCGTTGGCTTCAGCCCCCACGCATACAATGCGGGGGTGTTTGAGAAAAATATGTATAATCACACTTGATCCAATGTCTTGGTCTGTTAAGGAGGTGATAGCACGTCGAACTAGGCAACCAGACTATATAGCTGTAACACTTTCACTTAGCCATAGGAGTTTGACGGTGGGGCTACTATATAGCCCCTGGTACCTTCGCATGCATCCGAATACGGGCGCGTGTGTACATGGCTGAAAAACGGTCCTTCGTTAATGCGGAGGAATCCTAAAGATTCTGATAAGTCTTCGAGTGGTTGAACAGTCTCTCGCTGTATCATGACAGTCAGTTTTCGGATTTCTCTACTGAGGTGCTCGTCCAGAATAACCAGGGCACAATCGCAGTAGTTCTCCTTTGGCCGCCTTAGCTGATATGAACGGAAGGTAAGGCGGCAAACCCAGGAGCCGGGCAAACCCAACATTTGACCAAAGACATGATTCGGAGCTGATGCATATAAGGCCAAACTCGTGACGCCGAACAATCCGGAAGGTATTCGGACTTTATAACATAAAATGGGCTGAAGGGTGCCCTTTCTTTATGAACCCTGTAGTTCCAGGTACGTGCATTAATCTGTCGTGGCGAAATGCGAATAACGGCAGTAACCTCTGTGGGTATAGTACCCATGGGATGTGAAAACAACAAGAGACAATAAAAAGGTTTACACAGGGGCTTAACCTAAAGAGAAACCTTTGAGCGGGGCCCTGCTGCACGTCTGCGCCTTTGTCTCCGTTGTGCCGTTTCCTGGAAGGGTATCGCACGAATTGTGTATAAAAAGGAAAAACTCGTGTAGAAGAGTATAACGTAAGCGTGCGGTGGATAGTAAAAGTGTAAGACATTGCCTGCTAATAAGGTCAAGCCAAGAGAGGGGCTGTATTAAATATCTAAAGCCCCTGGTGTCCTCTATGGGATTATGTACATGGCGCCCTGGACCAGTCTTATCCGGGCTACCGGACTCGTCTAACCGTGTCTGTGGTCTTGACGACCAGTCATGTTTTTTGGTATTGGAGACCACTTAGAGTCCGGCCGATGGAGCCGTCGCGTATTCCTCCGCGCATGAAGAGCGCTCTGTGTTTCCGTTAACGGTGATGATGCCTCATGGACCGGGCATCTTGAGTGTGAGGTAGGCGTAATGTGGTACTGCGTTGAAGCGGGCGAAGGCCGTTCTCCCAAGCAATGTGTGATAGCCGCTCTGGAAGGGTGCAATGGTGAAAAGTAGTTCTTTGCTTCTGGATTTGCTTGGGGAGCCGAATGTTACCTCCAGTACGACGGAGCCCCTGTCGTAGGCTTCAACGCCTGGTATCACCCCTTCAAAGGTGGTGTTGCTTTGGTTGATTCTGGATGAGTCTATCCCCATCCTGCGGACAGTGTCCTGGTATATTAAATTTAGACTACTGTCGCCGTCCATGAGGACATGAGTAAGATGGTATCCGCCGATTATTGGGTCGAGCACCAAGGCATCTGATCCTCCGCGCCGAATACTAGTCAGGCCGACCAGTGGTTAGGTGTAGGTACGACGGGCTCTATAGCGTATGCGTCTCTGAGCGCGCATTCGTGCCTTCTCGTGGATGTGTGAGTCGTGTGGATCTTGTTTAATGTTTTTACCTCTGGTGAGAATTTTTTCCGTCCCCCAATGTTCGGCTGGCGAGGCTCATCCTTGTCTTCACTTGGTGTTTCCCTTCCCTTGTGTTCGGCATTTAGTTTGCCGGCCTGCTTGAAGACCCAACATTCTCTGTGAGTGTGGTTCGCAGGTTTGTCGGGGGTGCCATGAATTTGGCACAGTTTGGGCCACCTTACTGCACCTTTGTTAAGCTTGCTACTTATTACCTGTTACAAATCATCTTATCACAAAATTATCTGTTATCGATAATTCCAGTGCTTGCAGAAAATACCTTACCGAAAACCGGTTGTCATTTCCTTCTGCTCCTCCTTGGGGTTCGACACTCTTACTTATCGAAACGACTATGATAGATCCCCTATACTTGCGGGTCATCATTGGTTGAACAATAGGTGCAGAGATTATGGCTTTCTTAAGTATTTCAAACTTAGTATATCCCAAGTTTGACATGTGAAATGCATGCCGGTACAAACTAGATTTATACCTAAGTTACATAAAATGAATAAGTAATAATTATCTATGACGATATGACAAAATTGTCTGAGAATAACCTTCTATTCCGTAGTTACTTGCATCGATAACCAAATCGTGTGGATTGTCCTAACAAAAAAAAATACACAATAATTTTGGTATCCTTATATATTATAATGGTCAGAATAGTATGCCAGTGACATCCAATAATTGAATTCATTTTTCACAATGTATGGTTCACAGTCGAAAGGAATTTATCCAGATTGACGTAGCTACAGCTCATAGCATGGTATGCAGTTCAATATACTTACAATGTCCTTATACTTTAACCGCATAATTTCTTGATACTAATTCTCTTGCAGTTTTTATGAATGATACCTAGATGGAAACACAAATAGGATGAAAGTGCTCAAATCTCTATCGACTAGGGAAAAGGGTACTATGATCTTACAAACTTCACACTTTAAGCCAAATCTGAAATGAAAGAAAGAAACCTACTTTCAAATTTTGTAATAATTATTATTTTGTGTAGTGTACACGCATGCAGTTCCTACAAAACTGGATTAAATTTCGACTAAAATAATACAACTAACACTAAAAGAAATTAAATGTATATGTTCATTTAAATATATTCATCCCAAAATTTAAAATGTAAAATTATAATTATCTATATATTTTATTGGCATGCAATCCCTACATAAGTAGGAGAAAATATGGACTAAAGTGGTATAGTATGAATAACATCGAACTGAAACTAAATATATATGTTCTTTTGAAATATATTAATAAGAAGTTTCAAATTGTAGATGGTTCCATTCGTGTTGGATGCTAAACAAGTTCCAAAATCTACAAAGCTGAAATTTAAAAAATATATTATACAAAAAAACTAGCCCGTTCAGATGCACGGGTTGGCGACTAGTCATTGATTATTCTAGCTAGCAAAACCTGAAATTACCAATAACTAATCAACGTAAAGATCCACCACGTGAAATAAACTAGCATGTCCATGCATAGATTGATGGGCGTAAATGGCAATATGTGTCACAATGGAATTTATTTAGTGGAATTTTATTTACTGTATATTTATAATAAAAGATTTGACTACTCACAACAAGATATAATATCTACGATTTGTGCCAACTAAGCATTAGCCTATCATGGCATCTCATTTCATGGAAGAGCGGGTCATTTGTAGTATCAAAGTATAATACCATTTAGTAGAATGTGGAACCCGAAAAGTTAAACTGAAATATAGCATGTCCAAGAATTAGCACTAAAATATTACGAATGAATAAATAAGGTAGTCAAAGATAGTAACTTATAATACTTAGCATTGGGTTGCTAGGATCTTATAATAATCTCCATTTTGACCTGCCTTATGTGCTTATAAATGGAAATGGGGGTTGCAAACAATTTGTAGCTTCAACATTATGACGAGCAACCTGTGCGATTGTGGTATGCGCATGATTTCTGTTAGTGGGTGAAGTGTTGTTACGCATGGTTATGTGATTGGTTCATGTTGCTGATACGTTGAATCATGTAATCCGAGTGATGTTTAGCTTGTGGGTGTATTATATTTAGTCGGTGAGGGAGTCCTGGACTAGGGGGTGTCCGGACAGCCGGACTATCATCGTCCGCCGAACTCCAAGACTACGAAGATTGAAGATTGAAGACTCCGTCCCGTGTCCGGATGGGACTTTCCTTGGCGTGGAAGGCAAGCTTGGCGATACGGATATGTAGATCTCCTACCATTGTAACCGACTCTGTGTAACCCTAGCCTCCTCTGGTGTCTATATAAACCGGAGGGCTTTAGTCCGTAGGACACAACATACATTACAACAATCATACCATAGGCTAGCTTTAGAGTTTAGCCTCCTTGATCTCGTGCTAGATCCACTCTTGTACTACCCATATCATCAATATTAATCAAGCGGGACGTAGGGTTTTACCTCCATCAAGAGGGCCCGAACCTGGGTAAAACATCGTGTCCCTTGTCTCTTGTTACCATCCGTCTAGACGCACAGTTCGGGACCCCCTACCCGAGATCCGCCGGTTTTGACACCGATATTGGTGCTTTCATTGAGAGTTCCTCTGTGTCGTCACCGATAGGCTCGATGGCGTCTTCAATCAACAACACTGTCCAGGGTGAGACTTTTCTCCCCGGACAGATCTTCGTATTCGGCGGCTTCGCACTGTGGGCTAATTCACTTGGCCATCTGGAGCAGATCGAAAGCTACGCCCCTGGCCGTCAGGTCAGATTCGGAAGCCTAAACTTCACGGCCGACATCCGCGGAGACTTGATCTTCGACGGGCTCGAGCCACAGCCAAGCACGCCGCACTGTTACGATGGGCATGATTTAGCTCTGCCGCCGAACAGTGCCTTGGTGGCCGCACACGAATCCGCTCCGGCTCTTAGCCCGGAGCCGATCGCCCAGATCGAGGACCGGTGGATGGACACCACCTCGGGGGCTTCAACTTCCACGGTGATGGAGCCGAACACTAGCCTTGTCCCTCATGAAGCTCATGATTCCGAGGTGCCGGACTCCTTGCCGGACTCCGGAACCCCCGTGCCCCTGCCAATCGAATTTGATTGGGCGCCGGTTATGGAATTTACCGCCGCGGACATCTTCCAACACTCGCCCTTTGGCGACATCCTAAATTCGCTAAAGCATCTCTCGCTATCCGGAGAGTCCTAGCCGGATTATGGCCAGGATGGTTGGGATACGGACGACAAAGAAATTCAGAGCCCACCCACCACCCACTTTGTAGCCACTGTCGACGATCTAACCAACATGCTAGACTACGACTCCGAAGACATCGACGCTATGGACGACGATGCCGGAGACGAACAGGAACCAGCGCCTACAGGGCACTGGAAGACCACCTCGTCATACGACATATACATGGTGGACACCCCAAAAGACGGGGACAGCGAAGAAGCAGCGGAGGCAGATTCCTTAAAGAAACAGCCCAAGCGCCGGCGTCAGCGGCGCCGCTCTAAATCCCGCCACAGCAAGAATGGAGATTCCGGCACAGGAGATAATAATACCCCAGAGAGTGTCGAAGAGAATCCCCTCCAGCAAGACTCAGCGCAGGAGGATGCAGAAGCAAGCCCTCACGAGAGGGCGGCAGACAAAGAGGTCGAGGATTATAACTATATACCTCCCTCCGCAGACGAGGCAAGCCTCAACGACGACGAATTCGTCGTGCCCGAGGATCCCGTCGAACAAGAGCATTTTAAACGCAGGCTTATCGCCACGGCAAATAGCCTATAGAAAAAGCAGCAGCAGCTTCAAGCTGATCAGGACCTGCTGGCCGATCGATGGACCGAGGTCCTCGCGGCCGAAGAGTTTAAACTCGAACGCCCCTCCAAAAGCTACCCAAGACGCAAGTTGCTCCCCCGATTAGAGGAGGAAGCACACATACCTTCATCACCAGCGCACGATACGGCCGACCGACCACCCCGTGGTTGCGACAGAGAGGCATCCAAGCCCTACACCAAGACCGTACCCCGGCATCGCTCCAAAAGTACGAAGCCAAGAGGGAACGCGCCGGACTTGCGAGACGTATTGGAGGACAAAGCAAGGCAATCCAGATCCATCTACGGATCACGAGGGCGCCCCACGACCCGCGACGAATACCGTCGCGCCGGATACAATAACCCCGGCCGGGCCGAACACAGCAGACAACGCTCTCTCAAGCTACGTCGTGATATTGCTCAATATAGAGGCGCCGCACACCCGCTATGCTTCACTGACGAAGTAATGGATCATCAAATCCCTGAAGGGTTTAAACCCGTAAACATCGAATCCTACGATGGAACAACAGACCCCGTGGTTTGGATCCAAGATTATCCCCTTCACATCCATATGGCCCGCGGCGACGATCTCCATGCCATCAAGTATCTCCCACTCAAGCTTAAAGGACCAGCTCGGTATTGGCTTAACAGCTTGCCCGCAGAGTCAATTGGGTGTTGGGAAGACCTGGAAGCCGCATTCCTCGACAACTTCCAGGGCACGTATGTGCGGCCACCAGACGCCGATGACCTAAGCCACATAATTCAGCAGCCAGACGAATCGGCCAGACAATTCTGGACACGGTTCTTGACAAAGAAAAACCAAATCGTCGACTGTCCGAATGCAGAGGCCCTCGCAGCCTTCAAACATAACATCCGCGACGAGTGGCTAGCCCGGCACCTGGGACAGGAAAAGCCGAAATCCATGACAGCCCTCACATCATTAAAGACCCGCTTTTGCGCGGGAGAGGATAGCTGGCTAGCTCGCAGCAACAACCTCAGTAAAAATTCTGGCAGTCCGGATACTAAGGACCACAACGGCAGGTCACGTCGAAGCAAAAATAAACGCCGCATTAACGGCGACGACAAGGAGGATACGGCAGTCAACGCTGGATTTCGAGGCTCTAAACCCGGTCAGCGGAAGAAGCCATTCAAAAGAACCACTCCGGGCCCGTTCAATTTGGACCGAATACTCGACCGCTTATGCCAGATACATGGCACCCCTGAAAAGCCAGCTCATCACACCAACAGAGATTGCTGGGTGTTCAAGCAGGCAGGCAAGTTAATTGCCGAAAACAACGACAAGGGGCTAAACAGCGATGACGAGGAAGAGACCCGACCGCCGAACAATAGAGGACAAAAGGGTTTCCCCCCACAAGTGCGGACGGTGAACATGATTTATGCAACCCATATACCCAAGAGGGAGCGGAAGCGTGCACTAAGAGACGTATACGCGATGGAGCGAGTCGCCCCGAAGTTCAATCCATGGTCCTCTTGTCCGATCACTTTCAATCGAAGAGACCATCCGACCAGCATCGGCCATGGCGGATTCGCCGCATTGGTTTTAGACCCAATCGTCGATGGATTTCACCTCACAAGAGTCCTGATGGACGGCGGCAGTAGCCTGAACCTGCTTTATCAGGATACAGTGCGTAAGATGGGCATAGACCCCTCAAGGATTAAACCTGTGAAGACAACCTTTAAAGGCGTCATACCAGGTGTGGAGGCCAATTGTACAGGCTCAGTCACACTGGAAGTGGTCTTCGGATCCCTGGATAATTTCCGGAGCGAGGAGTTAATCTTCGACATAGTCCCATTTTCGCAGTGGCTATCACGCTCTGCTCGGACGAACCGCGTTTGCAAAGTTCAACGCGGTGCCGCATTATGCATACCTCAAGCTCAAGATGCCAGGCCCTCGTGGAGTCATCACGGTCAACGGAAATACGGAATGCTCCGTCCGAACGGAGGAACATACAGCGGCTCTCGCGGCAGAAGTACAGAGTAGCCTTTTAAGGCAATTTTCGAGTTCGGCCGTTAAACGGCCGGATATAGCAAAACGCGCCCGAAGCAACACCAACCAAGACCACCTGGCACGATCCGAGCACGCGTAGCAATGCAGCCCTAACCCCCGCCCTCACATGATTGCAAGAACAACCCTCCGCGTACATCATTACACTTTGGAGATACCATGGGCGTAGGGGAAGGGGCACGACCACAATGGACCCAGAGTGCGGCTCGACCACACCAGGGGCTCGCTAGTGTGTCACTCTTTCTTATTATTATTTTCCTTCTTTAATGTACACAGGACTCCGTTCGCCAGAGGCCCTGTCCGGCGGTGAACCTGCCGAACTCATGATGCAACAGCCGGGGAGTAAAGAATGCGGCGACGAACAATCAGGTGGTCTCAATTACGAGCATTAAATTTGATTATATACACCAAATCTGCAGCCCATCTCTCGAGGGGGACATGTTTAATTAGTCCAAAACCCTTGCTTACCGCACTATCTGTATCGGTCCACACTCATAGCAGACTTCCTTAATAAACGATGCAACATTTTTTTTATTGCCTGTTATTACATATGTATGTTTATTACATGACATCCTGCACCCGTATATTTTGATACGGCCTAATACACCAGGGGCTTATGTTCCCCACATTATGGTGTGATAAGTCCGAACACTTTCACAAGTGCGGCACCCCGAACTTATAGCATTATATGAATCGGCTCCGAATCATGTCTTGGGTCAATAGTTGGGTTTGCCCGGCTCCCACGTTTTGGTGCCTTACGTTCCGTTTCGTCGGCTAAGGTGGCACTGGGAGAACCACTGCGATTGCGCCCTAGTTGAGCCGGGCGAGCGCCTCAGTGGAGAAAGCTAAAACTGACTGGCATGATAAGGCGAGAGACTGGTCGCTGTTCGAGAGGTCTTTTCGGGTCCTTAAAGACTCACGCCACTTCGAGCGAAGTTCCGGATAATGTCCGACGAAGGCGTGGATAGTGCCCCGAATTCGGTCTTCCGAATACAAGGGGCTTCGCCGAAATTTAAAATTATAGAATTTTATGGCTAAGTGAGAGTGTTCAAGCACTATAAGTCCGGTTGCCTTGTTCGTCGTGTTGAGCGCCTCCCTAGATGGACCCAAAAATGGGAACAAGAGCGCTCAAGTTGTCCCGAACACCCCAGCACTTGCGGCATGGGGGCTGAAGCCAACGACTTGCCATCTCTCAGATTTTATAAACGGCCGCACATAAGGTAATATTTTAAATTAAAAAAGAGTTGCTCAAAGCGCACATGAACAAAGTTTTCAGCGCACAGGATAATACATAGCGAGTTTACTCAAAAATTACATCTCTAGGGCATTCGTCCGCAATATCGCGGGCTCCCTTCAGGACAGTTTTATAATACATTTCGGGCGTACGATACTCCTTGCCCGGTGGCGGTGGGTCAGTAAGAAGCTTCTCCGCATCCAGCCTGCCCCAGTGCACCTTTGTGCGGGCAAGGGCCCGATGAGCACCTTCAATACAGGCGGAGCGCTTGATGACCTCCACCCAGGGGCACGCATCCACCAGCCGCCGCACGAGGCCGAAGTAGCTCCCAGGCATGGCCTGTCCAGGCCACAGCCGGACTATAAGGCCCTTCATGGCCTCCTCAGCTACCTTGTGGAGTTCGACCAGCTCCTTCAGCTTGTCGCTTGGGGGCACCGGATGGCCGGCCTCAGCATACTGAGACCAGAAGACCTTCTCCGTTGAGCTCCCCTCCTTGCCACGGTAGAATGCGGTGGCATCAGACACACTACGCGGAAAATCTGCAAAAGCCCCTGGAGAGCTCTGAATGCGGGTAAGTGTCAGGTAGTTTACATTAACATGCTTGCTTTGCATGAAAAATGCCTTACCCGCCGCTATGTTCTTTACATCTTCAACCTCCTGAAGGGCCTTACGGGCCTCGGCCTTGGCGGACTTGGCACTTTCGAGAGCCGAGGCAAGCTCGGACTCTCGAGTCTTGGAGTCGCGCTCCAAGCTCTCATGCTTCTCCATGAGAGCCTGGAGCTCTTGCCGCACTTCCGCCACCTGTGCCTCCTGCTTTTCTCGCTCTGCCCATTCCGCGGCCGCACTGCGTTCGGCCGCGGACACAGCGTCCTTCAGGGCTGCCACCTCGTTTGTGGCCCCTGCAATACCCATATTATCCTTGTTAATTTTATTGCAACCAAAATCCTTTTCTGTAAGGTAACAATTCAAAGTGGTGCTACTCACCTTCTTTGTCCTCGAGCTGCCTCTTGGCATGGCCGAGCTCTCGCTCGGATCGCTCGAGATCTTGCTTTAATGTACCAACCTCCGCAGTCAGTGCGGCAGAGGTCAGCAGCATAGCCTGCAAACCCATATTGACATAATTTATTAGCAACCTGCGAATATCTTTTTAGATCCTCAGTCCGGCTTTTTCTTTCTGAACACCGAACCGAGCATAGGGGCTACTGTCTATGCGGTATTACATTACACAATTTTAACTTCTTACCTCAAAGCCTGTTAAAAGGCTACTGCAGGCTCCGGTCAGCCCGCTCTTGGCGAGCTGGACCTTCTGAATCACCGCACTCATAATAGTGCAGTGTACTTCCTCGATGGAAGCGCCTTTGAGCGCCTCCAGCAAGTTGTCCGGCACCTCCGATTGGACGGAGGCCGCCGGCGTCACGGTCTTGCCCTTCTTTCGAAGGGGCCGCCTGCCGGACTCTGGAACCACTACAGGTTCCGACGTAGAGTCTGGCGCAAAGTCCGGGAGGCTGCCTTGCGGCGCCTCCGGAGCCTCCTCTTGATGGGTCCCTTTCTGGGATCCCACCTCGGCGTCCTCATCGGCGCGGGGGGTAGAGGCAGTCGGAAGTGAATCCACATCCGACGGGGCCAACGACCCTCTCGATGAAGCGGGGAGATCATCATCGGCCGGACTGCGGACAGTATGCGGCATTAGTAGGACACTATGTGACGCGAAAGAAATTGCATATCAGGGATCCGGATACTTACGATCTCGCCGGAGGCTTGGCCCTTGAAGGCCACTCCTCCTCGCCAACGTCGGTGTTGGCGGAGCTGTCCGGGGGAATAGTTCTCCCCCTCTTGGACCCTTCGGCCTCCCCTGTTGGGGAAGCCTTCCTCTTCCTCTCTCCCTCCTCCGGGAGAGAGTCTTCTTCCTGCTCCTCGTCTTTGGGGGAGGAGTCCACCTCGTCGTCGGACGCCTGATTACGGGAACTCTTTCGAGTCCCCGTGGCCACCTTCTTGGCCTTCTTCTCCGGCACCACGTGCGGTGCCGGAACCAGCAGCCCCGCTAGACGGGCGTCCACTGGGTCTTTTGGCATGGGAGCCGGGCAGATGAGCTGCTCGGCCTTCTTCATCCATTCCTGTCAAAGGAAAAGGGAGATTGAAACCCTCTTAGAATCAATCTATTTGCAACAAGTGTCCCGTAAAGGGGTTGAATCACTTACATCGTCAGCTGGATGCTGCGAGCGAAATCCGCGATCTTCCGTCGCGGATGCGGGGGATTCGGCGCCCTTAAACAGCACCCTCCAGGCGCCTTCGTACGTCGTGTCAAAGAGCCCGCTTAGCGCCTGGTGCTGTTCCAGATCGAAGTCGCACAGATTGAATGCCCGTTCTTGGCATGGGAGGATCCGGCGGACGAGCATTACTTGGACCACGTCGACGAGCCTGAGCTTCTTGTTCACCAGCTTCTGGATACAGGCTCGGAGTCCCATCAGCTCCTTCGGATTACCCCATAGCAAGCCCTTCTCTTTCCAGGAGGTGAGCTGCGTAGGGATACCAGATCTAAACTCGGGGGCCGCCGCCCACGCAGGGTCGCGCGGCTCGTAGAACCACCCCGATTGCCACCCCTTGACAGAGTCCACGAAGGCCCCTTCGAACCAGAGGACATTGGGCATCTTGCCCAACATGGCGCCTCCGCACTCCGCCTGCGTGCCCTTCACTACCTTCGACTTGACGTTGAAGGTCTTGAGCCACAAGCCGAAGTGGGGCCGGATGCAGAGGAGGGCCTCACACACGACGATGAACGCCGAGATGTTGAGGATGAAGTTCGGCGCCAGATCGTGGAAATCTAGGCCGTAGTAGAACCTGAGCCCCCGGACAAAGGGGTGAAGTGGAAAGCCCAGTCCGCGGAGGAAGTGGGGAAGGAAAACGACCCTCTCATGGGGCCCGGGGGTATCCGGCGTTGCGTAGCTTGGTGATGTGCTCCTCCTTGACGGTGGAAGCCAACCATTTGCCTCCCCCTCCGGACATGGTTGGGGAAGGTTAAGACGAGATGCGCGAGCTTGGCCGTTGGAGCTTGAGTGAGCGGAGGTGGATAAGCAAAGGAGGAAGAAGGCATGGGTTGAACCCTTATCCCTTATATATAGGCGGGCGGAGACTATGCGCCCCCCACCAGCCTGGTAAAACTCGGTTATCTCCCAAGCGCCACCATCAATGGCGCGGTTGGGTTACCCATGTCCGTATTGATGAGAATCCCGGAATAAGGGGAACACGATCTCTGCTTCGACGGGACGTGCCAAGGAAACCGCTTCGCTAAACGTGCTGAGGTGGTATAATAAAAAACGATTCAAGTAAAGGCTTGGTAGCGGTGTGATGTCAGGCCGCATAATACGTCAGCAGATTGGACTTGTGTACATTTTATTCTCTCTACGGTGGAATGTGGAATTTATTTTGCAGAGCCGGACACTATCCTGGTGTTCATGATCTTCTCTGGATTATTCAAGGGAGGAACCCGCCTTGCAATGCCGAACATTATGCACGCCGGACTTATCGTCATTGAAGCCTGGTTCAGGGGCTACTGAGGGAGTCCTGGACTAGGGGGTGTCCGGACAGCCGGACTATCATCGTCCGCCGGACTCCAAGACTACGAAGATTGAAGATTGAAGACTCCGTCCCGTGTCCGGATGGGACTTTCCTTGGCGTGGAAGGCAAGCTTGGCGATACGGATATGTAGATCTCCTACCATTGTAACCGACTCTGTGTAACCCTAGCCTCCTCCGGTGTCTATATAAACCGGAGGGCTTTAGTCCGTAGGACACAAAATACATTACAACAATCATACCATAGGCTAGCTTTAGGGTTTAGCCTCCTTGATCTCGTGGTAGATCCACTCTTGTACTACCCATATCATCAATATTAATCAAGCAGGACGTAGGGTTTTACCTCCATCAAGAGGGCCCGAACCTGGGTAAAACATCGTGTCCCTTGTCTCCTGTTACCATCCGCCTAGACGCACAGTTCGGGACCCCCTACCCGAGATCCGCCGGTTTTGACACCGACAGTCGGGTTGTGGATGAGACCAGTATTGATTGAATAACAATTTGCACATGCTTATTTTGATATTTAAAGGTGTCGTCCATAAATTTCAAGCATTCGGTTGATCGATTTGTGTAGATCAATTAGCATTAATATTATAGAAAGTAATGAGTAAGGTAATCACATATGCTAACCTATAGTACTAAGCATTGAGGAGCAACCATCATATTATACTTCCCATGTTGTCCTGCCTTAGTTCCTAATAATGTACGTCAAAATTACACATAAATTGTAGTTTCAACTATCTGACGAGCGCACAACTTTATTTGGGTGTGGGCATGAATGCTGGTGGTGGGTGAGGTGTGGGCAAACAAAGTTATTCCATTGGTTCCATCTACTTAGTTATATTATTATGGAATCAATGTTTTTTGGCTTCTGGATGTATTATTTTTAATTTTGTGGTGGATGAGGTTGGCAATTACTAGAGAAATAAAGATCCATGCAAGTTGGCTGAATTACAGATCCCGTATTTGGTTTTAAACCATGCAATGTATGGATGTGACAAAATTCAATAGACCTGTAGGATGTTCATTGCATGTGTTCTACCAACCACTCACATTAATTACTGTACATGCAACTTTTTCTTAATCAATCATTCGTCATTTTACCTAGCCAGACCCAAAATAACCAATAAATAATCTTCTTAAATATCCACCACATGAAATAAACTAGCTTCACCATGCATATATTTTTTTGTGGAATTTTATTTATCATAAATATATTATAAATGATTAGAGTACCCGCAACAAGATATAATACCTAGAAGTTTTCCCAACTAGGCATCAGTCTTTCGTGGCATTTCATTCATGAAAGACAGGTTCATTTGGAGTATCATATAATATGATACCATTTAGTATAATGTGAAACCAGAAAACTTAAAATGAAATATAGCAGTTCCACGAATAAGCACTGAAATTTTACAAATGGATAAATAGGGTAGTCAAAGATACTAACCTATAATACTTACATCGGGGAGCTAGGATCATATAATAATATGCATTTTGACCTGCCTTATGTGCTTATAAATTTAAATGGGAGTTGCAAACAATTTGTAGCTCAACGAAGCACTGCGATTGTGGCGTGTGCATGAATTCTACTAGTGGTTGGAGTGTTTGGCTTGCCTGTTTTTGTGATTGGTTCATGTTGGTCGTAGAATCGTGTAATAAGTGTGATGTTTTGCTTTTGCGCATATTATATTTAATTGGGTGGTGAATGAGATCAGTCTTGATTGGACTAATATTTGTACATGCTTGTTTCGTGATTTATTGGTGTCGGCCATAACTCAAGCATTCTATTGATGGATCTGTGCAGGTTTGGGAGATCTATTGGATGTTCATTACATTTATGCCACCAGACCCGTGACAACAATCATACTACATGCATCCCATTCTGCATCCATAAAAAATAAATGAATGTGGGCAGACCCAAAATTGCTACGTACAAATCATGTAAATTTAGTCACCACTAGGGAGGAGCTCGCATGTCCATGCAAACATCCATGGGCATAAACGGCAAGATGTATCAACATGAACATTTTTTTATAACTATATAATTAATGACCAGACTAATCAAAAGATTATACAATAGCTAAAATTAATGACACCTATGCTTCAATCCTACGTGGGTTGTCATTAAAAAAGTGTGGGTCATTTGTTGTTTAATAATATGATACCGATCCATAGCATGTGTCAAACAAGGAAGGTTAAAGTGAAATATAGCTCATGAATTTGCATTAAAGTTTCACAAAAAAACAAATATGGTAGTCAAAGATAATAGTCTATAGTACTAAACATTGGGGAGCGAGGATGATATTATACTTCCTATTTTTGCCTCCCTTAGGTGCTAAAAAAAGTTAATCTAAGATGCATATAATTTGAGGTTTCAACTATCTGACAAACACACAACATGATTACGTTGTGGGCACGACTGCAGTTTGTGGGTGAGGTGTGGGCAAAAATAGTAATGCCATTGGTCCCAACTACTTAGTTATACCACTATGGAATCAATGTTTTTTGGCTTATGCATGTAGTATCTTTTATTTTGTGCTGGATGAGGTCGGCAATGGCTGGAGAAATAATGATGCAACAAAGTTGGTTGATGTGGCATATCATTTAAGGAAGAGAGGGTCATTTGTAGTATCATAATATGATACCATTACATAGAATGTACAACCATAAAAGTAAAACTGAAATATATCATGTCCGCAAATTAGCATTGAAATTTTATAAATGAATAAATAATGTCATCAAAGATACAAACCTATAATACAAAGTGAAACTGAATCTAGAATCATATAATAATGCCCGTTTTTACCTGCCTTAGGTGCTTAAATATGAACAGGCCACACAAACAATTTGCAGGTTCAACAGTCTAAAGTGCAAACACTGCGATTATGTTGCGCACATGAATTCAGCAACTGGGGTGAAGTGTTAACACGCACGATTATGTGATTGGTTCCTGTTGCTGAGTCATGTAATAAGTGTGATGTTTTTGCTTGTGCGCGCATTATATTTAAATGTGTGCTGGATGAGACCAGTATTGATTGAATAACAATTTGCACATGCTTATTTTGATATTTAAAGGTGTCGTCCATAAATTTCAAGCATTCGGTTGATCGATTTGTGTAGATACAAAAAATCTAGATGTCCATTACATTTATGCCACCAGACCATTCAAAACAATTATACTACATGCTTCCTTTTCTACATCCATCAAAAAAATTAATGTCGGCACACCCAAAATTACAGCTAACAAAACGTCTAAATTTAGCCACCACAAGAGACAAACTCGAGTGACCTTGCAAATATTCAAAGGCCTAAATGGAAAAGTATGTCACCATGGACATTTTTATTTCCATAATTATTTATTATACTATATAAGAAATGATCGTATTACTTAGAAAATGATATAATAACTAAAATTAGTACCAACTGAGCTTCAATCTTATGTGTATTGTCATTAAACAAAGCATGGGCCACATTTACTATAATAGTATGACACTGATCCATATATAGCATGTGGAAGGAAGAAGGTAAAAGTAGAATATACCAGTTCCATCAATTAGCATTAATATTATAGAAAGTAATGAGTAAGGTAATCACATATGCTAACCTATAGTACTAAGCATTGAGGAGCAACCATCATATTATACTTCCCATGTTGTCCTGCCTTAGTTCCTAATAATGTACGTCAAAATTACACATAAATTGTAGTTTCAACTATCTGACGAGCGCACAACTTTATTTGGGTGTGGGCATGAATGCTGGTGGTGGGTGAGGTGTGGGCAAACAAAGTTATTCCATTGGTTCCATCTACTTAGTTATATTATTATGGAATCAATGTTTTTTGGCTTCTGGATGTATTATTTTTAATTTTGTGGTGGATGAGGTTGGCAATTACTAGAGAAATAAAGATCCATGCAAGTTGGCTGAATTACAGATCCCGTATTTGGTTTTAAACCATGCAATGTATGGATGTGACAAAATTCAATAGACCTGTAGGATGTTCATTGCATGTGTTCTACCAACCACTCACATTAATTACTGTACATGCAACTTTTTCTTAATCAATCATTCGTCATTTTACCTAGCCAGACCCAAAATAACCAATAAATAATCTTCTTAAATATCCACCACATGAAATAAACTAGCTTCACCATGCATATATTTTTTTGTGGAATTTTATTTATCATAAATATATTATAAATGATTAGAGTACCCGCAACAAGATATAATACCTAG
>NC_057810.1:3750920-3752853 GCF_018294505.1 Triticum aestivum
TCGTCAATGAATACCACCACAAATTTGTCCATGTATTTCATGAACACTTTGTTCATGAGGTGGACGAAATATGCGGGGGCGTTCGTTAGTCCAAAAGGCATCACTGTAAACTCGTATAACCCATATCTGGAAGTGAATGCTGTCTTGGGGATATCTTCTGTCCGTACCTTCAGTTGATGGTATCCCGATCTCAAATCAATCTTTGAAAATACCTTGGCTTGTGCGAGCTGGTCAAACAAATCATTTATCCGTGGCATCGGATATTTGTTTTTGATGGTGACCATATTGAGGGCTCGATAGTCTATACACAGTCTCAGTGTCCCATCCTTCTTCTTGGCGAACAACACTGGCGAACCCCATGGTGAGGAGCTGGCTCGAATAAATCCTTTGTCCAACAACTCCTTTATCTGCTTCTTCAACTCCACCAATTCTGAGGGTGCCATTCTATACGGCTTCTTATAGATGGGAGCGGTGCCAGGTGCTAGTTCAACGCTGAATTCTATCTCTCGGTCTGGTGGCATGCCTGGTAGTTCTTCAGGGAACACATCAGGAAACTTGCATACCACTGGAACTTTTCTCAGTTCTGCAATGTCCATTTTGTTCAGTTTTGGTTGCTGTGATCGTGGCCTTTCTTGGGCGGAAACTCTTATCGTCTTGCCGTGATGGTGGGTGAGAATCACTGTCCGATTGAAACAGTCGATGAATCCTTTGTTGGTGGTCAACCAGTCCATCCCTAAAATGACATCCAGTCCTTTACTTTCCAACACGATGAGATTCGCGTGGAATTGTAGTCCTTCGAACTCAACGACCACTCCTTGGCAGTAACCCTGAGCGATTTGCTTATTTCCGGGGGACTTGATGATCATAGATTTTTCCAAGGGAAGTATCGGAAAACCATGTTGCGAAACAAAACTCTTCGAAACGAATGAATGGGAAGCTCCAGAATCAAACAAAACCGTGGCAGGTATTGTGTTGACAGGGAACGTACCGAGCACGATGTCTGGGGCATTCTGCGCTTCTTCCCTGGTCACATGGTTCAGGTGACCCTTCCTGTGGTTGTTGCTGGGGTTGAAGTTGTTGCGCTTGGGGGCTGGATTGTTTCCACCATTGTTCGGCTTGGGTGCCGAGTCTCTTGGCTTCGGGCACTGTTTAGCATAATGCCCTTGTTGACCACAAGCATAGCAGGTGACCCCTGGACGGTATGTGTACTCCTTATCCCTGGCATGAAATTGTCCGACGGGCCTTGGCTCAGTAGTCGTGGATCTCCTTGCGTCTGTCCTCGGGACCTCAGTCTTGCCTCGGTTGCTGCGAGCAAGAGTCGTCTTGTCCCTCTTTCGCTTGCGGATATCTTCCAGACTACGGTGCTCATTCTCCAGGGTGATGGCCTTGTCCACCAGCGTCTTAAAATCCGGAAAGGTGTGCACGATCAGTTGGCATCTTAATGCTGGTGCCAGGCCGTCCAGGAATTTTTCCATCTTCTTGCTTTCTGTCATGTGCTCGTCGTAGGCATAACGAGACAGTTGGGTAAACTGGCCGTTGTATTCTGTGACGGACATGCCTCTTTGCTTCAGGTCATCAAACTCTCTCTTCTTGATCTTTAGGATGCTCCTGGGGATGTGTGCCCCACGGAAGCCTTCCTTGAATTCTTCCCAGGTGATGTTGTGTTCCCTGGGATGCATGTGTAGGAAGTTTTCCCACCATGCTGCGGCTGCTCCAGTAAGGTAGTGTGGTGCATAAAGCACCTTCTCATGATCTGAGCACTGAGCAATAATCAGTTTCCTTTCAATCTCACGAAGCCAATCATCGGCTTCCAGCGGTCTATCGGTGTGAGCAAAAGTTGAGGGGCGAGTCTTCTGTAACTCAGATAACTTGGAATGTGGTTGATAGGGTTCACGGTGGTTTCCCATATTGATGACATGATTCATCATCTCTT
>NC_057810.1:3752863-3759521 GCF_018294505.1 Triticum aestivum
CGCACATAACTTTTAGCTTCACCTAACTGACGAGTGCAAGACAAGACTCGGGTGTGGGCATGAATGCGGCTGGTGGGTGAGGTGTGGGCAAACATAGTTATTAAGTTGGTCCCAACTAATTTATTATACCATTATGGAATCAATGTTTTTTGGCTTCTGCGTGTATTATTTTTAAATATCTTGTTGACGAGGTCGGCGATTACTAGACAAATGAAGATGCATACAAGTTGGTTGAATTACGCATCCCATATTTGGTTTTAAGCCATGCAATCTATGGATGTAACAAAATTCGATAGACCTATAGGATGTTCATTGCATGTATGCCACCAACCACTCACATTAATCATCCTACGTGCAACCTTTTTCTTAAACAATCATTGATAATTCTAGCTAGCCGCACCTAAAATTACCTATGACAAATCAACTTTAAGATCCACCATGTGAAATAAAGTAGCATGTCCATGCATAGATTGATGGGCCTAAATGGCAATACATATCACCATAGAAAAAATTTAGTGGACTTTTATATACCGTAAATAAATAATAATTGATTTTACTACTTATAACAAGATATAATATTTAGGATTTTTCCTAACTAGGCATCAATCTATCACGGCATCTCATTGGTGGAAGAGTGGGTCATCAATAGTATCATAATATGATACCGTTCAGCAGAATGTGGAACCAGAAAACTTAAACTGTATAGCATGTCCACAAATTAGCATTGAAATTTTGCAAAATGGATAAATAGGGTTGTCAAAGACACTAACCTATAATACTGAGCATTGGGGAGCTAGGATCATATAATAATATCCATTCTGACCTGCCTTATTTGCTTATCAATGTAAATGGGCCGGGATTTGGAAACAATCTGTAGCTTCAACAAAGCACTGCGATTGTGGTGTGCACATGAATTTTGCTGGTGGGTGAAGTGTTGGCACGCATGGTTATGTGATTGGTTCCTGTTGCTCGTAGATTCTTTACCTAATATTAATGGGAGGAAGCTTTCATAGTTCTCCATCCATCACCCCTTTATATCCATCAATTTTGTGTTGACCATCAACATTAATGGCTAAAATTTAAAAGAAATACGTTCTTTGGCTATGTGCAACGGTTCCACCCGTATGTTGCCTGCCTATGCCTAAGTGTATTTTATATGGCCAAACCAAGGCAGCCCATCCTAGAATCGTTTGGTCGTGTTGTCCTATGTTGCTCGCCTTTTTTCCTTCAGTCGCCCAGTATATCCTTGTTCACGATTTTGACGATCAAATCGTTGGGCAGTCGAACTCTAGCTCTACCATAAAAAACCCAGAAAATTGGGGCACATCGTCCCTTCACCCCGTCCGTAGCATAAAATGTAGCGCTGTACATCGTCCTTCTCCATCTCCGTTTCCTAGGCAAACACGTCTTATGCTGCTTTCAATCTATACAAATTATGTAGAGCCTCCATCACCATGATCAATCCACCAGTATGGCTCGAACTCATGGCCAACTTCCGGCGGATTGAAGTTGTGGCGACTCCTGTCGGATCGAACGAACTCATGGCGGCTGTCGGTCCTCTGCAGCAAGATCCAATATGCTATGATACATATTTCGGACCATCGATTCAGATCAACATTAGGAGTCGGCCAACCGGTTTAAGTTACTCCTTCCTTCCATCTATATAAGGCCTAACCTCAGATTTCATTTTTCCATCTATACAAGGCCAAACCAGCTAACCGATGCATCTCCGAGTTGATTCTCCCTCGCAGGTTGCGCGCGCCCGTCCTCGTGAAAACGCGATGGCCGGCAGCATTTACTCCTTGCATGCATGCAGAGAGCCGTTAGGCGTGCTTCACCTCGCCTCCTCGTCCTTTCTTCTCCCCCGAGTCTTCTTTATATTCCTTCCCTTCTCAAAGAGAGCCATTTCCACTTTGCCATCTCTCATGGATCAAGCTCTCGCCACAAATGTCTTGGAAGAGCCAGCTGCTATCGTTTACCTTTGCGTCCGCCGCGCGCGCGTACGCGGCCATGTCGTCGTCGGCTGTAGCTTCGCAGCTGCTGAGGTTACCTCCGCGTCCGCGTCCGCGTGCGCGTGCACGTCCATGTCGTCGTCCGCCGGATCTTGGCCAGCTGCTGCGTTTAGCTCCGCGTCGGCCGCGTGCGCGTGCGTGGCCATGTCGACGTCGGACGTAGCTTGGCAAGCTGCCGAGGTTACCTCCGCATCTGCCGCGTGCGCGTGTGCGTGGACATCCATGTCGTCGTCCGCCGAATCTTGGCCAGCTGCTGAGTTTAGCTCCGCGTCCGCCGCGTTCACGTTCGCCTCTGTGTCCGCCACCAGTGGGTTCGCCCCCGCGTCCGGTGAACATGGCAGGGGTGCCATCACCAGCATGCATGGCGCTATGATGGTTGACGCGGCCAGCGCCAATGTCAATCAGCTGGTTAAGCTTGACAACGACGACGATAAGATCATCGACTCAGATGCTAAGACCTTCGATCCAGACGCTGAGACCAAAGACGCCGAAGAAGTGGACATTAACAAATCTGTAGTGGTGTCGCCCATGCGCAAGTTGAACAAGATGCCGCAGTGGCAAGGTACACGATCCTTGTGTGCACTATCCAGGTGGCTAGAAGAGGACATCGTTTCTGATGAGAGCGCGGTCGACGACGATGACAAGGTAAGCACGGCGTCGACGGCGACAGACCCACTTGCGTGGATGGAGCATGTGGTGGACGACCCGGAGAAAGACTTTGCAATTGCACGGGCAAAGCTTTGCACCGGTCTCGCACGCGATGAGTAGTGCATAGTGAAAGATCATCTTGTTGAAGGTGAGAACTCTACTGTCTAGTGTAGTTTTAATGTTGTTTATTGGATGATGGAGTACAATCAAGTGCAATTTGATCATGTTTGTCCGACGATAATACTAGAACTTCATTCATGCATGATTTCATTACATTGGTCCATTACATGGCATTATAAGAAGAACTAAGCATTGAGAAATGCTATTGCCTCAAGCACGATATTTGGATCACACTTCAACCTAATAGGAAGACGACCTTTCCTCTCTAGTGCCTTCTTCTTGATGTGAGGAACCTTGTAGTTGATGGCACCTTTGACCTTCAATGTCTCCCTCATGCATCCTTGGTGACTAAGGAAAATCCTATTTGACCGCGGAACAGGATACTTCTCAAATGTGAGGAGAACTTTGGCCACAATATCTGGCAAGTTTTTTGGCATCTCCTTGTAGAACAAAGCCTGAAGAGAAGCAAAAAAAACCAAGGTCCAAAATGTTTGTATCAGGAGAGTTCAGGATATGATTGGCTTAGATTTGATAGAGTGAGGCAGGCCCACCAATTAAAATCAGGGAGGCCAATTAGTGAAGGCCAGGCGGCAGGGTCCGTGAAAATCCGTCTGTTTTGCGCGTGTGTAGTACTATCGGCACTGAAGGTGGCATGCAGTGTCATTTCCATTATCTTATCCTCCCGCACGGGAGCCAGGCGTCCATGAGGCGTCCATGAACACAGCCCGGTACTACGCATTGCACCGCTTCGCCTGCCGCGTCGTCCACTCGACTGTCGTGACAGCACCACGGGATGACATGCTCCCGCCGCCGCGGCCAAGGTAATGCGGGAGGAGGTGCAAGCCCATCGGCTCCGGGAGATGGCGCTCTCTCCTCCCCTCGCGCTCTCCCCTCCTGGGGCGTCGCCGTCCCGCGGCTCCCCCTCCTCGGCGGCCCAATCTCGTGCGATCTCCACCCCCCTCTCCTCCTCGAGTTCCCCTCCGGGCTCTCCATCGGCGGCGAGGTCCGTCCCCTCCCTCTCCACGCCCCCCCCATTCCTGCGGCCTTGGGTGCGCCCCGGGCCAATAGGTTTTGGGCTCTCGGCTCGGATGATTCCGGCTCCGACTCTGAGGCTCCTCCCCCTCCTTCCCGTTTGGCTCTGGTGGGTGGGTCGTCGGCTTGTTTGGCGAAAATTTTCTCCGGGTGGTAGGGGCCGGCCGGTCGGGGCGGGTGTGGATGCGGATGGTTGGTGCCGTGTCAGCCGTGGGCGCCGGCGCGCCGCCTCCTGGTCGTCGGATGCTTCTCTGGTGGGCCCTGGGGTGGCTGTGCTGGCTTCGCCGGCGTCTTCCCTTCCGGTGGCTGCCTGCCCTAGCTCGCCTTCGGCTGTGGTCCTCACTTCCTCGGCGGCGGCGGCGCTGGTGCCAACCCTAGATCTGGGATCGGGGCTGGTGCTGGTGCCCCGGGCCGGGGCGCGGGCTCCTCAGGCTGATGTTGGGCCGGGTGGGCCTGTGCTGGTCCCTTCGTTGGGCTCCTCGGTTGATTTCCCCCCCTCGTCTCTGTGGCTTCTGGGCCGAGGCCAGCTCAGTCTCAGCCCACTCTCCCTTCGGCCCCCCTGGGAGATCCCGGCCTGGCTGGCTCTGGCTATATATGGGTCCGGAAGGGTTCGGTCCCCCCTTTTCTAGGGTTTCCTGCTTCCTCCTCTGACTTGCGTCGGCTCCGTTTCCCTATCCGCCGCTTCGTCAGATCTACTCCTCCTCCTCCCCTCCTTCTTCCCTTCACGACGGTGGCTGCGATTGATCGTTCCCGCGGGTCCTCCAGTGAGGCTGTCTCCGGCCTCAAGCGGGGGCGGGACGGATCTGGTGACGCCGCTGCGGATCTGGAGTATGAGGCCTTGCTCCGTGCCAAGCTCTAGGCCTCGTGTGCGGGGGCCTCGTCGGAGACGGCCGTTGCGTCCCCTCGTGCTTCTGGATCCGGGCCGGCCGTCCCTCCGCCCCAGGTGCCTGCTGCTCCGGTGGCTGCGGCCGACCCCTGGGAACAGGCGGCGCGGGGGAGTCGGGCGGGCTCCTCGGGGCCTTCCTCGTCCCCTCCTCGCTTGTCCCCATGGGTGGTGGGCCGCCGCGGGCGCCGGCGGTGGTTGGTGGCGGTCCGTCTCGCTTCGTCCCCCGTGGCGTGTCGGGGCTCCTTCCCGCCGCCCGTTCAGTGCTGCTGCGGGGCGTGGCACCGGTGCTGGTGCCGGTGCTAGTCTCCCTGGTCATGGCATCCTTCCTCCGCCTCCCTCTCGTGGGGCTGGCCGTAACCCCCCTCACTCCCAGGTCTCCAATCCCATCCTTACCTACTTTGCGTGTCATCGTCCTGGCCACTTCTAGTCTCGCTGTGAAAATCCCCCGTTTTGCCTCATCTCTAGGGAGGACGGCCACCTCACTGTGGATTGCCAAAGCCGTGTCAAACCTCCTTCTTTCATTCACTACGGGATCGACCTCCCTGGCTGTTCTTTCTTTGCCCTGGACAAGAATGTTCTTGTTGCTGCTCCCATTCCCTCGCTCTCCAAAGTTGGTGTGATTTCAGTCCAGGACAAGCGCATCTCTCCACAGGCCCTTCTTGATGAACTCCGGTTGTGGGATGAAGGCGGGTGGGATTGACAGATCCGCCAGCTATCTGATTTTGAGTTTTCTGCCACATTTCCATCTAAAGAGAGTCTTCGCATGATGTCTTCTTGCACCAGCTTCACGCTCCCTCTGAATCATCTTGTGGTTTCGGTCAAAGCTGCATCCAATGGGTCAAAGGCCATTGCTTCCCTCTCTGATGTGTGGGTGTTGGTGGACGAAGTTCCTCCCAGCATGCGCACCTCGACATTTCTGATGGCTTTTGGGGTGCTTCTTGGGAAAGCCATCGAGGTCGATCATGACTCGCTGTCTGTTCTTGGACCAGCTCGGCTTCGAGTTTGGTGTGTGGACCCGATCTGCATTCATGGCTCTGTGGATGTTTTTCCGGCGGCGGGTGGTTTTCGTCTTCGGGTCCGGGTGGAGGGTGCTCCTAGCCCTGTTTCTCCTCCTCCTCCCCCTCGACCCCCGGCCTTGGGCGACGATGATAAAATCAAGGATGGTGATGGGGGCCTTGAGGACTCGATGCATGGCACGGATCCTCGCTTCACCCAGTCCGCGTGGGATGGGATGTCTCCTGCTGAGCAAGAGCTGATGAAAGATTGTGCTCCGGCTCCGGCGGGTGGTGGGGTCCAGGGCTCGGTGCCAGGTTTGGGTGGTGGGCCTGCGGCCGCGGGTGGGTCGAAGGGCACCCCTCTTTCGGCGGGATACTCTAACCTTCCCGCTCGCCCCACCTCCCCTTCGCTATCAGGCATTGAAAACCTACCCCCGGCGGGCCCGTCGGCGGCCAAGAAGAGGAAAAAATCGTCGGTGAAGAAGGTCTCTGCGAAGAGCAGGGCCTCTGGGGATTCCAGGCAGTCCACGGCTGGGCTTTGTCGCCGGTTGGAGGTGGATTTGTGGGCGGCCTCGGGCCCGTCTTCGGCGACTGCTTCTCCTGGCCGCCCCCCTGTGCCTGTTCGGTCCCCTGCTTCGACCGCCCGCAAGAGTGGCCATGTCTCCAACAGTGGCGAACGTGTGGTTGACCGGGCGGCTCGGCGTGCGGCGGCGCGGGATCTCCCCCCCTCAGGTCCGGGTTTGTTTCCGCCGCCTTCCCCTTCTTTGGCTTCGTCTCCTGTTAGATTAGTTTTACCTTCCCAGTCTGATGAGCATCTTTTTAAGATTTTAGATGACGTGGGGATTTGTTTAGACTCTAGTTTGGGTTCTCCTTCTTCTTTACTTGAGGTGATCAGAGCTAACGAGCTAGTTCAGGCTGACATTGCGAAAGCCAAGGAGGCTGGGGCTGGGGTGTCCGCCCCTCTG
>NC_057810.1:3760011-3770942 GCF_018294505.1 Triticum aestivum
GGGAGGCTGACAGGTGTCAGGTGCCTCCGGTTCAGAAATGTGGGGCTGGGAAACGCGCTAAAACCTGCAAGGCTCCGTGCAGGCCGAGTCTTAGAATTAAAAACCTCTCCTTCAGATGAAGGCCTTATTTTGGAACATCAGAGGGTTCTGCACTAGGGGGCGCAGGGACCAGCTCAAAGATATAGTGCGGTCTGAAAAAGTTGATTTTATTGGCCTTGTTGAGACACACAAACCCTCCTTCTCCCCTAATGAACTTTCGGCTGTTGCTGGGATAGACAGATTCAGGTGGAATTCTGTGGCCTCTGTTGGTCAGTCGGGTGGCTTTCTCCTGGGCACCAATAATGATTCTTTTGATTTTGTTGCTTTTGATCATGGCATTTACTGGGCTAGTGTGGTAGTTTCCCTTCGCTCCAACAATTCCCTTCTTGAGTTCATGGTGGTTTATGGCCCGGCCGATCACTCCTTGTCTTACAATTTTTTGGACGAGATTTATATTGAAATAGATTCCTGCCAGCTTCCCCTCTTGATTGGGGGTGATTTTAACCTGTTAAGATATCCATCTGATAAGAGCTCCACTAATTTTTCTTGGGCTCTGGCTGGGGCCTTTAATCCTTTCATCAGTGATGTGGCCATTCGTGAAATCCCTAGGGTTGGGGCCCGCTACACTTGGACTAACCGACAGGCTTCCCCTATCCGCTCTGTTCTTGATAGGGTGTTTATCTGCCCTGCCTGGGATGGCCTCTTTCCTCGGGTATCTCTTCGTGCCCTACTCATTGTGGGTTCTGACCACGCTCCCCTAATCCTTGACGATGGATCTTGTCCTAGTGGTTGCCAAAGGTTCCAATTTGATGTGTCTTGGCTCTTAGTGGAGGGGTTCCCCAGTATGTTGGCCCAGAAGATCTCGGACTGTCTCACCTCTCCTCATCGCTCTTTTGGCCCTATGGATGACTGGCACCATGTTTCCTACTTCCTGCGCAAATTCCTTAGAGGGTGGTCTAAGAATCACTTTGCTGAGGTTAGGCGTGACAAAGCTAGGCTAGGTGCCCAAATTGGCGATCTTGATAGTCGTGCGGATAGTGTTGGGCTCTCGGAGGCTGATTGGCAGCTCCGGTATGGCCTTGAGAAGGCGCTTTTGGATCTTCACCGCCAGGAGGAAGTTTATTGGAAGCAAAGGGGCACGATTAACTGGACCCTTAAGGGTGATGCGCCCACGGCTTACTTCTTTGCCATTGCGAATGGTAGACGTCGTAGGTGCCTGATTGATAGTCTTCTGATTGATGGTGTTAGGGTCTCCGACCCTTCGGTCATTCTCCGTCATGTGGTCCAATTCTTTTCTAATTTGCTTGCGGCTAAACCGAAGCTCGGCTTTTTCGCTTGCTCCAGGCTTCTGGACCCCCCTTGAGCTGGTGTCGACTGCAGATAATGATCTCCTTCTTATTCCCTCCTCTGAGGAGGAATTTTCGATACTATTCGGACTGCCAACTCTAATGCGGCTTCAGGCCCCGATGGCTTCTCCATCCCTTTCTTTTGGCATTTCTGGCCTCAACTAAAAGGCCTTATTACTGCTATCATTCAAAGGTGTTGACCTCATCTCTCAATTATGCTGTTGACATCTCTAGGCTTAATTATGCTGTTCTCACCCTTATGCCTAAAATCAAAGGTGTTGACCTCATCTCTCAATTTAGGCCCATTGCTTTAATTAACAACTTTGCCAAGATGCCAGCTAAGGGCATGCCTACTAGGTTGTCCCCGATAGCGCACCGGGTCATTAGCCCTTTCCAGTCTGCTTTCATCAAAGGGAGATTCATCTTGGATGGAGTGCTTTGCTTACATGAGATAATCCTTGACCTACGGATCAAAGGGACCAAGCCTGTGGTCCTTAAGCTTGACTTTGAGAAGGCTTACGACTTGGTGAGTTGGGATTTTCTTCGGCAAGTCCTTCTGGCTAAGGGCTTTGAGGGTTCTGTGATGCATCATTTGATGCAGCTTGTTTCTGGTGGCACACGGCTGTGGTTGTGAATGGTCAAACTAGTAATTTTTTTGCTAATGGTAGGGGCCTCAGACAAGTGGATCCGGCGTCTCCCTTGCTTTTCAATTTTGTGGCTGATGCTCTATCTCGCATCCTCTCTCGGCCCGCGTTGACTGGGCATATTACGCCGGTGAGCTCTCACCTTATCCCTCATGGTATCACTCATCTTCAATATGCGGACGACACAATCATGATGATAGAGCTCAATGAGACCAGTCTCACCAATCTGAAATTCCTTCTGCTTTGCTTCGAAGCGCTTTCGGGCCTTAAAATTAATTTTTCCAAGAGCGAGGTCATTGTGACTGGGGTTTCGGACTTGGAGGCGCAACAGGTGGCTCACCTTCTGAATTGTTCCCTTGGGTCCTATCCTCTCAAATATTTAAGCCTTCCTATCTCCCCGTATAAGCTCCTGGCGAAAGATTTCGCCCCCGTGGTCACCAAAGTTGGCAATAGAGTCCTTCCTTGGAGAGGACGATATAACACGCAAGCGGGCAAGGTTGCCCTTACCAACTCTTGCCTCTCATCCCTCCCAATGTTCTTGATGGGCTTCTATCTTCTATCTAACGGGATTCACTCTGGTTTCGACAAACATAGGGGTGCTTTTTACTGGAACGCGGCGGATAATAAACGCAAGTATAGATTGGTCAGATGGAACATCATCTGTCGCCCTAAGGACAAAGGGGGCCTTGCCATTATTAATATGAGAGTTATGAATAATTGTCTCTTGATTAAATGGTGGTGGAAGATAATGACACTTGAGGAGCGTCCAATCTGGCTCTCGATTCTTAAAGCTAAATACTTCACCTCCTCGAGCCCTATGTTCGCCTCTGCTTCTGGCGGGTCTCAATTCTGGTGTCAACTGGTTAAAGTTCGGCCGATTTTTCGGTCCCTTGTCAAATTTGTTGTCAGGAACGGTAAGTCCACTCGGTTTTGGCTAGATTGGTGGGTCGGGGACACTACGCTTGCGGCTGCCTTCCCGGCCTTGTTTTCTTACTGTGATGATCCTGAGATCTCTATCTTTGAGCTATCGTTAAGTGTTGGGTTTTAGATTTCCGGCGTTCTCTTTCCCCTGAAGAGTTGGAAGATTGGCAGCGCCTTACTGCTTGCTTCCCCCTGCTCTTGGAGGAAGAGGACTCCGTGGTTTGGCCCCTCTCCTCCTCGGAGCGTTTTTCTGTCAAATCGGGTTATTCTAAGCTTATCTCTGGTGGCCGTTCGGTAAAGTTTAAAGATATTTGGTCAGCTCGAATCCCCCCTAAGATCAAAATCTTTCTCTGGCAAGCTGTTCGTCGTAAGCTTTCGGCGGCTGATCAAATTAAGAAGAGGAACGGGCCGGGATCTGATAGATGCGTGTTGTGTGGGGCTCTTGAGAACACTGAGCATATCTTCTTCCACTGCTCCTTAGCGAAATTTATGTGGTGCTGCATCAGAATATGGCTGCATGTTAACTGGTCTCCCTCCTCCTTTGAAGACCTGAGGCAGTATACTAATTCCTTATCCGGGCAGTCTAAAAGGGTCTTCTTAGTTGGATGGGCTGCGATAGGGTGGTCGCTGTGGACAACTAGGAACAAGTTCTCGATTGAGCGTATCTTTCCGGCTAACCCTGTCAATTGCTTATTTAAAGCCAATGCTTTTTTGCAGCAGTGGAGATTATTGACTAAGGAAGGGGACCTACAGGCTTTCGACGACATGCTATCCAAGATGAAATCTACGTCGTCTTCCCTTCTTCGGCATTATTCGAGGACGGCTTCCTGATCTTCCTGTCGGTGTTTTCTGGTGTTTTGCTGGCCTGCGTGCCATGTGAGGCTGGTGGCCTTGTATTGATACTTATGTTCCCTGGCCGCTAAACTTGTTTGGTATTTGATTCTGGTGGTGTAACTCTGCCTGGTGGCTTTATTTATAAAGTCGGGCTCCTGCCTTTTCTCTAAAAAAGGTGCAAGCCCATCCGTCGTCGCGAGGCAAGGAGGTGTGGCTACTGCTGCTCCCCTTCCTCTGAGTTGGGGTTGGACGGCGTCGGTGCCATTCTTAAATAGCCCGGAGAGGCGACCGACGCCGCTTCAATGCGGCACAGAGGCAGACTAGGCTTCTTGGTCACCGTGTACGCATTGAAGCAGGGCCGCCCTCCCGTCCTGTCACATCAATCTAACTGGCATCAAGGCTATCGACTCGCGATCGCTCTAGAGCGGCCGACCAACATCAGTGCGTTGGCGAAGTTTCTAGATTGGTGCCTACGCGAGACGGGTTTGGTGGGGCCGCGTAGTCAGAGCGCGTACATGGCATGAGTCCACATGGCCATAAATCTCCCACGGCATTTGTGCCGGTTTGCGGCAATACAATATGCGGCACCATGATGGCTGGTAGAAAATAAACCGGACATGCGTCAGTCCAGATATTTGTCTGTGTTTTATGTTACTGCATTTGAAGATTCATGCCTGTAGGGTTGTTTGGTTACGCAGATTATAGAGAACTAGTTTCATTTAAACTCGATTTCAGTTGTAACAACCAAGAATTGAGACCGGTTTTTCTACTCCCGGGTGTGTGCACACACCTTATCCTGGCCACTGGTGGCAGGCTGTGCG
Source organism: Triticum aestivum (assembly GCF_018294505.1). NCBI lineage: Eukaryota > Viridiplantae > Streptophyta > Magnoliopsida > Poales > Poaceae > Triticum > Triticum aestivum. Next base: position 3,764,617 of record NC_057810.1, read on the forward strand.
GCCTCGAGATCTGAACTTAGCTTTCATGGTTGTGAGTGTTTTGCAGACGCCCTGTACAGTAATACATGCGGGAACGATGCGAATGTCTGGTAGCCCACTGTACATGACGGTCAGTTACCCATCGTCTGACAGGTCTGAAAGGTAGACAACAGCGAACATGTCGGCCCGTGTGTGCGTGGGTGGGTGCATCCGAGAGTAGCGGCACCGTTCTGTTTTATGTTACTGCATTGAAGATTCATGCCTATACGTTTGGTTACGTAGATTATAGAGAACTAGTTTCCTTTAAACTCGATTTTAGTTGTAACAACCAAGAATCTTGTTTGGATTGTCTAACAGAATCGTGGATATGCAAAACTAAGTTTTACAAAAGCCCAAAAACCGAGTTTATAGAAAAATGACTAGTCGACATTTTTTATATACTCGTTTTGGTTGAACACGAAGTTGGCCACGAGCAGTGCGACGTTCTCTCAGGTACAACCATGGCAACGCTGAAAGTCCACTAGAGGGTGCAACATTCTATGCCAGGACATCAATGAAGCCCTCGCACCACTGGCGAGCTCGCCGCTAGGGATCTGGACATGGCCGCCGTCGTGTTGGGACAGCGAGATGGGAGGGGCCGCGGAGGGCAGGGTGCGCATGGCCGACAAACTCCTCTTCCTATACACCAGCGACGGATACAACCTGATCTCTCCGGTCGCTGCACTCCAGGCGGAGGTTTGTTAGAGTTTTGTCGAATATTATTATACAAACTAGGTTACAGTTGGAGTTGGAGTCGTACGGTGTGTAGACAGGATGTGGAGTCATATCCAAGTAGGACACTTGTATCCTAGGCTTCTCATATATAGTGAGGGTAGACACACGATGTAACCTATGCCAACATAATAGCACAGGTACGCGGGAGAGCCGGCGGCGTGTGCTGGCGCCCAGGCGGCCGGGGTGCGGTATTGTAGCGGTGTCATGGGGAGGAGTGCCCATAGTCAGGCCCCGGGGATGTTGCCATGATGGTGAACCTCGTTAACAAATCTCGGTGTCGTGCCTCATGTAATTGCTTGGTCCTCGGTAGATCGATGCTGACCTAGGATTTATTCTAACAAGTGGTATCATGAGCAAGGTTACGAGGAGGATGCAGATCGTTGATCTAGAGGAGATGAGCGAAAAGAATCGTCGAATCGATCGTGCAAAAGTCGGCTGGTGAATCGGCAACTGTGGGAGGTCGATGGTGCGGCGTGCTTCTATTCGGGCTCCAGGAAGTGATCGGAGGTAGCAGGTTCATGCAGCAACACGCGTACAGAGTTCACTATTGGTCAAAGCAGAAGACGACAGTGATTTCAGCGATGACAACATAAGAGCGTGATGCTGATGGTGGCCAACTTCTGGGGCGTGAAACTTGTGGTGCAGGCCTGAGGGCTTGTGCGGCTTCAACAAGACTATGACGCAGGGTTGATTCAAGGCAGTGTAAACATGAGAGCTTGAAGTCGAAGGGGCACGAGGTAGCATGGCGCATGTTGAAGGTGGAGCTGGAGTCTAGTGGAAGACTTTGCTCTGTGTTGATGGAGGGGCTACGGCATAAGGATCTAGAGAACCATAGCCTATTTCGACGGGAAGGCGAGAGACACGTGGTTCAGACTGGGTACCAGTGGTCTAATGGAGACGTGATACTCGGCATTGGTCGGTGATGATCGGTGGTTCTCTGCAGTGGGGGTTGAGGCAGTGTGGACTAGCTACCCGGAAGACTGGACCAGGACAGCAGAGGCTTGGCGTGGTGATAATGGCGAGGCGTGCGATAAACACGGGACACAGCGACAGACTAAGGCACTAATGGTCAGACATGTGGTCGGACAAAGTGTGCAGGGGTGCTGAAAAGTACCAGATTCAACTTGGTGACTGGGTCTATTGGTGCTAGTTGATGGACAGGAGTTGACCATGAAGAATCTAAGAAAGTGACGGAAAGTCTTATTGTCAAAAGCTGAGAGAGTACATTGCCATATATTATGTGGTGTTCCGTGCACATGGCAAAGTGCGGATGACAAGTACAGCAGGAGGCATAGTGCTATAGTTGTGGGACATGTCAGAGACTATCCGGAAAGAAGGGTGAGACAACTGCGAATTTGACTCAGGGTGACACAGGGTGACGGTGAAATTCCTTCAAGTTTCAGACGGACGGTCAATGAAGAGCGGTGAAGTTATGTGGCGTCAAATATGTGAGTTGTTCAATTTCACGCAGGTCAATGATCGTTGTGTGATGGCGTTGAACAGAAACTTCAGAAGTTGAGAGCACAAAGTAGAGTAATGAGGAATTTAATTGTGCTTGAGTGTTGACTATGAAGAAGACGAGAAGGGATTACAGTTGCAGGTGAAGTCACGTGGAGTCTGAGAGTAGCAGCGGTGCTCATGTCGTATCTCATGTCCAATGTACATGGAGGTTCGACGCATGGATGAACCCATGGTGGTGGAGAATATTCGCCAAGGTGGAGTTTGTTAGAGTTGTGTCGAATATTATTGTACAAGTTAGGTTACATTTGGACTTGCAGTCGTACGGTGTATAGATAGGATATGGAGTCGTGTCCAAGTAGGACACTTGTATCCTAGGCCTCTCATATATAGTGAGGATAGACACACGATGTAACCTATGCCAACATAATAGCATAGGCACGCGGGGGAGCCGGCGGCGTGTGCCGGCGCCCGGGTGGCCGGGGTGCGGTATTGTAGTGGCGTCATGGTAAGGAGCACATATAGTCAGGCCGCGGGGATGTAGCCATGATGGTGAACCTCATTAACAAATGTCGGTGTCGTGCCTCATGTGATTGATTGGTCCTTGGTAGATCGACGGTGACCTCAGATTTATTAAGAAGGTTTATGGGAACTAACTACTGAGTAATCAACCAGCAAGGAAGCAATTTCTTTTTTGTGAAATTTGTAGCAACAACAGAGCTCAGAAGAGCAGCGAATGCGGCAACGTCACACCAACTGCACTGCTCTCTGCCCTGACATAGCAGGGCGTGCATCCCGTCGCCGGGCGGTTGTGCCTCTGCCGCATGTTGCACGCCCTGCGTAGCCGACTAGCCCACCACTTGGTTCGCTTCGTCCTCGACAACGCCGTTGTCGCGTGGTTCGCTTGGTCCATGGCGAGGCCGTCCTCGAGGAAACTAAAATACCGCACCTTTTCTATCCAAACAAAGAATTGTATACACTCACCTTAACAGAAAAACTAACTAAAACTGGTTCGAGACATGTTTGGTGATCGCAGCAACTGTGAACGTGATGCCACATCACCACCCAGTACGTCCACAAGACATGTTTCTGCAGTAACCATGTTGTTTCAGAATGGAGGCAAAAACAACACATATGCAAGTGTGCAACGCATACGGAGATGTTGTAATTTTTTGCAACATGGGTATTTTTGCAGAAAATTAATGACAGCGGCACATGATTTTGCACTTTTTGCAACAAGGGTCTTGCTGCAGAAAACTAAAGAACAAAATATTTTGTAGCTCAAAATAATCAGTAAATGCATGAAAAATAACAAATGAAGTCAGAAAGGGTTGAAAATTGATGATGTGGCTTTGAATGGTGCATTTTAAACATAGAAAAAGTATGGAGTTCAAGAAAATGAAATCCCTTTGTAACAGATGAGTTTCCGTATGAAACCTTGATACTTTCAAAGAGATTATCTGTTTCGTACACGAAGTGCATCCAATTTTTTCTGAAACCCTCTCTACTTTCTTGCACATGCTATGTGGGTGAAATGATGATACCATGCCAACTTTCAACCTTTTCAGAGTTCATTTCAAATTCTTTTCAATTTCATGGTCTTATAGCTCGAAATAATCACTAAATGCATGAAAAATACCAAATGAAGTCAGAAAGGGTTGAAAATTGATGATCTAGCTTTGAATATATGGTGAATTTTGAACACAGAAAAACTATGGAGTTCAAATAAGTTCAAAAAATGTAATCCCTTTGTAATAGACGAGTTTCCGTATGAAACTCTAATAACAAAAATGAAATCTCTTTGTAACAGACGAGTTTCCGTATGAAATCCCTTTGTTTCAGAGTTCATAAATAAATTTTTTGTTACAAACTTTAATAGCAAAAAAAATTATCATAAAATAAAGTAAAGAAGTAATTTGAATCAAAATAATATAAACTTTAAGAAAATATATAAGTAGAGACAAAATAAAATAAAATAAAATAAACTTTAATAATATAAATAAAATTTATGAAACTAAAATTATCAAAGTATTTTCTGTTCAAAATCATTAAAAGCAAAAAGAATATTCATAAAAAACTTTTTTTGTTAGAAACTTTAATAGCAAAAAGAATTATCATAAAATAAAATAAATAAGTAATTATAAACAAAATAAAATAAAATAAATAAGTATTTTGTTGTAAGTAGAAACAAAACAAAATAAATAAAGCAAAAAAGAAAAAAATGGGAAAAATAATAAAATTGCCACCTACTGGGCCACCACGGCATGAATACGACTAGAAACCGATCCATGGGCCAAGATTTTGGCCCGCAGAAGGGCTAGCAGGCCCACAGGCATATCAGTGTCAGATTTAGGCCCATAGGCCTGCAGTTCAGAGGAGTTCGAGAGGGAAGAGGCAACGGGGCTTATAAACAGGTGTCGGGCCAACATGGCAAGTAGTGAGGTGGGACTAAACTCCCACCACCACCCCGTTGTGCAAGGCCACTGGTCCCGGTTGGTTTCTCCAACCGGGACTAAAGGGTGGCTTTGGTCCTGGTTGGTGGCACCAACCGGTAATAATGCCCCCTTTAGTCCCGGTTGGTGCCACCGACCGGGACCAAAGGCCTCTGCTTCCCGCCTTTTGGGCTGCTGAAAAGTGACCTTTGGTCTCGGTTGGTGCCACAAACTGGTACCAATGCCCTGGGTATATAAGAAAACACTTAGCTGTTTCGACCAAATCCATCACTTCTTCTCCCCCGACGCCCCTGCTCCTCCTCGCCGTCGCCGCCCGACACCCCTGCTCCACCTTGCCGTCGCCGCCGCCACCGACGCCGTCAGGCTGCTCGACGTCGCTGTCGCCGCCGCCGCCGACGCCGTCAGGTTGCTCAACGTCGTCGCCGCCGCCGCTGATGCCCTCTGCCCCGACGACGGCGTCGACCCTGTCGCCCCTGCCGGCCCTGATGCGCCGCCCACCGTGCCCCGCCGCCCCCTATGAGCACCAGCCTGCTCCCGTGCCCCTCCCCTGTCCCGCGCCCCTGCGCCACTACCCTGCCCCACCAGCCCCTCCGCCGTGCCCCTCCGCCCCTCCGCCGTGCTACTATTATATTTTTAGATGTTTTTAGATGTTTTCTTAGATGTTTTTAGATGCTATTTTTAGATGTTTTTACATGTTTTTTAGATTATTTTAGTTTATGTTTACTCCAGTTTTAAGATTAGGTAAATTTCAGATGTGTAGTTATATTTATTTAGATGTGTAGTTAATTTAGATGTTGTAATTTGTTCATAAAAAATGTGCACTTTTGTATAAAAACTTTATTTTTTTCATATGTACGAAAATGTAGAGTGAAAACGAAAACAAACATATAAGAAAAAAACAAAGGAAAAAATGAAGAAGGAAAAGAAAACCGCCCGGCTCGGCCACCACCGCATTTTCATAAAGTGTTTCCACCGCATTTACATGGGGGGGACGTCGGAAAAAATAAGAAGACAAAGAAGAAGAAAAAAAAGAGGAGAAGAAGAAGGAATAGAGGAGTGGAAGAATTTGTTGTCCACTCCTCTATTCCTTCTTCTTCTCCTCTTTTTTCTGCTTCTTCTTTTTATTGCGAACTAGGGCAGAGGGTCGAGGGTCGGGAACTAGGGCAGAGGGTCGAGGGTCACCCTCTCGACCATGATAACTTATACCACGGGAGCACCCCCAGCCCTCTCGCTCGACCATAACTCTCGAGGACACCCAAACCCTAGAAAAAAATGATGTCGGTCTCCTACCCCCTCCCGCCGCACCCCTACCCAACAAACTCTCTCGAGGCCACCCAAATTTACCAAGTTAAAAGAGCGTTGTCGTCGAGGCCACCCCAAACCCTTGAAGCGTTGTCGAGGCCACCCCAAACCCTTGAAGCGTTGCCGAGGCCACCCCAAACCCTAGAGAAGCAGCGTCGAGGCCACTAATATGATTCCTTATTGTGATTAGCTAGCTAGTTCTACGTTTGCCTCTAATATATCCATCTATCATGTTTGAATAATAATTGCCATGTTGTAAATATTTGCAGTAATTATGGAGCACCCCCGAGACGAAGCAACATAAGCGATGTTGGGGGACATAATCGCAAAAGGAAGTGAAGTCATCTTGTCATATCTCAA
>NC_057810.1:3770952-3780883 GCF_018294505.1 Triticum aestivum
GAAGAAGGAGACCGTGATGACGGCTCCAGTGACCGAACCGAGTCCAGCCAGGTATATATATTAGTTAAGCATGTGCTGACTATCTAACTCATGCATTCATTGTTTTTGTATGTACACACATTAATTAACTCTCGTCTTGCTTCTTTTTTCTAGCCCTCCGGATCGAGCACAACTTCGGTAAAGAGATGTGGCCCGAAGAAAAAGTTGCGCTCCAATGAAAGATTTGAGATCACAGCAATCGCGCGCGATGGCAAGCCGATTGAACCCATCCGGACAAAGGATGCATTTGCTGCTCAGTGTGGGGTTCTTGTTAGGGACAAGATCCCGATCAGTATCCACCAATGGTTAAAGCCTAAGAATGAAGACCCTGACGTGTCTTATGTGTCCGATATGCATAAAGATGATCTTTGGACAACGCTTAAGGCAAATTTTACCCTACCGCAGAGGAGGATCTGGAGAAGCCAGTTAAAGAGCAATTGATCAAGTCTCATGCTCTTAAGAAGATGGCAGAACTATTTAGGAGGTGGAAGAATGAGCTGAAAACATCGTTCGTCGACGAAGAAAAGACACCAGAATTCACCGGAAAGTATGAGAAGATCAGAGATCACTGGCCCGCATTTGTGGCACACAAGACATCAGACAAGAGTAAGAAGATGTTAGCGACAAACAAGAAAAATGCTGCGAAGAAGAAGCATCACCATCGCACGGGGTCAGGGGCTACCTTAAAGCCCGACCATTGTGGGCCAAGGCTGAGAATGACCTGATTGATAAAGGGGTCGAACCAGAGACATTGAACTGGCCAGACCATTGCCGGACTTGGTTCTTCAGGGTTGGCGGAACCTTGGACCCTGTATAAGGGAAGAGCGTTTGGACGGACGAGCAACTACGAATACCCGTCACGAGGCTTTAGGAGTATATCGAGGGAGTGTGGCAAGCTACGTTCGTTCCAGACAGAGAGAAGGACGAGCTCACAATGGCCCTCGGGAATCCTGAGCACCCTGGACGGACAAGAGGTACGCCAGGCTACATTCCGTGGAAGGCTGGGTTTCCGGACGCAGGGGGTTACAAATGCCAGGAGAGGAGGAAGAAAGTGGAGTGTAGCCAACTGCAGGCGCTACACGCAAGGGTACAAGTGATAGGGGAACAAGAAGCAAATCGCAGCAAACAACCTGCCGAAGCTTCCCCTGAAGCTACCATGCCATCTCAGCGGAGAACCAGCGTGGCTTCCACCGAGCAGCTTCAGCTGGAGCCTGTCTTCACGGCTCCTGCTAGCTACCCCGTGGATGCTATCACGGTGTCTCAACATTGCCACCTTATGACGCAACGGATGAAATACAAAGTCAAGGCGGCTGTTGGCTCTGTTTTACCTATTGAACCTGGCGCAAGCTACCACTTGTCGGTGTCAAAATCGGCGGATCTCGGGTAGGGGGTCCCGATCTGTGCGTCTTAGGCTAATGGTAACACGAGGCAAGGGACACAATGTTTACCCAGGTTCGGGCCCTCTCGATGGAGGTAAAACCCTACTTCCTGCTTGATTGATATTGATGATATGAGTAGTACAAGAGTTGATCTAGCACGAGAAAGTAGAGGCTAAACACTAGAAGCTAGCCTATGATGATTATGATTGTGATTGTCCCTCTAAGGACCAAACTCTCCAGTTTATATAGACACCGGAGAGGGCTAGGGTTTACATGGAGTCGGTTACAAGGAAGGAAATATAATATCAGAATCGCCAAGCTTGTCTTCCACGCAAAGGAGAGTCCCATCCGGACACGGGACGGAGTCTTGAGTCTTGTATCATCACGCTCCAACAGTCCGGTCAACGTATAGAGTCCGGCTGTCCGGATACCCCCTAATCCAGGATTCCCTCAGTAGCCCCTGAACCAGGCTTCAATGACGATGAGTCCGGCGTGCAGTCTTGTCTTCGGCATTGCAAGGCAGGTCCCATCTCCGAATACTCCAAAGTAATCATCGAACACTTGAACCTTGTCCGGATCTGCAAGATGATCTTCACATACCACCGTAGGGAGCATAGCATAAATCTGATCTGCTGGCAATCTTTGTGTGTCGTGCCCTTGTATCGTGGCCCGGCCCAACACGAACCGGTTTTTCTTATCCCACCTCGATACACGTTGCGAGGCGGTTTTATTGGCATGCCCTGCCAAAGCAGAGATCGTGTTCCCCTTATTACGGGATCTTCCATCAATACGGGCGTGCGCCACCCCACGACGACTGTTGGTATGACTCCGTGTTTTTAGATAAGTCTCAAGCGGTCACGCTAAGGACTCTTGATATTCACCCCCCTTATAAAGGGGCCGAGGCATATACCTCTTTTCCACCACCCTTGCGCCCTTTCGCATCTCGAGTTCTAACATCCGAAACCCAAACTCAAACACCCCATATCCTCCAATATGTCCGGATCCAACCTTAAAGGCCGATGGGTGGCTTCCTCGATCAAAGAGGAGGACATTTCGAGGCTTAGGGAGGTCGGATATCTGACTGCCGACATCCAGCATAGGCTTCCTGCTCTAGGGCCGGTCATCCCTACTCCCGAGCCTAATGAGAGTGTTGTATTTGTTCCTCACTTCCTTCGCGGCTTGGTCCTCACCCTTGATCCCTTTGTGAGGGGGATCATGTTCTATTACGGGTTACATTTTCACGATCTAGCTCCGGACGGTATCCTCCATATCTCGTCGTTCATCATTGTGTGCGAGGCTTTTCTCCACGTCACTCCACACTTCGGCTTATGGCTCAAGACCTTCAATGTGAAGCCGAAGATGATCGAGGGGTGACATGCGGAGTGCGGAGGTGCCATAATAAGCAGGAACGACGACGCCGCATGGCCAGAGGGTTCTTTCCCAAAGGTATTCGATTTATGGCAGCGGAGGTGGTTTTACGTCACGGCTCCCAGAGGCACAAAGTGGGTGGCTGCCCCCGACTTCCGCTCGGGCCCTCCGTCACAACTGGCGTCATGGACCAACGTAGACACGATTGGGGGTCTGCTAGTGATGTACCAACACTACAGAGCCGTATCCGGGAGCTTCTTGAAAGGGACATTAACCATGTCCGCATAATTCAGGTAATGCTAATCCGACGGATGTTGCCGTGCAAATGCCGGCCTCTCCAGATGTGGGAGTTCAATCAAGAGGGTCCGTGGACTATTCAGTACTTCTTCGGCCTGAAGCTCGAAGGGATGTGTAAATTATTCTTCGGACCACAAGTAAAGTTTCCGGACACCACCGAGGATGCAGGCCTAAGCTGTAATCGCCTAGATACCCAAGTAAGCAACCCTAAAACCGAACACTTCGTTTATATTTATCATAATTATTATTCTGAAAATCCTCCGTGGCCAAGAATGGCTTAGCAAAGTGGAGAGAATCAGGTGTCCGGCGCCACTTCCCGAAGGCTCGCCCAGTCCTGCCATAGCCAAGATGCTTGGCTGGGTGCTTAGCAAATTGCCCTCAGGGAAAGACGGAGGGAATAACAGAGAAGCCGAACTTCACACACTGCGCATCAAAACAGGGGGAATTGCTTCCTCCCCAAAGGAGGAGAGTCGGGGAGGGGAATCCAAGGCCTCCTCCCCGCGCGGGAAGAAAAGGGCTGCCTCCGAAGATTTGGAGACGGAGATGCCCAAACAGGGGAAGAAAGCGTCACCAAGGGGCTCTGCCCCAACGGGCGCCCTCACCGCGCCATGCCTGCCAATGGGCCAGCCCTCCATCGAGCTGTAAGTTAACCGTAACTTCGAAGGTACTACTTTTCTCTGAGTATAACAACTAGGATCCATTCTTCGCAGTCCGGCTAGCAGCTCTTCTCGACAGAGTTCGTCTTCGGGGGACCTCCCTCCGGAGATGATGGAGAGTGAGACCCCACCAACCTCTCCACCTCACGAGGCGGGCGACCCTGAGGTGTCGTCATGGAGGATTCCGAATCTGCCGAAGCTAGAAGCTACTCCTTCGGCTGCCCTGAGCCCGGAGCGGTCGGCTCCCATGGGGGCGATGAGAAGGGTCCGGTGCAGGCGATGTCCGACTGGACATACTGACGGGCCTTCTGGAACGAGATGCACCCTTGGAGGAGCACCGCTCATTAAGGAGCACGGTGCTAAAGAAGATTTCATCCGCCACAAGCGGTTTGAATGAAGCATTTACAAGCCTCCTCAGAGGCTTTGAGGTATGTAATGAAAAATACATAATTTTTTGGCTGTGAGGCACGCGCTATGTGTGCTCCATATGGATAGTAGCCCTTGAGACTCTGGTTGCCCGCTCTAGGCGGCAAATGGAGGATCATATTGTGTAAGTAATGAATGCGCTGTATATATGCGCAGGTATCTAAGGATCCGGCAGCCGACCAGTCCGTTGAAGTTGCCGAACTAAGCAGGCAGATTGGAGCTATTGATGTCGATATCACGCTTGTGAATGAGCGGCTGAACGAGTCACAAGGTATGTGCTCTGCTTTCCTAAATATTTTTATAGGAAAATCTGAGAGGGGCATGATATTAATGCGATATGCTTGGACTGCAGACGGTGCTGCTGCCGTGGAAGCCCTGAGGGTGGAACTTGCCCAGGCCAAGGAACAAGCTCGGGCTAGCAATGCGGCTGCCCTAAAGGCGGCCGAAGAGTTGAGAGCCCAACATGCTTCTCATCGCCGAAGCGAGGAGGAGAATCAGGTTAATTCAGCCGACCCGGACAAGGCACTTAATGCAGCCAAGGAGATGCGGACCGAAATCAGGGATGTGCAGGAGGAGCTTCGACAGGCCGAGAAAATCGCTGCTGGGAGCCCCTACTTATTGCGGATGAAGTTTTTGGATCCGAAGTATGCTCCCCTACGCTGGAGTCCTATAGACGCGTATGCAGACTTGGCGAAGAGTACAGCTGACGCGGCCAAGTTTTTCGAGGATCAAGGTGATAAAGAAGTGGAGAGGCTGTTCTGGTCTCAATTTAATGCTCCCACGCGCCCATTGCCGTTGAGTGAGAAAATGGCTTCTGTGGCTGAGCTTCATAGGCTGTCCGGGCTTGCAATGCGTTCTGTAATAGACCATCTTTGGCCGAAGGGTCCTAAGCCAGACAATTATTTTGGTTTGGTGTAGCAATTCCTCGGTGCCGTATCTCAGATCGACGCCATGAGAAGGTCGGCGTGCATAGAGGGTGCACGAATGGCTCCTTCCCGTGTTAAAGCATATTGGACAGATATGGAGGCCACCATCGCTGCGACCAAGAATCCGGCGGGAGGCCAGGATCCGGCCGAGCACTACTTGGAGCAGGTAACAGAAGGTGCTCATTCGATAGAGGCTCTGTGCTCGAAGAATGTCATGTTCGAGTGACAAATCGTGTCATTGTAAAAACAATGTTATTTTGATTATGAGGCTATATTTATACTTTGTGCCCAAAAGTATTATTGTGCCTCCTGTACGGCCGTTTTTATGTATATGTATAATCTGAAAGTTAGCAGTCGTTGGCTTCAGCGCCCACGCATACAATGCGGGGGTGTTTGAGAAAAATATGTATAATCACACTTGATCCAATGTCTTGGTCTGTTAAGGAGGTGATAGCACGTCGAACTAGGCAACCAGACTATATAGCTGTAACACTTTCACTTAGCCATAGGAGTTTGACGGTGGGGCTACTATATAGCCCCTGGTACCTTCGCATGCATCCGAATACGGGCGCATGTGTACATGGCTGAAAAACGGTCCTTCGTTAATGCGGAGGAATCCTAAAGATTCTGATAAGTCTTCGAGTGGTTGAACAGTCTCTCGCTGTATCATGACAGTCAGTTTTCGGATTTCTCTACTGAGGTGCTCGTCCAGAATAACCAGGGCACAATCGCAGTAGTTCTCCTTTGGCCGCCTTAGCTGATATGAACGGAAGGTAAGGCGGCAAACCCAGGAGCCGGGCAAACCCAACATTTGACCAAAGACATGATTCGGAGCTGATGCATATAAGGCCAAACTCGTGACGCCGAACAATCCGGAAGGTATTCGGACTTTATAACATAAAATGGGCTGAAGGGTGTCCTTTCTTTATGAACCCTGTAGTTCCAGGTACGTGCATTAATCTGTCGTGGCGAAATGCCAATAACGGCAGTAACCTCTGTGGGTATAGTACCCATGGGATGTGAAAACAACAAGAGACAATAAAAAGGTTTACACAGGGGCTTAACCTAAAGAGAAACCTTTAAGCGGGGCCCTGCTGCACGTCTGCGCCTTTGTCTCCGTTGTGCCGTTTCCTGGAAGGGTATCGCACGAATTGTGTATAAAAAGGAAAAACTCGTGTAGAAGAGTATAACGTAAGCGTGCGGTGGATAGTAAAAGTGTAAGACATTGCCTGCTAATAAGGTCAAGCCAAGAGTGGGGCTGTATTAAATATCTAAAGCCCCTGGTGTCCTCTATGGGATTATGTACATGGCGCCCTGGACCAGTCTTATCCGGGCTACCGGACTCGTCTAACCGTGTCTGTGGTCTTGACGACCAGTCATGTTTTTTGGTATTGGAGACCACTTAGAGTCCGGCCGATGGAGCCGTCGCGTATTCCTCCGCGCATGAAGAGCGCTCTGTGTTTCCGTTAACGGTGATGATGCCTCATGGACCGGGCATCTTGAGTGTGAGGTAGGCGTAATGTGGTACTGCGTTGAAGCGGGCGAAGGCCGTTCTCCCAAGCAATGTGTGATAGCCGCTCTGGAAGGGTGCAATGGTGAAAAGTAGTTCTTTGCTTCTGGAGTTGCTTGGGGAGCCGAATGTTACCTCCAGTACGACGGAGCCCCTGTCGTAGGCTTCAACGCCTGGTATCACCCCTTCAAAGGTGGTGTTGCTTTGGTTGATTCTGGATGAGTCTATCCCCATCCTGCGGACAGTGTCCTGGTATATTAAATTTAGACTACTGTCGCCGTCCATGAGGACATGAGTAAGATGGTATCCGCCGATTATTGGGTCGAGCACCAAGGCATCTGATCCTCCGCGCCGAATACTAGTCAGGCCGACCAGTGGTTAGGTGTAGGTACGACGGGCTCTATAGCGTATGCGTCTCTGAGCGCGCATTCGTGCCTTCTCGTGGATGTGTGAGTCGTGTGGATCTTGTTTAATGTTTTTACCTCTGGTGAGAATTTTTTCCGTCCCCCAATGTTCGGCTGGCGAGGCTCATCCTTGTCTTCACTTGGTGTTTCCCTTCCCTTGTGTTCGGCATTTAGTTTGCCGGCCTGCTTGAAGACCCAACATTCTCTGTGAGTGTGGTTCGCAGGTTTGTCGGGGGTGCCATGAATTTGGCACAGTTTGGGCCACCTTACTGCACCTTTGTTAAGCTTGCTACTTATTACCTGTTACAAATCATCTTATCACAAAATTATCTGTTATCGATAATTCCAGTGCTTGCAGAAAATACCTTACCGAAAACCGGTTGTCATTTCCTTCTGCTCCTCCTTGGGGTTCGACACTCTTACTTATCGAAACGACTATGATAGATCCCCTATACTTGCGGGTCATCATTGGTTGAACAATAGGTGCAGAGATTATGGCTTTCTTAAGTATTTCAAACTTAGTATATCCCAAGTTTGACATGTGAAATGCATGCCGGTACAAACTAGATTTATACCTAAGTTACATAAAATGAATAAGTAATAATTATCTATGACGATATGACAAAATTGTCTGAGAATAACCTTCTATTCCGTAGTTACTTGCATCGATAACCAAATCGTGTGGATTGTCCTAACAAAAAAAAATACACAATAATTTTGGTATCCTTATATATTATAATGGTCAGAATAGTATGCCAGTGACATCCAATAATTGAATTCATTTTTCACAATGTATGGTTCACAGTCGAAAGGAATTTATCCAGATTGACGTAGCTACAGCTCATAGCATGGTATGCAGTTCAATATACTTACAATGTCCTTATCATTTAACCGCATAATTTCTTGATACTAATTCTCTTGCAGTTTTTATGAATGATACCTAGATGGAAACACAAATAGGATGAAAGTGCTCAAATCTCTATCGACTAGGGAAAAGGGTACTATGATCTTACAAACTTCACACTTTAAGCCAAATCTGAAATGAAAGAAAGAAACCTACTTTCAAATTTTGTAATAATTATTATTTTGTGTAGTGTACACGCATGCAGTTCCTACAAAACTGGATTAAATTTCGACTAAAATAATACAACTAACACTAAAAGAAATTAAATGTATATGTTCATTTAAATATATTCATCCCAAAATTTAAAATGTAAAATTATAATTATCTATATATTTTATTGGCATGCAATCCCTACATAAGTAGGAGAAAATATGGACTAAAGTGGTATAGTATGAATAACATCGAACTGAAACTAAATATATATGTTCTTTTGAAATATATTAATAAGAAGTTTCAAATTGTAGATGGTTCCATTCGTGTTGGATGCTAAACAAGATCCAAAATCTACAAAGCTGAAATTTAAAAAATATATTATACAAAAAAACTAGCCCGTTCAGATGCACGGGTTGGCGACTAGTCATTGATTATTCTAGCTAGCAAAACCTGAAATTACCAATAACTAATCAACGTAAAGATCCACCACGTGAAATAAACTAGCATGTCCATGCATAGATTGATGGGCGTAAATGGCAATATGTGTCACAATGGAATTTATTTAGTGGAATTTTATTTACTGTATATTTATAATAAAAGATTTGACTACTCACAACAAGATATAATATCTACGATTTGTGCCAACTAAGCATTAGCCTATCATGGCATCTCATTTCATGGAAGAGCGGGTCATTTGTAGTATCAAAGTATAATACCATTTAGTAGAATGTGGAACCCGAAAAGTTAAACTGAAATATAGCATGTCCAAGAATTACCACTAAAATATTACGAATGAATAAATAAGGTAGTCAAAGATAGTAACTTATAATACTTAGCCTTGGGTTGCTAGGATCTTATAATAATCTCCATTTTGACCTGCCTTATGTGCTTATAAATGGAAATAGGGGTTGCAAACAATTTGTAGCTTCAACATTATGACGAGCAACCTGTGCGACTGTGGTATGCGCATGATTTCTGTTAGTGGGTGAAGTGTTGTTACGCATGGTTATGTGGTTGGTTCATGTTGCTGATACGTTGAATCATGTAATCCGAGTGATGTTTAGCTTGTGGGTGTATTATATTTAGTCGGTGAGGGAGTCCTGGACTAGGGGGTGTCCGGACAGCCGGACTATCATCGTCCGCCGAACTCCAAGACTACGAAGATTGAAGATTGAAGACTCCGTCCCGTGTCCGGATGGGACTTTCCTTGGCGTGGAAGGCAAGCTTGGCGATACGGATATGTAGATCTCCTACCATTGTAACCGACTCTGTGTAACCCTAGCCTCCTCTGGTGTCTATATAAACCGGAGGGCTTTAGTCCGTAGGACACAACATACATTACAACAATCATACCATAGGCTAGCTTTAGAGTTTAGCCTCCTTGATCTCGTGCTAGATCCACTCTTGTACTACCCATATCATCAATATTAATCAAGCGGGACGTAGGGTTTTACCTCCATCAAGAGGGCCCGAACCTGGGTAAAACATCGTGTCCCTTGTCTCTTGTTACCATCCGTCTAGACGCACAGTTCGGGACCCCCTACCCGAGATCCGCCGGTTTTGACACCGATATTGGTGCTTTCATTGAGAGTTCCTCTGTGTCGTCACCGATAGGCTCGATGGCGTCTTCAATCAACAACACTGTCCAGGGTGAGACTTTTCTCCCCGGACAGATCTTCGTATTCGGCGGCTTCGCACTGTGGGCTAATTCACTTGGCCATCTGGAGCAGATCGAAAGCTACGCCCCTGGCCGTCAGGTCAGATTCGGAAGCCTAAACTTCACGGCCGACATCCGCGGAGACTTGATCTTCGACGGGCTCGAGCCACAGCCAAGCACGCCGCACTGTTACGATGGGCATGATTTAGCTC
>NC_057810.1:3783160-3783884 GCF_018294505.1 Triticum aestivum
GCAGCCCATCTCTCGAGGGGGACATGTTTAATTAGTCCAAAACCCTTGCTTACCGCACTATCTGTATCGGTCCACACTCATAGCAGACTTCCTTAATAAACGATGCAACATTTTTTTTATTGCCTGTTATTACATATGTATGTTTATTACATGACATCCTGCACCCGTATATTTTGATACGGCCTAATACACCAGGGGCTTATGTTCCCCACATTATGGTGTGATAAGTCCGAACACTTTCACAAGTGCGGCACCCCGAACTTATAGCATTATATGAATCGGCTCCGAATCATGTCTTGGGTCAATAGTTGGGTTTGCCCGGCTCCCACGTTTTGGTGCCTTACGTTCCGTTTCGTCGGCTAAGGTGGCACTGGGAGAACCACTGCGATTGCGCCCTAGTTGAGCCGGGCGAGCGCCTCAGTGGAGAAAGCTAAAACTGACTGGCATGATAAGGCGAGAGACTGGTCGCTGTTCGAGAGGTCTTTTCGGGTCCTTAAAGACTCACGCCACTTCGAGCGAAGTTCCGGATAATGTCCGACGAAGGCGTGGATAGTGCCCCGAATTCGGTCTTCCGAATACAAGGGGCTTCGCCGAAATTTAAAATTATAGAATTTTATGGCTAAGTGAGAGTGTTCAAGCACTATAAGTCCGGTTGCCTTGTTCGTCGTGTTGAGCGCCTCCCTAGATGGACCCAAAAATGGGAACAAGAGCGCTCAAGTTGTCC
>NC_057810.1:3783894-3787284 GCF_018294505.1 Triticum aestivum
GAACACCCCAGCACTTGCGGCATGGGGGCTGAAGCCAACGACTTGCCATCTCTCAGATTTTATAAACGGCCGCACATAAGGTAATATTTTAAATTAAAAAAGAGTTGCTCAAAGCGCACATGAACAAAGTTTTCAGCGCACAGGATAATACATAGCGAGTTTACTCAAAAATTACATCTCTAGGGCATTCGTCCGCAATATCGCGGGCTCCCTTCAGGACAGTTTTATAATACATTTCGGGCGTACGATACTCCTTGCCCGGTGGCGGTGGGTCAGTAAGAAGCTTCTCCGCATCCAGCCTGCCCCAGTGCACCTTTGTGCGGGCAAGGGCCCGATGAGCACCTTCAATACAGGCGGAGCGCTTGATGACCTCCACCCAGGGGCACGCATCCACCAGCCGCCGCACGAGGCCGAAGTAGCTCCCAGGCATGGCCTGTCCAGGCCACAGCCGGACTATAAGGCCCTTCATGGCCTCCTCAGCTACCTTGTGGAGTTCGACCAGCTCCTTCAGCTTGTCGCTTGGGGGCACCGGATGGCCGGCCTCAGCATACTGAGACCAGAAGACCTTCTCCGTTGAGCTCCCCTCCTTGCCACGGTAGAATGTGGTGGCATCAGACACACTACGCGGAAAATCTGCAAAAGCCCCTGGAGAGCTCTGAATGCGGGTAAGTGTCAGGTAGTTTACATTAACATGCTTGCTTTGCATGAAAAATGCCTTACCCGCCGCTATGTTCTTTACATCTTCAACCTCCTGAAGGGCCTTACGGGCCTCGGCCTTGGCGGACTTGGCACTTTCGAGAGCCGAGGCAAGCTCGGACTCTCGAGTCTTGGAGTCGCGCTCCAAGCTCTCATGCTTCTCCATGAGAGCCTGGACCTCTTGCCGCACTTCCGCCACCTGTGCCTCCTGCTTTTCTCGCTCTGCCCATTCCGCGGCCGCACTGCGTTCGGCCGCGGACACAGCCTCCTTCAGGGCTGCCACCTCGTTTGTGGCCCCTGCAATACCCATATTATCCTTGTTAATTTTATTGCAACCAAAATCCTTTTCTGTAAGGTAACAATTCAAAGTGGTGCTACTCACCTTCTTTGTCCTCGAGCTGCCTCTTGGCATGGCCGAGCTCTCGCTCGGATCGCTCGAGATCTTGCTTTAATGTACCAACCTCCGCAGTCAGTGCGGCAGAGGTCAGCAGCATAGCCTGCAAACCCATATTGACATAATTTATTAGCAACCTGCGAATATCTTTTTAGATCCTCAGTCCGGCTTTTTCTTTCTGAACACCGAACCGAGCATAGGGGCTACTGTCTATGCGGTATTACATTACACAATTTTAACTTCTTACCTCAAAGCCTGTTAAAAGGCTACTGCAGGCTCCGGTCAGCCCGCTCTTGGCGAGCTGGACCTTCTGAATCACCGCACTCATAATAGTGCAGTGTACTTCCTCGATGGAAGCGCCTTTGAGCGCCTCCAGCAAGTTGTCCGGCACCTCCGATTGGACGGAGGCCGCCGGCGTCACGGTCTTGCCCTTCTTTCGAAGGGGCCGCCTGCCGGACTCTGGAACCACTACAGGTTCCGACGTAGAGTCTGGCGCAAAGTCCGGGAGGCTGCCTTGCGGCGCCTCCGGAGCCTCCTCTTGATGGGTCCCTTTCTGGGATCCCACCTCGGCGTCCTCATCGGCGCGGGGGGTAGAGGCAGTCGGAAGTGAATCCACATCCGACGGGGCCAACGACCCTCTCGATGAAGCGGGGAGATCATCATCGGCCGGACTGCGGACAGTATGCGGCATTAGTAGGACACTATGTGACGCGAAAGAAATTGCATATCAGGGATCCGGATACTTACGATCTCGCCGGAGGCTTGTCCCTTGAAGGCCACTCCTCCTCGCCAACGTCGGTGTTGGCGGAGCTGTCCGGGGGAATAGTTCTCCCCCTCTTGGACCCTTCGGCCTCCCCTGTTGGGGAAGCCTTCCTCTTCCTCTCTCCCTCCTCCGGGAGAGAGTCTTCTTCCTGCTCCTCGTCTTTGGGGGAGGAGTCCACCTCGTCGTCGGACGCCCGATTACGGGAACTCTTTCGAGTCCCCGTGGCCACCTTCTTGGCCTTCTTCTCCGGCACCACGTGCGGTGCCGGAACCAGCAGCCCCGCTAGACGGGCGTCCACTGGGTCTTCTGGCATGGGAGCCGGGCAGATGAGCTGCTCGGCCTTCTTCATCCATTCCTGTCCCGTAAAGGGGTTGAATCACTTACATCGTCAGCTGGATGCTGCGAGCGAAATCCGCGATCTTCCGTCGCGGATGCGGGGGCTTCGGCGCCCTTAAACAGCACCCTCCAGGCGCCTTCGTACGTCGTGTCAAAGAGCCCGCTTAGCGCCTGGTGCTGTTCCAGATCGAAGTCGCACAGATTGAATGCCCGTTCTTGGCATGGGAGGATCCGGCGGACGAGCATTACTTGGACCACGTCGACGAGCCTGAGCTTCTTGTTCACCAGCTTCTGGATACAGGCTCGGAGTCCCGTCAGCTCCTTCGGATTACCCCATAGCAAGCCCTTCTCTTTCCAGGAGGTGAGCTGCGTAGGGATACCAGATCTAAACTCGGGGGCCGCCGCCCACGCAGGGTCGCGCGGCTCGTAGAACCACCCCGATTGCCACCCCTTGACAGAGTCCACGAAGGCCCCTTCGAACTAGAGGACATTGGGCATCTTGCCCAACATGGCGCCTCCGCACTCCGCCTGCGTGCCCTTCACTACCTTCGACTTGACGTTGAAGGTCTTGAGCCACAAGCCGAAGTGGGGCCGGATGCAGAGGAGGGCCTCACACACGACGATGAACGCCGAGATGTTGAGGATGAAGTTCGGCGCCAGATCGTGGAAATCTAGGCCGTAGTAGAACCTGAGCCCCCGGACAAAGGGGTGAAGTGGAAAGCCCAGTCCGCGGAGGAAGTGGGGAAGGAAAACGACCCTCTCATGGGGCCCGGGGGTATCCGGCGTTGCGTAGCTTGGTGATGTGCTCCTCCTTGACGGTGGAAGCCAACCATTTGCCTCCCCCTCCGGACATGGTTGGGGAAGGTTAAGACGAGATGCGCGAGCTTGGCCGTTGGAGCTTGAGTGAGCGGAGGTGGATAAGCAAAGGAGGAAGAAGGCATGGGTTGAACCCTTATCCCTTATATATAGGCGGGCGGAGACTATGCGCCCCCCACCAGCCTGGTAAAACTCGGTTATCTCCCAAGCGCCACCATCAATGGCGCGGTTGGGTTACCCATGTCCGTATTGATGAGAATCCCGGAATAAGGGGAACACGATCTCTGCTTCGACGGGACGTGCCAAGGAAACCGCTTCGCTAAACGTGCTGAGGTGGTATAATAAAAAACGATTCAAGTAAAGGCTTGGTAGCGGTGTGATGTCA
>NC_057810.1:3788424-3817474 GCF_018294505.1 Triticum aestivum
TAAGGTAATCACATATGCTAACCTATAGTACTAAGCATTGAGGAGCAACCATCATATTATACTTCCCATGTTGTCCTGCCTTAGTTCCTAATAATGTACGTCAAAATTACACATAAATTGTAGTTTCAACTATCTGACGAGCGCACAACTTTATTTGGGTGTGGGCATGAATGCTGGTGGTGGGTGAGGTGTGGGCAAACAAAGTTATTCCATTGGTTCCATCTACTTAGTTATATTATTATGGAATCAATGTTTTTTGGCTTCTGGATGTATTATTTTTAATTTTGTGGTGGATGAGGTTGGCAATTACTAGAGAAATAAAGATCCATGCAAGTTGGCTGAATTACAGATCCCGTATTTGGTTTTAAACCATGCAATGTATGGATGTGACAAAATTCAATAGACCTGTAGGATGTTCATTGCATGTGTTCTACCAACCACTCACATTAATTACTGTACATGCAACTTTTTCTTAATCAATCATTCGTCATTTTACCTAGCCAGACCCAAAATAACCAATAAATAATCTTCTTAAATATCCACCACATGAAATAAACTAGCTTCACCATGCATATATTTTTTTGTGGAATTTTATTTATCATAAATATATTATAAATGATTAGAGTACCCGCAACAAGATATAATACCTAGAAGTTTTCCCAACTAGGCATCAGTCTTTCGTGGCATTTCATTCATGAAAGACAGGGTCATTTGGAGTATCATATAATATGATACCATTTAGTATAATGTGAAACCAGAAAACTTAAAATGAAATATAGCAGTTCCACGAATAAGCACTGAAATTTTACAAATGGATAAATAGGGTAGTCAAAGATACTAACCTATAATACTTACATCGGGGAGCTAGGATCATATAATAATATGCATTTTGACCTGCCTTATGTGCTTATAAATTTAAATGGGAGTTGCAAACAATTTGTAGCTCAACGAAGCACTGCGATTGTGGCGTGTGCATGAATTCTACTAGTGGTTGGAGTGTTTGGCTTGCCTGTTTTTGTGATTGGTTCATGTTGGTCGTAGAATCGTGTAATAAGTGTGATGTTTTGCTTTTGCGCATATTATATTTAATTGGGTGGTGAATGAGATCAGTCTTGATTGGACTAATATTTGTACATGCTTGTTTCGTGATTTATTGGTGTCGGCCATAACTCAAGCATTCTATTGATGGATCTGTGCAGGTTTGGGAGATCTATTGGATGTTCATTACATTTATGCCACCAGACCCGTGACAACAATCATACTACATGCATCCCATTCTGCATCCATAAAAAATAAATGAATGTGGGCAGACCCAAAATTGCTACGTACAAATCATGTAAATTTAGTCACCACTAGGGAGGAGCTCGCATGTCCATGCAAACATCCATGGGCATAAACGGCAAGATGTATCAACATGAACATTTTTTTATAACTATATAATTAATGACCAGACTAATCAAAAGATTATACAATAGCTAAAATTAATGACACCTATGCTTCAATCCTACGTGGGTTGTCATTAAAAAAGTGTGGGTCATTTGTTGTTTAATAATATGATACCGATCCATAGCATGTGTCAAACAAGGAAGGTTAAAGTGAAATATAGCTCATGAATTTGCATTAAAGTTTCACAAAAAAACAAATATGGTAGTCAAAGATAATAGTCTATAGTACTAAACATTGGGGAGCGAGGATGATATTATACTTCCTATTTTTGCCTCCCTTAGGTGCTAAAAAAAGTTAATCTAAGATGCATATAATTTGAGGTTTCAACTATCTGACAAACACACAACATGATTACGTTGTGGGCACGACTGCAGTTTGTGGGTGAGGTGTGGGCAAAAATAGTAATGCCATTGGTCCCAACTACTTAGTTATACCACTATGGAATCAATGTTTTTTGGCTTATGCATGTAGTATCTTTTATTTTGTGCTGGATGAGGTCGGCAATGGCTGGAGAAATAATGATGCAACAAAGTTGGTTGATGTGGCATATCATTTAAGGAAGAGAGGGTCATTTGTAGTATCATAATATGATACCATTACATAGAATGTACAACCATAAAAGTAAAACTGAAATATATCATGTCCGCAAATTAGCATTGAAATTTTATAAATGAATAAATAATGTCATCAAAGATACAAACCTATAATACAAAGTGAAACTGAATCTAGAATCATATAATAATGCCCGTTTTTACCTGCCTTAGGTGCTTAAATATGAACAGGCCACACAAACAATTTGCAGGTTCAACAGTCTAAAGTGCAAACACTGCGATTATGTTGCGCACATGAATTCAGCAACTGGGGTGAAGTGTTAACACGCACGATTATGTGATTGGTTCCTGTTGCTGAGTCATGTAATAAGTGTGATGTTTTTGCTTGTGCGCGCATTATATTTAAATGTGTGCTGGATGAGATCAGTTTGGATTGGACTTATATATATACATCCTTTTTACATGATCTATTGGTGTCATCTATAATTTTCAAGCTTTCAGTTGATAGATGCGTGCAGATTCGGGAGACCTATTGGATGTCCACTGCATTTACACCACGAAACCATTTACAACAATCATACTATATGGATCGTTTTCTTCATCCATAAAAAAATTGATATTGGCACACACAATATTACACCTTACAAATCGTCTAAATTTACCACCACATGAGACAAACTCGAATGAGCATGCAAAGATTCATGGTCCTAAATGGCAAAACATCTCACCATTAACATTTTTTTGCATATTTTTTTATTATAACTATATAATACATGATCAGATTGCGGAGAAAATGATATGATAGCTAAATGAGTGCCAACTAGCTAAGTGAGGAAGGTAAAAGTAAAATATAACATTTCCCGGAATTAGCGTTAAAATTGTACAAACTAATAAATAAGGTCATCAAAGATAATAACCCATAGTACTAAGCATTGGGGATCGAGCATGATATTTTTCTTCCATTTTTTCCTGCCTTAGGTGCTAATAATCTGCACCGAAGGCGCACATAACTTTTAGCTTCACCTAACTGACGAGTGCAAGACAAGACTCGGGTGTGGGCATGAATGCGGCTGGTGGGTGAGGTGTGGGCAAACATAGTTATTAAGTTGGTCCCAACTAATTTATTATACCATTATGGAATCAATGTTTTTTGGCTTCTGCGTGTATTATTTTTAAATATCTTGTTGACGAGGTCGGCGATTACTAGACAAATGAAGATGCATACAAGTTGGTTGAATTACGCATCCCATATTTGGTTTTAAGCCATGCAATCTATGGATGTAACAAAATTCGATAGACCTATAGGATGTTCATTGCATGTATGCCACCAACCACTCACATTAATCATCCTACGTGCAACCTTTTTCTTAAACAATCATTGATAATTCTAGCTAGCCGCACCTAAAATTACCTATGACAAATCAACTTTAAGATCCACCATGTGAAATAAAGTAGCATGTCCATGCATAGATTGATGGGCCTAAATGGCAATACATATCACCATAGAAAAAATTTAGTGGACTTTTATATACCGTAAATAAATAATAATTGATTTTACTACTTATAACAAGATATAATATTTAGGATTTTTCCTAACTAGGCATCAATCTATCACGGCATCTCATTGGTGGAAGAGTGGGTCATCAATAGTATCATAATATGATACCGTTCAGCAGAATGTGGAACCAGAAAACTTAAACTGTATAGCATGTCCACAAATTAGCATTGAAATTTTGCAAAATGGATAAATAGGGTTGTCAAAGACACTAACCTATAATACTGAGCATTGGGGAGCTAGGATCATATAATAATATCCATTCTGACCTGCCTTATTTGCTTATCAATGTAAATGGGCCGGGATTTGGAAACAATCTGTAGCTTCAACAAAGCACTGCGATTGTGGTGTGCACATGAATTTTGCTGGTGGGTGAAGTGTTGGCACGCATGGTTATGTGATTGGTTCCTGTTGCTCGTAGATTCTTTACCTAATATTAATGGGAGGAAGCTTTCATAGTTCTCCATCCATCACCCCTTTATATCCATCAATTTTGTGTTGACCATCAACATTAATGGCTAAAATTTAAAAGAAATACGTTCTTTGGCTATGTGCAACGGTTCCACCCGTATGTTGCCTGCCTATGCCTAAGTGTATTTTATATGGCCAAACCAAGGCAGCCCATCCTAGAATCGTTTGGTCGTGTTGTCCTATGTTGCTCGCCTTTTTTCCTTCAGTCGCCCAGTATATCCTTGTTCACGATTTTGACGATCAAATCGTTGGGCAGTCGAACTCTAGCTCTACCATAAAAAACCCAGAAAATTGGGGCACATCGTCCCTTCACCCCGTCCGTAGCATAAAATGTAGCGCTGTACATCGTCCTTCTCCATCTCCGTTTCCTAGGCAAACACGTCTTATGCTGCTTTCAATCTATACAAATTATGTAGAGCCTCCATCACCATGATCAATCCACCAGTATGGCTCGAACTCATGGCCAACTTCCGGCGGATTGAAGTTGTGGCGACTCCTGTCGGATCGAACGAACTCATGGCGGCTGTCGGTCCTCTGCAGCAAGATCCAATATGCTATGATACATATTTCGGACCATCGATTCAGATCAACATTAGGAGTCGGCCAACCGGTTTAAGTTACTCCTTCCTTCCATCTATATAAGGCCTAACCTCAGATTTCATTTTTCCATCTATACAAGGCCAAACCAGCTAACCGATGCATCTCCGAGTTGATTCTCCCTCGCAGGTTGCGCGCGCCCGTCCTCGTGAAAACGCGATGGCCGGCAGCATTTACTCCTTGCATGCATGCAGAGAGCCGTTAGGCGTGCTTCACCTCGCCTCCTCGTCCTTTCTTCTCCCCCGAGTCTTCTTTATATTCCTTCCCTTCTCAAAGAGAGCCATTTCCACTTTGCCATCTCTCATGGATCAAGCTCTCGCCACAAATGTCTTGGAAGAGCCAGCTGCTATCGTTTACCTTTGCGTCCGCCGCGCGCGCGTACGCGGCCATGTCGTCGTCGGCTGTAGCTTCGCAGCTGCTGAGGTTACCTCCGCGTCCGCGTCCGCGTGCGCGTGCACGTCCATGTCGTCGTCCGCCGGATCTTGGCCAGCTGCTGCGTTTAGCTCCGCGTCCGCCGCGTGCGCGTGCGTGGCCATGTCGACGTCGGACGTAGCTTGGCAAGCTGCCGAGGTTACCTCCGCATCTGCCGCGTGCGCGTGTGCGTGGACATCCATGTCGTCGTCCGCCGAATCTTGGCCAGCTGCTGAGTTTAGCTCCGCGTCCGCCGCGTTCACGTTCGCCTCTGTGTCCGCCACCAGTGGGTTCGCCCCCGCGTCCGGTGAACATGGCAGGGGTGCCATCACCAGCATGCATGGCGCTATGATGGTTGACGCGGCCAGCGCCAATGTCAATCAGCTGGTTAAGCTTGACAACGACGACGATAAGATCATCGACTCAGATGCTAAGACCTTCGATCCAGACGCTGAGACCAAAGACGCCGAAGAAGTGGACATTAACAAATCTGTAGTGGTGTCGCCCATGCGCAAGTTGAACAAGATGCCGCAGTGGCAAGGTACACGATCCTTGCGTGCACTATCCAGGTGGCTAGAAGAGGACATCGTTTCTGATGAGAGCGCGGTCGACGACGATGACAAGGTAAGCACGCGTCGACGGCGACAGACCCACTTGCGTGGATGGAGCATGTGGTGGACGACCCGGAGAAAGACTTTGCAATTGCACGGGCAAAGCTTTGCACCGGTCTCGCACGCGATGAGTAGTGCATAGTGAAAGATCATCTTGTTGAAGGTGAGAACTCTACTGTCTAGTGTAGTTTTAATGTTGTTTATTGGATGATGGAGTACAATCAAGTGCAATTTGATCATGTTTGTCCGACGATAATACTAGAACTTCATTCATGCATGATTTCATTACATTGGTCCATTACATGGCATTATAAGAAGAACTAAGCATTGAGAAATGCTATTGCCTCAAGCACGATATTTGGATCACACTTCAACCTAATAGGAAGACGACCTTTCCTCTCTAGTGCCTTCTTCTTGATGTGAGGAACCTTGTAGTTGATGGCACCTTTGACCTTCAATGTCTCCCTCATGCATCCTTGGTGACTAAGGAAAATCCTATTTGACCGCGGAACAGGATACTTCTCAAATGTGAGGAGAACTTTGGCCACAATATCTAGCAAGTTTTTTGGCATCTCCTTGTAGAACAAAGCCTGAAGAGAAGTAAAAAAAACCAAGGTCCAAAATGTTTGTATCAGGAGAGTTCGGTGGTTGACACTTGAGCCTGATGTGCCAGCCTCCTTCACATGCTGCCTTCATCACTTCTTCATCATCCACGTGAACATGACTGGGTGCATTGTCTTGCTGGATCCAAATAGTTTGATGACGATCCTCCTCTGGCCATTTCGCCTTGATCGCAGGCAAGACATGGTTGATGAGATACTGACGGTTAACTTGCATGTTAACTTTAGGAAGGACCTTTGTCTCCAACGTGCCTCGGCCCCTATTTTTGCTCTTCTTTTTAGCCACTTCCTCCACAAAAGCCCATACTCCTAGCTTCCCATCAAACGTGCAATTACCTGCTGCATCAAACCTAGGCCAGGCAACAGCACACAAAAACATTACTTTGTCGATGTGACTTTTGTGCTTAGTGCATCTATGTGGATCGGGCTCATCGTTACACAAGTAAAACTTCTGGTTTAACCGACTACGGTAGAACCACTTTTCATCAATATGCAGAGTGTTGTACCCATCCTTGAACACCGTATTTTCCGGACAGCTCGCTGGCTCTAGGTTGGACAAGCAATAAGCAACACGAGCTTTTGTGTTCTCATCCGTGAGGATAGGCTTGATGCTGCTCCGATGACGCCTTATACTTTTCTCCTACAACCGTTTGTGAACAGTACTTTTCTTCATGTTCAATGCAATGGCAAGGTCGACAATTGTAGTCCTTTGTTCTAATGGTATGTCTCGCATAGCATCTGTATCCACCAGTACCCTTTTCCTGCCACAATTCTTAGCCTTCTTGTTAACCACTGCATTCACCCCTCCGCCATTCCCATTCTCCCATATCCGACGAAGGCACCGTGGTGGCACTTTGGTGAGGTCTGATACGACTTTAGTCACGCCATTTTTCAGACGACCCGTGCGACCATTTCTGACCAGCAACATGGTGTATATAGAGCGCTTGTCGTCGTCGGGGTACCAAGCCCTCTTTCTCTTGTTAGTAACCCGATCTGTACATGCAAAATAATGCAAACATTCAAAAACTATTTACTTTGTGGATAAAATCATGCACAATCTAAAGATCATCTTGATAAAACCATGCAGCAAACCATGCAAAATGTAAAGATAGTATTGCTAAAAAAAGAAATGGATTCCTAGAGCAACTTTAGCAGAAAGAACAAATCATGCAAAGTCAATGGTCATCATGCAGCAAACCGCACTTACTGAGATCTATGCCCGTGTCAATATGGGTGTCGATGTCCATGTCGTCTGCCGTAGCATCCACCTCTGCCTCTGCGTGCACCTCCATGTCATCATCCGCCGCGTCCGCGTCCACCTCCGCCTCTGCGTGGACCTCCATGTCGTCGTTCACAGTAGCTTGGTCGGCTGCTGCGTTTACATCCGTGTCCGCCGTGTCCGCGTACACTTCAGCGTTATCGTCCGCCGTAGCATCGCAAGCTGCTGCATGCACGCCCGTGTGTCTCGCAAGCTGCTGCATGCACGCCCGTGTTCGCATCCATGTCGTCCTTGTCCGCAACACTCCCACCTCCAAGACAGCCGGCACCTCGCCCCCCACCTCCGCCTGCGCCACCGGCACCTCGGCCGACGCCACCGAAGGCGCCGCCTGTCGTGGTTCTAAGTCTGACAGTAGAATGGGGGGTAGGTATAAAGAGGCAAGATCCTAGCTATGGAGCAGTTGTAAACACAAGAAATGTACGAGTTCAGGCCCTTCTCGGAGGAAGTAACAGCTCTACGTCTTGGAGCCCGGAGGCGGTCGAGTGGATTATGTGTGTATGGATTACAAGGGTGCGAACCCTTTACACTGAGGAGGGGGGTGGCTTATATAGTGTCTGCCAGACCCCTTCGGCCCTCAGTAATGCAGGGTTTAAAGTACATTAAGTCTAGGCGTTACTCGTAACGCCTTACATAAAGTGTCCTAAATGTCATAAAGACTACTTAATTACAGACCGTTTCGATGCGGTGTGGCTCTTGATCTTCTGGTGGTCGAGTGAGTCTTCATGGTCGAGTCCTTCGAGTCCGTCAAGTGAAGTCCCTCTTGGTCAACTGGAAGGCAGTTTCTTCTAAGGGTGTCCTTGGGTAGGGTACTTAGATCAGGTCTATGACCCTACCCTAGGTATATGACTTCATCATTAGCCCCGAATGGGTCGAGGTTTGAGTGAGGAAGGAGTTGATATTTTTTCCGACCTGCTTTTGCGTTGTGGATATGTATCGCCTTGGACCAATAATCTCTTCGTTGATAACAGCAACTTTTCTTCAGTCGCCTTGATCCATTCTTTTCTCTCGTCGAGTGAACTTTTGAACTTAGCAATTTCCGAGCGACGGATCGCAGGAAATCTCTCGTCTGACAGATCGATCTGTTGTTAGCAGATTTTGTGGGATCCGAATTTTGGGAAGCGCGCGAAGCGGGGCGGACCGCGGTGCTCGGATGGGATAGGGCATAGACGCCTCGATTCTCGCGCCTCTTTTTCGCCACGTATCGCGTACGCGCGACTGTTTCGGGATGTGATTGGATTGCCTGGGCCCACTTGTCATCCACTTGGAAGCGGCTCTATAAAATGTGCCCGGCGAGGGTTTTTGAACAGTACTTCTCCAATCCCCCCTTCTGCCCTCTCCACCTCCGCCTGCATCGCCTGCTCTCGCCTCTGCCCAACCACCCCTCGTGCGCCTCGACGGCAACAATGGTGAAGGAGAAGACGGCGGCTCTGGAGCGCGCGAAGAAGGCGACAGCGACGGGGAAGGCGAAAGGGAGAGCGACTAGTCGGGGAGGATCCTCGTCCAGGTCCCGCCTGCCGCAAGGCTGGGTCCAAGGGGATTGGATCCGGTCGACCATCACCGAGAAGGATCTCACTGATATGGCCAACGATGGTTTGATCCCCCACGGAGCAGCGAGGCTCCCGGGGAACGAGTGGCAACCACAGCCGGAAGAGGGTGAGTGTGTTCTTCTGGCTACCCACGTCGATCGTGGGTTCTCTCTGCCTCCGAGTGTTTTCTTCCGTGGTTTCTTGAATTTCATTGGGGCGCAACTCCACCACTTCAATCCGAATTCTATCGCCTACCTTGCTGCCTTCGTGTCCATGTGTGAGAACTTCCTGGGTTGCCGACCGCACTGGGGTCTGTTCAAGCATATATTCACTTGTCGTTCTCAAACCGTGAAAAAGGCGAGTCCAGATGACGATAAGACCAAGGTTATTCAGATGTGTGGAGGTCTGGGGATTCAGATGAGGAACAAAAGAACCTTTTCGGCCATGACTCTCCCTGAGTCGGTCAGAGGATGGCAGTCGACTTGGTTCTACTGCCAAAACGAGTCGACGCTGGGGCAGTGGAGTGGTCTCCCTCCATTCTCTATGGACCGAGCGCAGAAGCCCTCTTCTCTGAAGGTGCTCCCCGAGGAGAAAGTCCAAGTGAAGATGTTGATGGAGCGCGTAGTCCAGTTAGTTCGGGAAGGAGTGACGGATATGGACCTTCTGGAGGTCTTTCTTAGGCGACGCATCCAGCCTCTTCAGTACCGGGCTCATTGCATGTGTCTGTACTATGGAACCGAGGATGAGACTCGGATTAATCCAGAAGCAGTCGACGACGCCACATTGGAGAGGTGGATGGCCGCAGTCACTAGGAACAAAGACAACCCTCGAGGAGCCAGGAGGATTCCGCCACTCGACCATTCTAGCACTCCATACAAGGTATGCCCACTTTATTTCCAATTGTAATCTTGCCATACTTATTCTGCTTTTGCTGCAAATGGTTGATTGATCTTTATCTTGCTGTCTGTTAGGCCTTCACCGAACTATACTCGATGCCCAATGGAGCACAGACGCCGACTGAAGAGGAGGAAGCAAGTGGGGGCGAAAGCCAGGAGGAGTGGGACTCGGACGCTGATGATGATGATGATGATGACGACTCTGATGGGGAGGAAGAAGAGGAGGAGGAGGAGGAGGAAACCGCACCGCCTCGCACGGAAAGACGATCGAAGCTCATTCATGACCCTGCGACTGAACATGGCAAGGGGGTCGTGACTGTCGCGTAGTCGACCAAGCGCCCTCGGACCACTTCTCCAGCGCCGACTGAGAAAGCTCCGAAGCAATCTCGAACGGCGCCGTCGAAACCGGCGAAGGTCTTGCCGAAGATGAAGGTGTCGATTCCCACCATATCAGGGTAAAAATGCTATCTGAGTCTTCTTGCTCTACACGAGTTTATTTTTGGTCGACTCATGAGTTAACCGACTGATTTTTGGAATTGCAGTGCTGCTACTTCTAATACCTCGGCCAGGGCTGACCATCATGAGATGGAAGATGCTGCTACCTCAAAACCTGGTACCACTCTCTTAATTCCGTTTTTTAGTCGATTGGCTCTTGGTCTCTAATTCTGATTCTTTTCTGTAGCTCCATCCAATGTCGTTATCACCCTTCCTGACGACGATGACGATGAGGAACCGCTGAAGCACAGGAGGAGCAGGAAAGCGTCTGCTGGCAGGGTGACTCAGGACGTGCCAGCACCCGAGACACTGGTCACAGAGGGGGAGAACACCACTCAGCACACCGTATCTTCCGCGGTGCCGTTGACGAGTGCTCACCCCGCGTCATCGAGTGCTGCACAGCCTTCACTCTTCTCGACCCACTACGTCCCAGAGGACCAAGCCAGTGCTGCAAAAGAAGCGATACGCCAGGCGGGAGTCATGATGGAGCAGGTGAAGGCCATCCGGGAGGCTAGCCAGGCAGCCTATGAGGCCAGTTCCGCTCTTCAAAGCAACGTTCAGGTCAGTCGTTCATCGCCTGTTCTGTTAGGATATGATCTCTGAAAATTCTTTTTTTCGAAATCCGTAGTAGTCCTACACCCACTGGGTGTGTTGATTAAAATTCCGGTTTAGTGGGGGCACACTGAGTGCACCCACTGGGTGTAGTCCCCAAGGCTATGGTGGACTGTTGGCAGTCGACCATAGGCTTTATAAGTTAAGTTCTTCCTTCATTCGACTAGGTCGAATAGATTTCTCCAACCGGTGGGGGCACGCTGAGTGCACCCACTGGGTGTAGTCCCCGAGACTGTGGTCGACTGCTGGCAGCTGGCTACAGTCTGTAGAATATGTCCTGTGTTTTTTTTGTTGGTCGACTGGTCGACTCTATCTTGATAGAACTAGTTGTTGGTCGACTGGTCGACTCTATCT
Organism: Triticum aestivum; assembly: GCF_018294505.1. NCBI lineage: Eukaryota > Viridiplantae > Streptophyta > Magnoliopsida > Poales > Poaceae > Triticum > Triticum aestivum. The sequence goes on from NC_057810.1 coordinate 3,799,849, forward strand.
TGATAGAACTAGTGGGGGCACGCTAAGTGCACCCACTGGGTGTAGTCCCCGAGACTACGGTCGAATGTTTGTATTCGGCTATAGTCTTAGAAACGTATGATTTTTCCTCAGTCACTCGGAAGTGAATTATCTTTGACATTTGTCGATTGATTCTTCGTAGAAATCCTGTGACCTTGCGGCTCGTTACATCGAGCTGGAGAACAAGCATATCCAGCTCGAGCTTGATCTGAAGCTGGTCCAAGAGAATCTGGCGAAAGCGAAGGAAGAAGCTAAAGGTATGTTTGGTGAGGCTTCCGGCGACTGCCTTTGCCCCTTATTTGATTCAAATTCTGACCTTGCTGCGATTTCGCAGGCAAAGTGAAGGAGGCCCAGAAGAAGAAAGACCTGTTGGGGAACGTAGCAGAAATTCAAAATTTTCCTACGTGTCACCAAGATCTATCTATGGAGAGACCAGCAATGAGTAGAAAGGAGAGTGCATCTACATACCCTTGTAGATCGCTAAGCGGAAGCGTTCAAGTGAACGGGGTTGATGGAGTCGTACTCGTCATGATTCAGATCACCGATGATCCTAGTGCCGAACGGACGGCACCTCCGCGTTCAACACACGTACAGCTCGACGATGTCTCCCACGCCTTGATCCAGCAAGGAGAGAGGGAGAGGTTGAGGAAGACTCCATCCAGCAGCAGCACAACGGCGTGGTGGTGATGGAGGAGCGTGGCAATCCTGCAGGGCTTCGCCAAGCACCTACGGGAGAGGAGGAGGTGTCACGGGAGGGAGGGAGGCGCCAAGGGCTCAGGTATGGATGCCCTCCCTCCCCTCCACTATATATAGGGGCAGGGGAGAGGGGGGAGGCGCAGCCTTGCCCCCTCCTCCAAGGAAGGGGTGCGGCTAAGGAGGGGGGAGGAGTCCATCCTCCCCAAGGCACCTCGGAGGTGCCTTCCCCCTTTAGGACTCTCCCCTTTTTCCTTTATCTTGGCGCATGGGCCTCTAGGGGCTGGTGCCCTTGGCCCATGTAGGCCAAGGCGCAACCCCTACAGCCCATGTGGCCCCCCGGGGCAGGTGGCCCCACCCGGTGGGCCCCCGGGACCCTTCCGGTGGTCCCGGTACAATACCGATGACCCCGAAACTTGTCCCGATGGCCGAAACAGGACTTCCTATATATAAATCTTTACCTCCGGACCATTCCGGAACTCCTCGTGACGTCCGGGATCTCATCCGGGACTCCGAACAACATTCGGTAACCACATACAAGCTTCCTATATAACCCTAGCGTCATCGAACCTTAAGTGTGTAGACCCTACGGGTTCGGGAGACATGCAGACATGACCGAGATGTTCTCCGGTCAATAACCAACAGCGGGATCTGGATACCCATGTTGGCTCCCACATGTTCCACGATGATCTCATCGGATGAACCATGATGTCAAGGACTCAATCAATCCCGCATACAATTCCCTTTGTCTAGCGGTATGGTACTTGCCCAAGATTCGATCGTCGGTATACCGATACCTTGTTCAATCTCGTTACCGGCAAGTCTCTTTACTCGTTCCGTAACACATCATCCCGTGATCAACCCCTTGGTCACATTGTGCACATTATGATGATGTCCTACCGAGTGGGCCCAGAGATACCTCTCCGTTTACACGGAGTGACAAAATCCCAATCTCGATTCGTGCCAACCCAACAGACACTTTCAGAGATACCCGTAGTGTACCTTTATAGCCACCCAGTTACGTTGTGACGTTTGGCACACCCAAAGCACTCCTACGGTATCCGGGAGTTGCACAATCTCATGGTCTAAGGAAATGATACTTGACATTAGAAAAGCTTTAGCATACGAACTACATGATCTTGTGCTAGGCTTAGGATTGGGTCTTGTCCATCACATCATTCTCCTAATGATGTGATCCCGTTATCAACGACATCCAATGTCCATGGTCAGGAAACCGTAACCATCTATTGATTAACGAGCTAGTCAACTAGAGGCTTACTAGGGACATGGTGTTGTCTATGTATCCACACATGTATCTGAGTTTCCTATCAATACAATTCTAGCATGGATAATAAACGATTATCATGAACAAGGAAATATAATAATAATAAATTTATTATTGCTTCTAGGGCATATTTCCAACAGTCTCCCACTTGCACTAGAGTCAATAATCTAGTTCACATCGATATGTGATTGACACTCAAGGTCACATCCCCATGTGACTAACACCCAAAGAGTTTACTAGAGTCAATAATCTAGTTCACATTTACCATGTGATTAACACTCGATGAGTTCTGGGTTTGATCATGTTATGCTTGTGAGAGAGGTTATAGTCAACGGGTCTGAACCTTTCAGATCTGTGTGTGCTTTACAAATCTCTATGTCATCTCCTAGATGCAGCTACCACGTTCTATCTGGAGCTATTCCAAATAACTGTTCTACTTGGAGCTATTCTAAATTGTTGCTCCATTATACGTATCCGGTATCTCTACTCAGAGCTATCCGGATAGGTGTTAAGCTTGCATCGACGTAACCCTTTACGACGAACTCTTTTACCACCTCCATAATTGAGAAAATTCCTTAGTCCACTAGTTACTAAGGATAACTTTGACCGCTGTCCTGTGATCCATTCTTGGATCACTCTTGTACCCCTTGACTGACTCATGGTAAAGCACACTTCAGGTGCGGTACACAGCATAGCATACTGTAGAGCCTATGTCTTAAGCATAGGGGACGACCTTCGTTCCTTTCTCTCTATTCTGCCATGGTCGAGCTTTAAGTCTTAACTTCATACCTTACAACTCAGGCAAGAACTCCTTCTTTGACTGATCCATCTTGAACACCTTCAAGATCACGTCAAGGCATGTGCTCATTTGAAAGTACTATTAAGCGTTTTGATCTATCCTTATAGATCTTGATGCTCAATGTTCAAGTAGCTTAATCCAGGTTTTCCATTGAAAACACTTTCCAAATAACCCTATAAGCTTTCCAGAAATTCTACGTCATTTCTGATCATTAATATGTCAACAACATATACTTATCAGAAATTCTATAGTGCTCCCACTCACTTCTTTGGAAATACAAGTTTCTCATAAACTTTGTATACACCCAAAATCTTTGATCATCATCAAAGCATACATTCCAACTCCGAGATGCTCACTCCAGTCCTCAGAAGGATTGCAGGAGCTTTACATACTTATTAGCATATTTCAGGATAGACAAAACCTTCCGGTTGTATCACATACAACCTTTCCTCAAGAATCGTCGAGGAAACAATGTTTTGACATCCTATCTGCAAGATTTCATAAATAATGCAGTAATTGCTAATACAATTCCAACAGACTCTTAGCATCGCTACGAGTGAGAAAGTCTCATCGTAGTCAACTCCTTGAACTTGTCGAAAAACATCTTAACGACAAGTCGAGCTTTCTCAATGGTGACACTTACCATCATTGTCTGTCTTCCTTTTAAAATCCATATGTACCTAACAGCCTTACGACCATCAAGTAGTTCTTCCAAAGTCTACACTTTGTTTTCATACATGGATCCTCTCTCGGGTTTTATGGCCTTGAGCCATTTATCGGAATCCGGGCCCACCATCGCTTCTCCATAGCTCGTAGGTTCATTGTTGTCTAGCAACATGACTTCCAAGACAGGATTACTGTACCACTCTGAAGTAGTACGTTATCCTTGTCGCCCTACGAGGTACGGTAGTGACTTGATCCGAAGTTTCATGATCACTATCATAAGCTTCTACTTCAATTGGTGTAGGTGCCACAGGAACAACTTCCTGTGCCCTGCTACACACTTGTTGAAGTGACGGTTCAATAACCTCATCAAGTCTCCACCATCCTCCCACTCAACTTTTCGAGAGAAACTTTTCCTCGAGAAAGGACCCGATTAAAGAAAAACAATCCATATTGCTTTCGGATCTGAATTAGGAGGTATACCCAACTGTTTTGGGTGTCCTATGAAGATGCATTTTATCCGCTTTGGGTTCGAGCTTAATCCTGAAACTTTTCACATAAGCATCGCAGCCCCAAACCTTTAAGAAACGACAACTTAGGTTTCTCTAAACCATAATTCATACGGTGTCATCTCATCGGAATTACGTGGTGCCCTATTTAAAGTGAATGTGGTTGTCTCTAATGCCTAACCCATGGACAATAGTGGTAATTCGATAAGAGACATCATGGTACGCACCTTATCCAATAGGGTGCAACTATGATGTTCGGACACACCATCACACTATGGTGTTCCAGGCGGTATTAATTGTAAAACAATTTCCACAATGTCTTAATTGTGTGCCAAAACTCGTAACTCAGATATTCATCTCTATGATCACATCATAGATCTTTTATCCTCTTGTCACGACGATCTTTCAACTTCACACTGAAATTACTTGAACCTTTCAATAATTCAGACTCGTGATTCATCAAGTAAATATACTCAACATCTACTCGAATCATCTATGAAGTAAGAACATAACGATATTCACTGCATGCCTCAGCACTCATTGGACTGCACACATCAAAATGTGTTACTTCCAACAAGTTGCTATCTTGTTCCATCTTACTGAAAACGAGGCTTTTCAGTCATCTTGCCCGTGTGGTATGATTTGCATGTCCCAAGTGATTCAAAATCAAGTGAGTCAAAACGGTCCATTTGCATGGAGTTTCTTCATGCATATACACCAATAGACATGGTTCGCATGTCTCAAACTTTTCAAAAAACGAGTGAGCCCAAAGATCCATCAATATGGAGCTTCTTCATGCGTTTTATACCGATATGACTTATGTGGCAGTGCCACAAGTAGGTGGTACTATTATTACTATCTTTTGACATGAACATGTGTATCACTACGATCGAGATTTAATAAACCATTCATTTTAGGTGTAAGACCATTGAAGGTATTATTCAAATAAACAGAGTAACCATTATTCTCCTTAAATGAATAACCGTATTGCGATAGACGTAATCCAATCATGTCTATGCTCAACGCAAACACCAAATAACAATTATTTAGGTTTAACACCAATCTCTTTGGTAGAGGGAGCGTGCGATGCTTGATCATATCAAGCTTGGAAAAACTTCCAACACATATCGTCACCTCACCTTTAGCTAGTCTCCGTTTATTCCGTACCCTTTTGTTTCGAGTTACTAACACTTAGCAACCGAACCGGTATCTAATACCCTGGTGCTACTAGGAGTACTAGCAAAGTACACATTAACACAATGTATATCCAATATACTTCTATCGACCTTGCCAGCCTTCTTATCTACCAAGTATCTAGGGTAATTCTGCTCTAGTGGTTGTTCCCCTTATTACAGAAGCACTTAGTCTCGGGTTTGGGTTTTACCTTGGGTTTCTTCACTAGAGCAGCAGCTGATTTGCCGTTTCATGAAGTATCCCTTCTTGCACTTGCCCTTCTTGAAACTAGTGGTTTCACCAACCATCAACAATTGATGCTCCTTCTTGATTTCTACTTTCGCGGTGTCAAACATCGCGAATACCTCAAGGATCATCATATCTATCCCTCTATCCCTGATATGTTATAGTTCATCACGAAGCTCTAACAGCTTGGTGGCAATGACTTTGGAGAACCATCACTGTCTTATTTGGAAGATCAACTCCCACTCGATTCAAATGATTGTTGTACTCAGACAATCTGAGCACAAGCTCAACAATTGAGCTTTTCTCCTTAGTTTGCAGGTTAAGAAAGTCATCGGAGGTCTTATACCTCTTGACATGGGCACGAGCCTGAAATCCCAATTTCAGCCCTCAAAACATCTCATATGTTTCGCGACGTTTCGAAAACGTCTTTGGTGCCTCTACTTAAACCATTTAACTGAACTATCACGTAGTTATCAAAACGTGTATGTTCGATGTTCGAAACATCCACAAGCGACGTTTGGGGTTCAGCACACTGAGCAGTGCATTAAGGACATAAGCTTTCTACTGTCCGCATAATTGCTACTATCAACTTTCAACTAATTTTTCTCTAGGATCATATCTAAACAGTAGAACTATAGCGTGAGCTACGACATAATTTGCAAAATCCTTTTGACTATGTTCAGGATAATTAAGTTCATCTTATGAACTCCCACTCAGATAGACATCCCTCTAGTCATCTAAGTGATTACATGATCCGAGTCAAACTAGGCCGTGTCCGATCATCACGTGAGACGGACTAGTCATCATCGGTGAACATCTTCATGTTGATCGTATCTTCTATACGACTCATGTTCGACCTTTCGGTCTCCGTGTTCCGAGGCCATGTCTGTACATGCTAGGCTCGTCAAGTTAACCCTAAGTGTTTCGCGTGTGTTCCGAGGCCATGTCTGTACATGCTAGGCTCGTCAACACCCGTTGTATTTGAACGTCTGAATAAAACACCCGATCATCACGTGATGTTTTGAAACAGCGAACTGTCGCAACGCTGCACAGTTAGGGGAGAACACTTCTTGAAATTGTTGTAAGGGATCATCTTATTTACTACCGTCGTTCTAAGCAAATAAGATGTATAAACATGATAAACATCACATGCAATCAAATAGTGACATGATATGGCCATCATCACTTTGCTCCTTTTGATCTCCATCTTCGGGGCTCCATGATCATCATCGTCACCGGCATGACACCATGATCTCCATCATCATGATCTCCATCATCGTGTCTTCATGAAGTTGCCTCGCCAACTATTACTTCTACTACTATGGCTAACGGTTAGCAATAAAGTAAAGTAATTACATGACGTTTAAGTTGACATGCAGGTCACAAATAAATTAAGACAACTCCTATGGCTCCTGCCGGTTGTCATACTCATCGACATGCAAGTCGTGATTCCTATTACAAGAACATGATCAATCTCATACATCACATATATCATTCATCACATCCTTTTTGGCCATATCACATCACATAGCATACCCTGCAAAAACAAGTTAGACGTCCTCTAATTGTTGTTTGCATGTTTTACGTGGCTGCTATGGGTTTCTAGCAAGAACGTTTCTTACCTACGCATGAACCACAACGTGATATGCCAATTGCTATTTACCCTTCATAAGGACCCTTTTCATCGAATCCGATCCGACTAAAGTGGGAGAGACAGACACCCGCCAGCCACCTTATGCAACTAGTGCATGTTTGTCGGTGGAACCGGTCTCACGTAAGCGTACGTGTAAGGTTGGTCCGGGCCGCTTCATCCCACGATGCCGCCGAATCAAGATAAGACTAGTAACGGCAAGCATATTGAACAATATCGACGCCCACAACTACTTTGTGTTCTACTCGTGCAAAGAATCTACGCAATAGACCTAGCTCATGATGCCACTGTTGGGGAACGTAGCAGAAATTCAAAATTTTCCTACGTGTCACCAAGATCTATCTATGGAGAGACCAGCAATGAGTAGAAAGGAGAGTGCATCTACATACCCTTGTAGATCGCTAAGTGGAAGCGTTCAAGTGAACGGGGTTGATGGAGTCGTACTCGTCGTGATTCAGATCACCGATGATCCTAGTGCCGAACGGACGGCACCTCCGCGTTCAACACACATACAGCTCGACGATGTCTCCCACGCCTTGATCCAGCAAGGAGAGAGGGAGAGGTTGAGGAAGACTCCATCCAGCAGCAGCACAACGGCGTGGTGGTGATGGAGGAGCGTGGCAATCCTGCAGGGCTTCGCCAAGCACCTACGGGAGAGGAGGAGGTGTCACGGGAGGGAGGGAGGCGCCAAGGGCTCAGGTATGGATGCCCTCCCTCCCCTCCACTATATATAGGGGCAGGGGAGAGGGGGGAGGCGCAGCCTTGCCCCCTCCTCCAAGGAAGGGGTGCGGCTAAGGAGGGGGGAGGAGTCCATCCTCCCCAAGGCACCTCGGAGGTGCCTTCCCCCTTTAGGACTCTCCCCTTTTTCCTTTATCTTGGCGCATGGGCCTCTAGGGGCTGGTGCCCTTGGCCCATGTAGGCCAAGGCGCACCCCCTACAGCCCATGTGGCCCCCCGGGGCAGGTGGCCCCACCCGGTGGGCCCCCGGGACCCTTCCGGTGGTCCCGGTACAATACCGATGACCCCGAAACTTGTCCCGATGGCCGAAACAGGACTTCCTATATATAAATCTTTACCTCCGGACCATTCCGGAACTCCTCGTGACGTCCGGGATCTCATCCGGGACTCCGAACAACATTCGGTAACCACATACAAGCTTCCTATATAACCCTAGCGTCATCGAACCTTAAGTGTGTAGACCCTACGGGTTCGGGAGACATGCAGACATGACCGAGATGTTCTCCGGTCAATAACCAATAGCGGGATCTGGATACCCATGTTGGCTCCCACATGTTCCACGATGATCTCATCGGATGAACCACGATGTCAAGGACTCAATCAATCACGTATACAATTCCCTTTGTCTAGCGGTATGGTACTTGCCCGAGATTCGATCGTCGGTATACCGATACCTTGTTCAATCTCGTTACCGGCAAGTCTCTTTACTCGTTCCGTAACACATCATCCCGTGATCAACCCCTTGGTCACATTGTGCACATTATGATGATGTCCTACCGAGTGGACCCAGAGATACCTCTCCGTTTACACGGAGTGACAAAATCCCAATCTCGATTCGTGCCAACCCAACAGACACTTTCAGAGATACCCGTAGTGTACCTTTATAGCCACCCAGTTACGTTGTGACGTTTGGCACACCCAAAGCACTCCTACGGTATCCGGGAGTTGCACAATCTCATGGTCTAAGGAAATGATACTTGACATTAGAAAAGCTTTAGCATACGAACTACATGATCTTGTGCTAGGCTTAGGATTGGGTCTTGTCCATCACATCATTCTCCTAATGATGTGATCCCGTTATCAACGACATCCAATGTCCATGGTCAGGAAACCGTAACCATCTATTGATTAACGAGCTAGTCAACTAGAGGCTTACTAGGGACATGGTGTTGTCTATGTATCCACACATGTATCTGAGTTTCCTATCAATACAATTCTAGCATGGATAATAAACGATTATCATGAACAAGGAAATATAATAATAATCAATTTATTATTGCTTCTAGGGCATATTTCCAACAAGACCTTGAGTTGGCTGAGATGCAGAAAACAGCTTTAGAGAAGACCAAACTCGCAGACGAGAAGTTGGCTTCGGTCACCAAGCTTGAAGAAGAGAACACCAATCTGAAAGCTGCTCTCGCTATTGCCAACAAGGAGGTCAGTTGACTGAAAGGTGATAAAGTTGTTCTGAATGACAAGGTCAGTGAGTTGGCGGGGAAGAAGAATGATCTGGAGGCTTATCTGGGTGGACTCGCCAAGAAGTTGTTCCTCATGCTCGAAGGTAAACCTTTGCACCAAACAATTGTTTTTACAATGATCTTTCCATTCGACCATTGCCTTGACTCGGCGATTGTACTTGCAGAATTTTGCCAAAACTTTGAAGAGGAGACTGGTCGACTGGAACCAAACCTGGACCCCATCAACTCTCCGGTGAATGATGAAGTCGCCATGAACGTGTTCCGGCTCAAGTCTCGCGTTGCTGCTGTCATTGACTATCTTGCAAGGCTGAAGGTCGCCACTTCCCGCATTGACACTACGCTCTGGCCCAGGGAGATGCTCCAAAATGACCTCGAGTCTCTAATGACTCGACTAAACACAGTCCCTGGTCGAGTGCAGGAGTGGAAGAAGTCTTCTGCCAGGTGTGGTGCAGATGTCGCTCTGTGTCTGACCCGAGTTCATTGCAAGGATGCATGAGAGGACAAGCTGGCGGCTGTTCGGGTGGCTAACACCAAGAAGCATGATTTCCGGTCTTTCATGGAGACTTTCATCGCTACTGCCACTCGGATCACGGACGGAATTGATCTTGATGAGTTCGTTGCACCTTCCAGCCCTCCACAGGAGGGGTAAAAAACTCCTTGAGCTCGACACTTTAAATTTACCTCGGTATGCCGAGTGATTTTGTAACTGATAAACCTTAACAGGCTTAGCGCCTGAGCACTTTCGGTTCCGTTAGGTATTTATCCGAACTTGGATTCGACGTTCGAATATGCTTGCATTTGGCTTGAGATGTCTTTTGCAGGTTAAAGCGAGGTGCTCATTGCAGTCAACTTGTTCCCCAATTTGCTTAGGCAGGCACTGGGCTGCGGCTGAGCCTCCGAGTGGGAGGCATGCTCTCCACTCGGTAGGAATTTTATAACTTAGGCGAGCACTGGGCTGCAGCTAAGCCCCCGAGTGGGAGGTCTGCTCTTCACTTGGTAGGATTTTTATATCTTAGGCGAGCACCGGGCTGCAGCTAAGCCCCCGAGTGGGAGGTCTGCTCTCCACTCGGTAGGACTTTTATTACTTAGGCGAGCACTGGGTTGCAGCTAAGCCCCCGAGTGGGAGGTCTGCTCTCCACTCGGTAGGATTTTTATTACTTAGGCGAGCACTGGGTTGCAGCTAAGCCCCCGAGTGGGAGGTCTGCTCTCCACTCGGTAGGATTTTTATAACTTTGTACTTGTGGCGTAGCTCGGAGGAGAGGGTCGCAGTCGACCTGCACCTCGTCCTCCTTGCGACCGCACGTTGTACTTGTGGCGTAGCTCGGAGGAGAGGGTCGCAGTCGACCTACACCTCGTCCTCCTTGCGACCGCATGTTGTACTTGTGGCGCAACTCGGAGGAGAGGGTCGCAGTCGACCTGCACCTCCCCCCCCTCGCGGAGCGCACGTTGAATTTGTACTTAGGCGAGTACTTAGACTGCAGCTAAGCCTCCAAGTGGGAGTCTGGCTCACCACTCGGTAGGATTTTATTGAAACTTAGGCGAGTACTTGGACTGCAGCTAAGCCTCCGAGTGGGAGTCTGGCTCACCACTCGGTAGGATTTTGTTGAAACTTAGGCGAGTACTTGGACTGCAGCTAAGCCCCCGAGTGGGAGTCTGGCTCACCACTCGGTAGGATTTTGTTGAAACTTAGGCGAAACGGATTCGCAGCTAAGCCCCCGAGTGGGAGGCATGCTCTCCACTCGGTAAGGATTTTTTTTTACAAACTTAGGCGAAACGGATTCGGAGCTAAGCCACCCACTGAGGGGGGAATTTTACTGAACAAATAAAAGTGACAAAAATCATCAGGGAAATTATGACACTATTATCTTGCAAAACATGGACTACAAAAGTACTTTTATTACAACTCATCTGAGTGAAGACTTAAGTGTAAAATGGGCGGAGCAGCTCCGCGTTCCAAGCTTGGGGCTCGTCGATATTGTGCTTGACGTTATAGAGACGGTACGCTCCGTTGTGGAGAACCTTGGTGACGATGAAGGGTCCTTCCCAAGAAGGAGCAAGCTTGTGTTGTTTCTACTGATCCACTCGGAGAACCACATCTCCTTCCTGGAAGGCTCGACTCTTCACGTTTCTGGCGTGGAAGCGACGCAAGTCCTGTTGGTAGATGGTCGATCGGATCAGAGCCATCTCTCTTTCTTCCTATAAAAGGTCGACTGCATCCTGCCGCGCTTGTTCTGCTTCAGCTTCGTTGTAGAGCTCAACTCGAGGAGCATTGTGGAGAAGATCAGTCGGCAAGACTGCTTCAGCTCCATAGACCAAGAAGAATGGAGTTCTTCCGGTCGACCGATTAGCTGTGGTCCGCAGACCCCAAAGCACTGAGGGAAGTTCGTCGACCCATGGTCCAGCCGCATGCTTGAGATCACGCATCAGTCGGGGTTTCAATCCCTTGAGGATCAAGCCATTGGCTCGCTCTGCTTGTCCATTCGACTGTGGATGGGCGACTGAAGCGTAGTCGACTCGTGTGCCTTGAGATGTGCAGAATGCTCTAAATTCCTCCGAATCTAAGTTCGACCCATTGTCAGTGATGATGCTGTGCGGGACTCCATACCTAAATATCAGTTCTCTGATGAAGCTGACAACAGTACCGGCGTCAAGGTTTTTGATGGGTTTAGCCTCAATCCACTTGGTGAACTTGTCGACTGCCACCAGTACATGCGTGAAACCGCTTCGACCTGTCCTCAAGGGTCCTACCATATCCAACCCCCATACTGCGAAGGGCCAGACGAGTGGTATGGTCTTCAGAGCCGACGCAGGCTTGTGTGACATGTTGGAGTAAAACTGACATCCCTCGCACTTATCCACTATCTCCTTTGCCATCTCATTTGCCCTTGGCCAGTAAAATCCGGCTCGGTATGCTTTGGCCACGATGGTCCGAGAGGACGCATGATGGCCACAGGTTCCCGAGTGGATATCATCAAGAATTATTCGACCTTCTTCTGGCGTTGTGTGCACTTCTGACCAACTCCAGTCGCGCTCTCTCTGTATAGCTGTCCCTTGATCACAGTAAAGGCTTTGGATCAGCGGACGATCTGTCGAGCCTCTTCTTCGTCCTCTGGGAGCTCTTTTCTTAGGATATACGCGATATATGGAACTGACCACTCGGGAGTGATCACTAAAACCTCCATGACCAAGTCGACCACCGCTGGAACTTCAACTTCAGTCGGATCTGTGGCACTCTTGGGCTGCGGAGCTTCTTCAGTAAAAGGATCTTCTTTGACTTATGGAGTATGGATATGCTCCAGGAACACACCACTGGGAATGGCTTCTCTTTTGGAACCTATCTTCGCCAAATCATCAGCCGCTTGATTTTTCAGTCGGGGTATATGATGGAGCTCTAACCACTCAAACTTCTTTTCCAGCTTCCTCACTGCATTGCAGTATCCAGTCATGGCTGGGCTTCTAACGTCCCACTCCTTCATCACTTGGTTGACCACCAAATCTGAGTCGCCATAAACCATAAGGCGACGGACGCCGAGTGAGATGGCCATGCGCAACCCATACAAGAGGGCCTCGTATTCTGCCTCATTGTTGGAGGAGTCAAAGTGAATCTGGAGCACATATCTGAGCTTATCTCCTCTGGGGGAAACCAGGACAACCCCAGCACCGGAGCCATTCAACATCTTAGAGCCATCAAAGAACATGGTCCAATGCTCCGAGTGAACTTCAGTCGGCTGCTGTTGTTCAATCCACTCGGCAAGGAAATCTGCTATCGCTTGGGACTTAATGGCTTTCTTTGCCTCAAACTTCAAGGGGAAGGAGTTCAATTGCCCATTTCGCCACTCGACCAGTTGCATCTCTGTTGTGCAGAATCTCTGAAAGTGGAGCGTCGCTGACGACTGTAATGGAATGATCAGAGAAATAATGAGCAACCTTCTTCGTGGTCATGTAGATTCCATACACAAGCTTCTAATAATGAGGGTATCTTTGCTTGGATGGAGTCAAAACTTCAGAGAGATAATACACTGGGCGTTGAACTTTGAAGGCTTTCCCTTCTTCTTCCCGCTCGACCGTAAGTACTGTACTGACGACTTGTCCTGTGGCTACAATATAAAGCAACAGAGGCTCTTTGCTGATTGGAGCAGCAAGCACCGGCTGGGTGGAGAGCAGAGCGTGTAGCTCGGCAAACACTGCATCAGCTTCTGGAGTCCACTCGAACTTGTCTGCCTTTTTCATCAGTCGGTAAAGAGGCAATGCCTTTTCACCGAGCCGTGAGATGAATCGACTTAATGCGGCCAAGCATCCAGTAAGCTTCTGGACATCGTGCACCCACACGAGGCATTTCATTCGGAGTATAGTGCCGATTTTTTTTCTGGGTTAGCGTCGATTCCTCGTTCGGAAATGAGAAAACCGAGTAACTTGCCACCAGGAACTCCGAATGTGCACTTTGATGGATTGAGCTTGATATCATACCTCCTGAGGTTGGCAAATGTTTCGGCGAGGTCAGTCAGCAGGTCGGAACCTTTTCGCTACTTGACCACGATATCATCTATATACGCTTCCACATTCCAACTGATTTGAGTGAGCAAACACTTCTGAATCATTCGCATAAACGTGGCTCCGGCATTCTTGAGGCCGAATGGCATGGTGATATAGCAGAAGCACCCGAATGGAGTGATGAAAGCTGTTTTTATCTCATCGGGTCCGTACAGACGGATCTGATGGTACCCGGAATAGTCGTCTAGAAAAGACAATCTCTCGCATCCCGCGGTCGAGTCAACAATTTGATCAATGCGAGGGAGAGGAAAATGATCTTTCGGGCAGGCCCGATTGATGTGCTTGAAATCAATGCACATTCGGAGTGAGTTGTCCTTCTTAGGAACCATGACGACATTGGCGAGCCACTCGGAGTGGTATCTCTCTCGGATAAATCCTGCTGCCAATAGTCGAGCCACCTCCTCACCAATAGCTTTTCTCTTCTGGACGGCGGACCGTCGAAGATGTTCTTTGACTGGTTTTGCTGCTGAGTCGACTCTATGACGATGCTCAGCCAGTCCCCTGGGAACACCCGGCATGTCAGCTGGCTTCCATGCAAAGATGTCCCAGTTCTCACGGAGGAACTGGATGAGCGCTTCTTCCTATTTCGGGTCGAGTGTTGTGGAGATATGGGTCGGAGCTGCATTGGGGTCGGTCGGGTGAATGTGGACGAGCTTCGTCTCACTGGACGACTAAAATGCTGATTCTGTGACAGGCTTCTTGGCTCGCAGCAAATCACTCAGATCTGCATTTTGCTTATATCCTTCTAGCTCGACCGCTGTCACCTGGGAATCGGCAATATTTGAGCCTTTCTGGAAACACTCTTCTGCTTTTTTCCGATCACCAGTGACAGTGATCACGCCTTTGGGGCCGGGCATCTTCAATTTGAGGTACACGTAACATGGCCGAGCCATGAACCGTGCGTAAGCTGGTCTCCCCAAAATAGCGTGGTAAGCGCTCTGAAAATCCACGACCTCAAACGTCAGCTTCTCTTTGCAAAAATGCTTCGAATCGCCGAACACCACGTCCAGAGCTATTTGGCCGAGTGACTCGGCTTTCTTTCCTGGTATAACTCCATGAAAATTCATGTTACTGGTGCTCAGTCGGGACATCGGAATGCCCATTCCTTTCAGCGTGTCCGCATACAATAAGTTCAGCCCACTGCCACCGTCCATTAGCACCTTCGTCAGTCGAGTGCCTTCGACAACCGGGTCGACCACCAAAGCTTGCCTCCCAGGGGTGGCTAGATGAGTCGGGTGATCGGACTGGTCGCCTGTAATGGGAGTTTGGGACCATCTCAAATAACTGGGTGTCGCCGGGGCGACCATGTTTACCTCACGGTTAATAACCTTCAGTCGGCTCTTGCTTTCCTCATCCGCAAAGATCATCAGAGTGGAGTTAACATCAGGATATCCTCCCTCACTGTCCTCCTTGTCTTCGGCTTTGTCCGACTCCTTTTCCTTGTCTTTGGACTGTTTTCCTTGGAACTGCTGGATCAGGAGTCGACACTGGCGAGTGGTATGCTTCGGGTAGATGATATTACCCTCTTCGTCTTTCTTTGTGTGGATGTGACACGGCATATCCATCACGTCATTTCCTTCTTTATCCTTCACCTTCTTGGGGTTCCAGGATCCTTTGGGTTTTCCCTTGAACTTGCCCTGAGTCACGGCCAGAGCCTCCCCAGGAGCCGCTGGTTCGGCCTTCCGCTTCTGCTTCCGACTGGAGTTTCCCTTCTCCGACTGACTCGGCTTGTACTTGCCGCTTCGGAGTCGGTCTTCCTCTTCGTCGTTGGCGTACTTGGTGGAAATCTCCATCATTTGACTCAGGGTCATATCTCCGGTCCGCCCAAACTTCAAACTTAATTCTCTGTTCTTAACACCATCCTTGAAGGCGCAGACTGCCTGATAATCAGACACGTTCTCCACGGTATGATGCAAAGTGATCCATCTCTGAATATACTCTCTTAAGGTCTCATTCGACTTCTGTACACAAACTTACAGCTCTGTCAAACCAGCTGGTCGCTTGCAAGTTCCCTCGAATGTTCTGACAAACACTCGGGAAAGATCTTCCCAAGTGTAAATGCTGCTTGGAGTTAACTGATTCAACCATGCTCTGACCGAACCTTCCAGCATGAGAGGCAAATGCTTCATGGCCACCTCGTCATTCCCACCGCCGATCTGTACAGCCACTCGGTAGTCCTCAAGCCAAGTTTCAGGCTTAGACTCACCGGTGAACTTGCTTACTCCAGTTGCCAACCTGAAGTTGGGGGGAATCACCGCAGCCCTGATAGCCCTGCTGAAACATTCCGGACCTGAAACATGCACTCGGCTGCTAGTGGGCCCATCTCTATCGGGGCCACCTCGATGAGCCCTGTTCCGATCGACCAAGCCTTGCACGATGATGGATCGAGCGTCGAAGCCTGGTTCCCTGGGGTCGACCGGAGCTCTTCGCCCCACACTGAGTTGACGCCTGTCATCTTGCTGCCGAGGAGCGTAAGACCCACCTCTCAGGGGGGGGGCACTCGACGCCTGTCATCACGATCGTATCGGTCACCATATTGGTCCCGTCGATTCTTGCGCCCTTCACGCCGTGGAGGCTATCTGGGGCTGTGAGCCGACGGAACCATATTCGCAGCGACGGATCGACTGTGAATTCTATTGCGTGACTGCGACACGGCTGAATTCTGATCTCCTGCTGCCCGGAGCAGGACTCTGATCTGCATCAAGCCTCTACCAGCCTCTAACTGAGAGGGCTGAATGGACTCTGCTATACGGGTTGCAGCTGCTAAATTCTGAATCGGGGTTCGATATACCTGAGTCGGCGGGAAGAGTTGACGTCGACTGGAGTCGGGTACTCGTTGCCGCGCGCGCTCGTCGAGTGCTCGCTGAAGGTTCTCCAGACGAGCGCGTTCAGCCAAGTTGGCCAAACGTGCCTCCTCCAAGGCGCGAGCCTCGGGGGTTTCTCCCGCGATGGGAGTATGCAGGGCATCCATGTTCCTGCGGCGAAGTTCTTCCATTTGCAGGGAATTAAGTGGCTCGGGTTGGTACTCCTCATGGACTTGAGCGGGTCGCTCCCGCCGTCTACCCCGTCGCCGCGGGGATAGCCGGGATGTCACGACCGTTTTTTCCGGGTAATAAATTTCCAGAAAAGACCGTCGTGCTCATCAGCCCCAGGATTACTGTTAGCTGATGAGGCTCCAACTTGATACAAAAATTCCAAGCAAAATACAAAATATGTAGTACAAGACCATTCTGGCCCGTGAGTACAACAAATGGTTTCTAGTGGTTGATGGCGGAAGCGGGTTGTGAAACATCAGTGTCTATGGGACTCCATTTCCCACGGGAACAGCTGACCAGGTTAATTCCTATCTTCGCGAGGCAGCTATCTCCATTGAGTGGGTTCCGGGGCTGGCATCGCGTCGCTCCTCTCCGTGCAAGAAAATCTGGCCAAGACAATAGCCAAGGACAAGCCAGTGAGTACTTTGAATGTACTCACAAACATTATGAACACAGGTATAATATAACAATGATGTGCTGAAAATATTTTATGCTCATGACGTCAGTCACAAAAGATAAATGAAACTCTGATGCGTGCAAGCAAGTTATTTATAAAAATGCAATAACATGGTAGTATAAAAATTTATGAAACAAATAACAAGCAATGCCAAAGTCGGGCGTCTTAGCGACACCACATAAAGGGCTTTAAAAGAAATGCCACAGTCGGGCGTCTGAGCAACACCACATAAAGGGCTTTAAAAGAAATGCCACAGTCGGGCGTCTGAGCGACACCACATAAAGGGCTTTAAAAGAAATACCACAGTCGGGCGTCTGAGCGACACCACGTA
>NC_057810.1:3817837-3839259 GCF_018294505.1 Triticum aestivum
AGCGACACCACATAAAGAGCTTTAAAAGAAATGCCACAGTCGGGCGTCTGAGCGACACCACATAAAGAGCTTTAAAAGAAATGCCACAGTCGGGCGTCTGAGCGACACCACATAAAGAGCTTTAAAAGAAATGCCACAGTCGGGCGTCTGAGCGACACCACATAAAGGGCTTTAAAAGAAACAATCATAATGAATATCCCGGAGGTAGAACCATCCCAGAGATACTCGGTAATAACAATAATATCATGGGTTAGTCAACAATAATAATAATCATAGATATCACAAGTCACGAGTAGTAATTCCATTTTCTGGTTAACAGTTTCACCTCCGCAGACCGACACTAAGACCGACACCTGACCCATCCCAGACTGTAATCCTTAACCATGGACACGGCTATTCGAATAGGTTTAATCTCTGCAGAGGGTGTACTCTTTACCCACGAGTAACGGATTTTTTTAGTCCATCGGGACTAATTCCGTCTATGGTCTTTTTGTTGAAAACACGCCTAACTTGCACACACCAGCTTAACTCACACGTGTCTGGAATCACCCACGACACCTGTTCAGCAACTCTAAGTGGGGAGGCTACAACCTCGCGTAGCATGGGATCAAACTTATATCGAATGCTCTAAGGGGTGGCCTCCCCTCTCGGTCCCAACCGGAAACACCCATGCCCCCGGACCAGGTGGCCTGCCTACCAGCTACAACCGGTATCTTCCACCATGGCCTCTCTGTATGGTGTGTGCTAGAAAGAGGTTGACAACTTACTGAACCGTACTCTACTTGCTGTAGAGACGAGTGGTAGTACGAAACAAGTATGGGGGTTACTGGAACAAGACTCGATCTACGGTCGACTCAGGAGGTTCAAGTATTCCCTACATGATTAGTATAACGAATATATTTCATCCAACAGAGTCACCACTCATATCACCTTACCATGCCATACCAGACATAACCGTCCCGACGGAGACCGGCGACAAACTCATACCTACCCAAGGCAGAGGTTTTCCCGGTTTCCTGCCGGTATGCATGCAAGGCTCATGAGGGTGATTATCATCACAAGTGTGTTCATTTCCAACAGCATGGAAATCAATAACATGCACCCATGCATATGATCATATCACATGAAATAACAAGTCCTTCGAAATGCGGTGGTGTTATAACTGCATCAACGATCACACCAAAAATATTATGCCGGGATTCAGAATGCTTGCCTTCAATGTGTGGAAAGGCAGGGTGCTCTCCAAACTTTTGAAAGTTTCTTCTCTTTCCCCAAAATCCTATTTAAAAATATAATTGAATTAACACACATTTCAAAAACAGAACAAAAAAGTTGTTTGAAATTTTTTCAAATAAATCTTAAAATAAACTAGACCAAATTTGAGGAAGGTAGGAAAAAGAATCAACTCATTTGGAGTTATATTTAAAAAGATAAAGCTAGTCAAAGATTTGGTCAAAATATGTTTTTAAATAAAACAGAAAAAGAAAACGTTTCAGACGAGATTACGCTTTCGAAGCGGGGAAAACGTACTGCGATGGATTACGCCTTCACTTAAACACGTGGACGGCGCGGGGTGTCACTGACAGTGGGCCCGCCTGGCCCACTGGTCAGGTTTGACCAGTCGCCGCGCGTCGTCTCCCTCCTCTGCCCGAGCGGAGCGGGGCTCCGGCGATCGTCGCCGGCGTTTGGCTGCTCCTCGCGGGCCCCCGAGGGTGGGGATGGATCCGTAAGGTTGGGGCGGTCCTCCCGGTAGTCGTTGGGTCAGCTGGGACGGAGTGAGCTGCCGGCGGCGAGCTCCGCGGCGGAGGAAGGCTTCGGGGGCGAAGTGACTTTGTGGTGGCGTTGGCTCCCGATCAAAATCAAGTAGGGGGTTGGGTTCCTGGAAGGAAGTAGGGGTTCTTGGTGAAGTGAACGGAGAGGGGGAAGCCCTGGTGGCACCGGAGTGCACGAGACAGTGGCGGCGGCAGGAGTTGCCGGAGATGATGAAGACGGCGTTTCCCTGACGATTGCGGGCTATGGGGGTTCCATGGGGGTAGCCTGAGATCGCGTGCGTGCTCAAAGGGGCTCGGGGTGCCCATTTATAGTGCAACGAGGTCGGTTCCGCGGCGGTGGATAAGGGCGGCCGGCGAACCGCCGTTCTGTAGCTGCAGGGGAACGTGGCGGCGATGAGAGCTAGGGGACAAAGCTGTGGATGAGCACGCACTGCTCACAGGGGCAGGTGGCGAGCCGGGGTGGCTTGGGCGGCGCTGAACGGCGCAGGGCTGTCGGGCGGTGGCGGCGGCTAGCTCTTGGCTTGCCGGGCGTGGCGAGGAGCGGCTTGGCGTGTAGTGGTGAGAAGGGAGTGCGCGGCAAGGTTCTGCAGTGGGCCAAGACCGTGGGGGCCAGCGTGTCGGCTCGTGTGCGCGGCTGCAATATGCGCGCTCTGGGCGCGCCTAGCGCACGCACACCAGATGTTCGGCGAAATGCCATGGCACTCCAGAGCGCTTGGTTGTGGCTGGGAGTTAGCAGGTCAAGGTTTGGGCTCGCAAGGGAATCAGTGGACAAGCTGGTTTGGTCAGAGGGTTGGGTTCACAGTGCAATGCCAAAACTCATGTCAAAACAGATCATGCCCGTAGGGTGTTTGACAAAATGCCAAGGGCACTTAGGCAAGTCTTGGAGTGGCCAAAAACTCCAGATGGGGGTCTCTTTAGATGCAAGAGAGAGTGGTGTGGTTAGTTTTCCATAAGTAGAAACTTGTTAGTGCAAGCTTTGCAAAACTACAATTCTGGACAGGAAATAAATGACATTATTTCATGAACCAAAAATGATCCAAATGGTGCATGCTCCTGGACTTAAGGGTTTAACATGGAGGACTACAAGTAGGAGAAATAATCAAGGGTATAGGAGCAACTAAAATGGTAGTTGCTGTACAAATCCTCAAATTGGACCAGAATGGAAAAGAGGTTGATTTACTCAAAATTTTCAAAGAACAACCCTGGATTTTTGCATAAAGTGGAATAAAATGCTCCTACCGACCTCCCCTAATTTTGGTAGAAGTTTTAAAGAAATATTTAAATGGGTTGCAGTGCAAAATGCACTCTGGACCAGAGAAGAAAAATTGAGTGCAGGGCTCAAAATATTTCATGAATGAAATATATTTTTGCATAAAAGTGATTTAAAAACATAACATGACATCTCCAAATTTTTGTGGAAATTTTAAGTGAATTTATCAAATGGTTGTAGTTCAAATATGGCCATTTAACCTTGAAAAACCATTTTCAAGAAAGTAAAGATCAAGCAACCTAATTATTTAATTAGTTATACTGATAAAAGGAAAGTTTTTCTTGAGAGGTTAAACAAGTCCAATAACATATTTGAAAAGTTTTCTCTATGGAAAAACTCATCATAACAGGGAAGGAAAAGATTTACAAATCAAAATGGAGCTCAGAAATCCAAAGTTTTAATTCCTGGCAAAATTTTAATTCATTAAAACAAGGCCAAATTTTTGGGGTGTCACAATACTATCCCCCTTAAAAAAAATCTCGTCCTCGAGATTTGCTAAAAGCGGTGTTAAGAAAAAAAAATTACGCAATAAAGACGTGGCTACAGTGAGAGGGCAATAAGTGGTGAAAAACCACAGTGTGAAAACTGGTGCCGCGTGGAAAAGTCTACGGTTCGGGACAAAAACGCGAGATTTCTACGCTGGATACAAATTTAGAATAACTTCTAAATTTAAATATACGCTGGTCGTACCCGAGAGCACAGTGCTCTCTCTGGCTGACAGGTGGACCCGGGGTCCACTGTCAGTCTCCTCTGCTCCCTCTGGTTCTTTCTCTTCCTCCTCTCTCCCGCGCGCTTTCTCCACCGGTGACGCCTAGTGCGTAGGGCATCTAGGCCGTACCGTGGTAGTGCGCGGCGTGCTAGCTGCCGGTGCAGCGTGCACTCACCTCGCGGGCCAGCGCGCTGTCGGCACTGCTCGCGAATTC
This sequence comes from Triticum aestivum, assembly GCF_018294505.1. NCBI lineage: Eukaryota > Viridiplantae > Streptophyta > Magnoliopsida > Poales > Poaceae > Triticum > Triticum aestivum. The sequence goes on from NC_057810.1 coordinate 3,821,803, forward strand.
GACTCCGAACACCGGCTATCGGCGACGAGCGGCGTTGGTGGACTTCGCCCACCGTACACCGAGCTCGAGCTATAAAAACGGCCGGGGTGACTCTCTCTTCTTCCTCACATCTGGCCTCACTTCTCCTCCTCCTTCTTCCTCCATTACTGCTTACAGAAACTCGGGTGAGGCTCTAATGGCGGAGGCGATGCCGGACTGGTTTGTGATCCTGATATGCGGAGGGCTGGCGACACTGCTGGGGCTCTCTATGCTCCTGTGCGCGATGATCTTCGACGAGTATCGCGACGCTGCGGCTCGGGTGTTGGCTCTCCGCGGTGGTGGTGATCATGAGGAGTAGATGGAGGTGTGCCGGGTGCTAACCGTCGTTAGGGGGTGATTAGCTGGATGTAACGCCGTTGCAAAGTTTTGCAAACAGTGTATGTGTCCGAATGATTATGGTTGTGAGTCTGCTGTGTGGTGCTGTGTGAAATTAATTAATCCATGTCGTGAAGTGGCAGGTGTAGCAATTCAGGGAAAAGAAATCTCACTCCAGGATTTTGCGAGGGAAAAACAGTTAATTTAAAGGAGCATAAACCACAACAAAAACTACACACATTAGTAGAAGCCAAATAATTGACTCGTCGTACAAACTCAGGGTATCACGCATAAGTCACACACATAAATAAATGCTGCAAGGAACAAATACAATAGTGATGTCTAAAATGAAAACGGTAGCTGGACGGGGTCCTGATAAAATGTCTCTGGTACTGGGATACACTCCTCTTCTATCGGAGGCAGTGGATTGACCAGTCGATGTATGAGTCTCTCCGGGTCGGGTCTCAGTGGTCTGCCGATGGCAATCTGAGGATTTAAATCTGCGAGGCTCTGGAGATAATCCATCACTCGCTGGTTCAAATGCTCTTGAGCAATGACGTACTGGATAAGGTTGGCCAGAACTGGGTCTCTCTCAATATGTCCACCGGGAAAAGATGTTACTTCTCCGGGTGCTGCACGACTCGGAAAGTAATAATATCCTCGTTCGCGGGCATAGGGTACTGCGGATCGAAGGCGGGCAATCGCTTCTTTCGCATCAGCTTCTATGGCCAGGTGTGGGGTTGGCATAGATTTCCCCACGAAGGAAACTTCTGTTGGATCTTGATTGGGGTCTACAGGAGGGATATGCACTGCTGCCCAATATTCCGAGGTGGAAGAGGTGATCCTCGATTTGAACAGCTCGTACTGAGGTGGCTGGGTAGAACCCATGGTACTGCGGGTAAAATCCCACAATATTTTGACAGAGCTACCTGGGGTTGCATCTGGGGTTCTCAGATGAATGCTGCGGCTCGGCATGACAGGAAAAAGTGCGAGTGTGGTGCACAAAGTGGGGGTTGCTGGGTAAGGTCACAAGGTGGCCTTTATATAGCAATGGAGCCGGATCGTTTTACCGTGGTGAAAGGTAATAAATTTGCCAGCTCAGCTCCAAAGGTCAGGTTATTGTCAGAGATACACATATCTCATAAAGAGACGTGTTACTGTGGTTGTCGTCGGGTTGGTTTTGGTAGCTGTGCCCGGAAAAATATGCAACTATGCGCTGACCAAAAATGCAAGGCTACTATTAAAACAGAGGCACAATGACAGGCTGCATCATTATACACGGTCGCACGATTACAAAGTGAGGATACACTGAGACTCGGTACTACTCATACGGCTTAGTCTACCTCGTTCATGTCTAAACGGGCGTGCCTGGTGGATATCGAGGCTTCTCCACGTGTCTCACTGCCGGGATTAGTCGGAGATGGCGGAGGAACTGCAGGGTCGGGGTAGTGATGATGACCATCGCGGGGATTGTTGGCCACAACCCCGTTGGAGTGTGCTCCCAAAAGGCGACGAAGCACTTCTGGGGTCATCAAAGCATCTCGGTTGATGGCTGGAGCTGATCTTGGGGTCTCGATCTGTTGTCCAAACAGCACGACTGGGTTGTCGGCGTTGGGCTCGTTCTCTTCTCTCGCCGGGGCTCGACGAACCAGCTCTCCACGAGCTGCGATTAGATCAATAGTGATCTGGTCGAATAGTGCCTCTAGTGCACTTACATAGCGCACTAGGTGCAACAATGCGGGTCCGTCTCATGATCTCCGTTGGCAACTTGGGGTGGTCTACCATACCCTTCACGTCTGAGGTAGTAGTGGAACGAGCGACAGTTAACTCTGGGCGACAAGTGCCTGAGATGAACTATAGCCTCTCGAGCGGCTAGCTGGATGGCTTGTGGCTCAAAGGAAGTTGTCCTTCCGGTGAACCTGTAGGGGCGCTCGGGTGCTAGACCCCTACCGTAGATGTGCACAGTGGCCTAGAATTGACGGTCTTCACCGCTCATGGGTCCTTGATACACAACATATTCCGGTGGCTCCTCTATCGCGTAGGCACGACGGGTGAGGTTTGCGAGGATGGTCACAAAACCTCCAAGGTTGGTTGCTGTGGTTTCGTTGTGCACTATGGGTCCAGGCATTGCGGCTCGGTTGGGGTAGCGGCTGTGCTGTGCTGGGTTAAGGCTAGCGTGCCCTTTTGATAAGAAAAAAGGGGACGGAGTCTTCCTTCGCACGCTTGCGAGAAAGGACTATTTAGGGGCCAGTCACTGGCGCATGAGTGACAGGTTAGGTTGATAGGTTGGGCACCGACTGCCAAAAAGGTGTTGGGTCACTGTGTGGCTACCTTGCACGAGAAGCTTGGCTGGTGTTTGGCTAAGGTCTAGTGGGTTGGTTTGCCTAAGTTTATTGACCTGGCTAAGATAGGATTAGCCAATGGTCAGCCTGGCTCTGATACTAAGTCTGTCACGACCGGTTTTTCCGGGTAATAAATTTCCAGAAAAGACCGTCGTGCTCATCAGCCCCAGGATTACTGTTAGCTGATGAGGCTCCAACTTGATACAGAAATTCCAAGCAAAATAAAAAATATGTAGTACAAGACCATTCTGGCTCGTGAGTACAACAAATGGTTTCTAGTGGTTGATGGCGGAAGCGGGTTGTGAAACATCAGTGTCTATGGGACTCCATTTCCCACGGGAACAGCTGACCAGGTTAATTCCTATCTTCGCGAGGTAGCTATCTCCATTGAGTGGGTTCCGGGGCTGGCATCGCGTCGCTCCTGTCCGTACAAGAAAATCTGGCCAAGACAATAGCCAGGGACAAGCCAGTGAGTACTTTGAATGTACTCGCAAACATTATGAACACAGGTATAATATAACAATGATGTGCTGAAAATATTTTATGCTCATGACGCCAGTCACAAAAGATAAATGAAACTCTGATGCGTGCAAGCAAGTTATTTATAAAAATGCAATAACATGGTAGTATAAAAATTTATGAAACAAATAACAAGCAATGCCACAGTCGGGCGTCTTAGCGACACCACATAAAGGGCTTTAAAAGAAATGCCACAGTCGGGCGTCTGAGCGACACCACATAAAGGGCTTTAAAAGAAATGCCACAGTCGGGCGTCTGAGCGACACCACATAAAGAGCTTTAAAAGCAATGCCACAGTCGGGCGTCTGAGCGACACCACATAAAGAGCTTTAAAAGAAATGCCACAGTCGGGCGTCTGAGCGACACCACATAAAGAGCTTTAAAAGAAATGCCACAGTCGGGCGTCTGAGCGACACCACATAAAGGGCTTTAAAAGAAACAATCATAATGAATATCCCGGAGGTAGAACCATCCCAGAGATACTCGGTAATAACAATAATATCACGGGTTAGTCAACAATAATAATAATCATAGATATCACAAGTCACGAGTAGTAATTCCATTTTCTAGTTAACAGTTTCACCTCCGAAGACCGACACTAAGACCGACACCTGACCCATCCCAGACTGAAATCCTTAACCATGGACACGGCTATTCGAATAGGTTTAACCTCTGCAGAGGGTGTACTCTTTACCCACGAGTAACGGATTTCTTTAGTCCATCAGGCCTAATTCCGTCTACGGTCTTTTTGTTGAAAACACACCTAACTTGCACACACCAGCTTAACTCACACGTGTCTGGAATCACCCACGACACCCGTGAAGCAACTCTAAGTGGGGAGGCTACAACCTCGCATAGCATGGGATCAAACTTATATCGCGCGCTCTAAGGGGTGGCCTCCCCTCTCGGTCCCAACCGGAAACACCCATGCCCCCGGACCAGGTTGCCTGCCTACCAGCTACAACCGGTATCTTCCACCATGGCCTCTCTGTATGGTGTGTGCTAGAAAGAGGTTGACAACTTACTGAACCGTACTCTACTTGCTGTAGAGACGAGTGGTAGTACGAAACAAGTATGGGGGTTACTGGAACAAGACTCGATCTACGGTCGACTCAGGAGGTTCAAGTATTCCCTGCATGATTAGTATAACGAATATATTTCATCCAACAGAGTCACCACTCATATCACCTTACCATGCCATACCAGACATAACTGTCCCGACGGAGACCGGCGACAAACTCATACCTACCCAAGGCAGAGGTTTTCCCGGTTTCCTGCCGGTATGCATGCAAGGCTCATGAGGGTGATTATCATCACAAGTGTGTTCATTTCCAACATCATGGAAATCAATAACATGCACCCATGCATATGATCATATCACATGAAATAACAAGTCCTTCGAAATGCGGTGGTGTTATAACTGCATCAACGATCACACCAAAAATATTATGCCGGGATTCAGAATGCTTGCCTTCAATGTGTGGAAAGGCAGGGTGCTCTCCAAACTTTTGAAAGTTTCTTCTCTTTCCCCAAAATCCTATTTAAAAATATAATTGAATTAACACACATTTCAAAAACAGACCAAAAAAGTTGTTTGAAAATTTTTCAAATAAATCTTAAAATAAACTAGACCAAATTTGAGGAAGGTAGGAAAAAGAATCAACTCGTTTGGAGTTATATTTAAAAAGATAAAGCTAGTCAAAGATTTGGTCAAAATCTGTTTTTAAATAAAACAGAAAAAGAAAACGTTTCAGACGAGATTACGCTTTCGAAGCGGGGAAAACGTACTGCGATGGATTACGCCTTCACTTAAACACGTGGACGGCGCGGGTGTCACTGACAGTGGGCCCGCCTGGCCCACTGGTCAGGTTTGACCAGTCGCCGCGCGTCGTCTCCCTCCTCTGCCCGAGCGGAGCGGGGCTCCGGCGATCGTCGCCGGTGTTTGGCTGCTCCTCGCGGGCCCCCGAGGGTGGGGATGGATCTGTAAGATTGGGGCGGTCCTCCCGGTAGTCGTTGGGTCAGCTGGGACGGAGTGAGCTGCCGGCGGCGAGCTCCGCGGCGGAGGAAAGCTTCGGTGGCGAAGTGACTTTGTGGTGGCGTTGGCTCCCGATCAAAATCAAGTAGGGGGTTGGGTTCCTGGAAGGAAGTAGGGGTTCTTGGTGAAGAGAACGGAGAGGGGGAAGCCCTGGTGTCGCCGGAGTGCACGAGACAGTGGCGGCGGCAGGAGTTGCCGGAGATGATGAAGACGGCGTTTCCCTGACGATTGCGGGCTATGGGGGTTCCATGGGGGTAGCCTGAGATCGCGTGCGTGCTCAGAGGGGCTCGGGGTGTCCATTTATACTGCGACGAGGTCGGTTCCGCGGCGGTGGATAAGGGCGGCCGGCGAACCGCCATTCTGTAGCTGCAGGGGAACGTGGCGGCGACGAGAGCTAGGGGACGAAGCTGTGGATGAGCACGCACTGCTCACAGGGGCAGGTGGCGAGCCGGGGTGGCTTGGGCGGCGCTGAACGGCGCAGGGCTGTCGGGCGGCGGCGACGGCTAGCTCTTGGCTTGCCGGGCGTGGCGAGGAGCGGCTTGGCGCGTAGTGGTGAGAAGGGAGTGCGCGGCAAGGTTCTGCAGTGGGCCAAGACCGTGGGGGCCAGCGTGTCGGCTCGTGTGCGCGACTGCAATATGCGCGCTCTGGGCGCGCCCAGCGCACGCACACCAGATGTTCGGTGAAATGCCATGGCACTCCAGAGCGCTTGGTTGAGGCTGGGAGTTAGCAGGTCAAGGTTTGGGCTCGCAAGGGAATCAGTGGACAAGCTGGTTTGGTCAGAGGGTTGGGTTCACAGTGCAATGCCAAAACTCATGTCAAAACAGATCATGCCCGTAGGGTGTTTGACAAAATGCCAAGGGCACTTAGGCAAGTCTTGGAGTGGCCAAAAACTCCAGATGGGGGTCTCTTTAGATGCAAGAGAGAGTGGTGTGGTTAGTTTTCCATAAGTAGAAACTTGTTAGTGCAAGCTTTGCAAAACTACAATTCTGGACAGGAAATAAATGACATTATTTCATGAACCAAAAATGATCCAAATGGTGCATGCTCCTGGACTTAAGGGTTTAACATGGAGGACTACAAGTAGGAGAAATAATCAAGGGTATAGGAGCAACTAAAATGGTGGTTGCTGTACAAATCCTCAAATTGGACCAGAATGGAAAAGAGGTTGATTTACTCAAAATTTTCAAAGAACAACCCTGGATTTTTGCATAAAGTGGAATAATATGCTCCTACTGACCTCCCCTAATTTTGGTAGAAGTTTTAAAGAAATATTTAAATGGGTTGCAGTGCAAAATGCACTCTGGACCAGAGAAGAAAAATTGAGTGCAGGGCTCAAAATATTTCATGAATGAAATATATTTTTGCATAAAAGTGATTTAAAAACATAACATGACATCTCCAAATTTTTGTGGAAATTTTAAGTGAATTTATCAAATGGTTGTAGTTCAAATATGGCCATTTAACCTTGAAAAACCATTTTCAAGAAAGTAAAGATCAAGCAACTTAATTATTTAATTAGTTATACTGATAAAAGGAAAGTTTCTCTTGAGAGGTTAAACAAGTCCAATAACATATTTGAAAAGTTTTCTCTATGGAAAAACTCATCATAACAGGGAAGGAAAAGATTTACAAATCAAAATGGAGCTCAGAAATCCAAAGTTTTAATTCCTGGCAAAATTTTAATTCATTAAAACAAGGCCAAATTTTTGGGGTGTCACATGGGAGGACTACGAGGTCCGTCGACCATCAAGACCTCTGCCGCTGGATCACTGCTATCGCACTCGGATGCAGTCTCTACGGAGCCAGTCGACCGATATGGAGTCGACGGTTGCCGCAGCAGAACGCCGCGGACACATGCGCGAAAATGCGTCGCACCGCGGACGGGGTGCGCGTGTTGGGTAACGTTGCAGAAAATAAAAATTTTCCTACTCGTTTCACCAAGATCATCTAGGAGTTCATCTAGCAACGAGTGAATAGATGCATCTACATACCTTGTAGATCGCAAGCGTAAGCGTTCAAAGAACGGGGATGATGTAGTCGAACACGACGTGATTCGAATCACCGGAGATCCTAGCACCGAACGGACGGCACCTCCGCGTTCAACACACGTACGGAACAGCCACGTCTACTCCTTCTTGATCCAGCAAGGGAGGGAGGAGAGGTTGAGGGAGATGGCACCAGCAGCAGCACGACGGCGTGGTGTTGATGGAGCTGCAGTACTCCGGCACAGCTTCGCTAAGCAATAAGGAGGTGGAGGAGGTGTTGGGGAGGGAGAAGGAGGCAACCAAAGGCCAAGGACTCAAGGTATGAAGTCCCTCCTCTCCCCCACTATATATAGGGGTGCCAAGGGGGGGTGGCCGGCCCTAGGAGATCCAATCTCCTAGGGGGTGCGGCGGCCAAGGGGGGTTTCCCTCCCCCCCCAAGGCACCTAGGAGGTGCCTTACCCTCCTAGGACTCTTTCCCCCTTAAACCCTAGGCGCATGGGCTTATGTGGGGCTGGTGCCCTTGGCCCAAGCAGGCCAAGGCGCACCCCCTACAGCCCATGTGGCCCCCGGGGATGGGTGGCCCCACCCGGTGGGCCCCCGGGACCCCTCCGGTGGTCCCGGTACAATACCGATAACCCCGAAACTTGTCCCGATGCCCGAAACAGGACTTCCCATATATAAATCTTTACCTCCGGACCATTCCGGAACTCCTCGTGACGTCCGGGATCTCATCCGGGACTCCGAACAACATTCGGGTTACTGCATATACATATCCCTACAACCCTAGCGTAACTGAACCTTAAGTGTGTAGACCCTACGGGTTCGGGAGACATGTAGACATGACCGAGATCGCTCTCCGGTCAATAACCAACAGCGGGATCTGGATACCCATGTTGGCTCCCACATGCTCCACGATGATCTCATCGGATGAACCACGATGTCGAGGATTTAATCAACCCCATATGCAATTCCCTTTGTCAATCGATATGTTACTTGCCCGAGATTCGATCGTCGGTATCCCAATACCTCGTTCAATCTTGTTACCAGCAAGTCACTTTACTCGTACCGTAATGCATGATCCCGTGACCAAACACTTGGTCACTTTGAGCTCATTATGATGATGCATTACTGAGTGGGCCCAGTGATATCTCTCCGTCATACGGAGTGACAAATCCCAGTCTCGATCCATATAAAACAATAGATACTTTCGGAGATACCTGTAGTGCACCTTTATAGTCACCCAGTTACGTTGTGATGTTTGATACACCCAAAGCACTCCTACGGTATCCAGGAGTTATACGATCTCATGGTCGAAGGAAGAGATACTTTGACATTGCAAAAACTCTAGCAAACGAACTATACGATCTTGTGCTATGTTTAGGATTGGGTCTTGTCCATCACATCATTATCCTAATGATGTGATCCCGTTATCAATGACATCCAATGTCCATAGCCAGGAAACCATGACTATCTATTGATCAACGAGCTAGTCAACTAGAGGCTTACTAGGGACATGTTGGTGTCTGTTATTCACACATGTATTACGATTTCCGGATAACACAATTATAGCATGAATAAATACAATTATCATGAACAAAGAAATATAATAATAATGCTTTTATTATTGCCTCTAGGGCATATTTCCAACAGTCTCCCACTTGCACTAGAGTCAATAATCTAGTTACATTGTGATGAATCGAACACCCATGGAATTCTGGTGTTGATCATGTTTTGCTCTTGGGAGAGGTTTAGTCAACGGATCTGCTACATTCAGGTCCGTATGTACTTTACAAATCTCTATGTCTCCATCTTGAACATTTTCACGGATGGAGTTGAAGCGACGCTTGATGTGCCTTGTCTTCTTGTGAAACCTGGGCTCCTTGGCAAGTGCAATAGCTCCAGTGTTGTCACAGAAGAGCTTGATCGGCCCCGACGCATTGGGTATGACTCCTAGGTCGGTGATGAACTCCTTCACCCATATTGCTTCATGTGCTACCTCCGAGGCTGCCATGTACTCCGCTTCACATGTAGATCCCGCCACGACGCTCTGCTTGCAACTGCACCAGCTTACTGCCCCACCATTCAAAATATACACGTATCCGGTTTGTGACTTAGAGTCATCCAGATCTGTGTCGAAGCTAGCGTCGACATAACCTTTTACGACGAGCTCTTCGTCACCTCCATAAACGAGAAACATTTCCTTAGTCCTCTTCAGGTACTTCAGGATATTCTTGACCGCTGTCCAGTGTTCCTTGCCGGGATTACTTTGGTACCTTCCTACCAAACTTACGGCAAGGTTTACATCAGGTCTGGTACACAGCATGGCATACATAATAGAACCTATGGCTGAGGCATAGGGGATGACACTCATCTCTTCTATCTCTGCTGCCGTGGTCGGACATTGAGCTGAGCTCAATTTCACACCTTGCAAAACAGGCAAGAACCCTTTCTTGGACTGATCCATTTTGAACTTCTTCAAAATCTTATCAAGATATGTGCTTTGTGAAAGACCTATGAGGCGTCTTGATCTATCCCTATAGATCTTGATGCCTAATATATAAGCAGCTTCTCCAAGGTCCTTCATTGAAAAACTCTTATTCAAGTAGGCCTTGATGCTGTCCAAAAGTTCTATATCATTTTCCATCAAAAGTATGTCATCTACATATAGTATGAGAAATGCTATAGAGCTCCCACTCACTTTCTTGTAAACACAGGCTTCTCCATAAGTCTGTGTAAACCCAAACGCTTTGATCATCTCATCAAAACGAATGTTCCAACTCCGAGATGCTTGCACCAGCCCATAAATCGAGCGTTGGAGCTTGCACACCTTGTCAGCATTTTTAGGATCGACAAAACCTTCCGGCTGCATCATATACAATTCTTCCTTAAGGAAACCATTAAGGAATGCCGTTTTGACGTCCATTTGCCAAATTTCATAATCATAAAATGCGGCAATTGCTAACATGATTCGGACGGACTTCAGCTTCGCTACCGGTGAGAAAGTCTCATCGTAGTCAACCCCTTGAACTTGTCGATAACCCTTAGCGACAAGCCGAGCTTTATAGATGGTCACATTACCATCCGCGTCTGTCTTCTTCTTAAAGATCCATTTATTTTCTATGGCTCGCCGTTCTACGGGCAAGTCAGTCAAAGTCCATACTTCGTTTTCATACATGGATCCTATCTCGGATTTCATGGCTTCTAGCCATTTGTCGGAATCCGGACCCGCCATCGCTTCTTCATAGTTCGAAGGTTCACCGTTGTCTAACAACATGATTTCCAAGACAGGGTTGCCGTACCACTCTGGTGTGGAACGTGTCCTCGTGGACCTTCGAATTTCAGTAGGAGCTTGATCAGAAGTATCTTGATTATTATCATTAACTTCCTCTCTAGTCGGTGCAGGCACCTCAGGAACATTTTCTTGAGTTGCGCCATTTTTCCGGTTCAAGAGGTAATACTTCATCAAGCTCTACTTTCCTCCCACTTACTTCTTTCGAGAGAAGCTCTTTCTCCAGAAAGGACCCATTCTTGGCAACAAAGATCTTGCCTTCGGATCTGAGGTAGAAGATATACCCAACAGTTTCTTTAGGGTATCCTATGAAGACGCATTTTTCCGATTTGAGTTCGAGCTTTTCAGGTTGAAGTTTCCTGACATAAGCATCACATCCCCAAACTTTTAGAAATGACAACTTAGGTTTCTTCCCAAACCATAATTCATACGGTGTCGTCTCAACGGATTTCGACGGGGCCCTATTTAAAGTGAATGCGGCAGTCTCTAAAGCATAGCCCCAAAAAGATAGTGGTAAATCGGCAAGAGACATCATAGATCGCACCATATCTAATAGAGTGCGATTACGACGTTCGGACACACCATTACGCTGAGGTGTTCCAGGCGGCGTGAGTTGTGAAACTATTCCACATTTTCTTAAGTGTGTACCAAACTCGTGACTCAAGTATTCTCCTCCACGATCTGATCGTAGAAACTTGATTTTCCTGTCACGTTGATTCTCAACTTCACTCTGAAATTCCTTGAACTTTTCAAAGGTCTCAGACTTGTGTTTCATTAAGTAGACATACCCATATCTACTCAAGTCATCAGTGAGGGTGAGAACATAACGATAGCCACCGCGAGCCTCAACACTCATTGGACCGCACACATCAGTATGTATGATTTCCAATAAGTTGGTTGCTCTCTCCATTGTTCCTGAGAATGGAGTCTTGGTCATTTTACCCATGAGGCATGGTTCGCACGTGTCAAATGATTCGTAATCAAGAGACTCTAAAAGTCCATCAGCATGGAGCTTCTTCATGCGTGGTGTTGTTGGAGCTGCAGTACTCCGGCAGAGCTTCGCTAAGCAATAAGGAGGTGGAGGAGGTGTTGGGGAGGGAGAAGGAGGCAACCAAAGGCCAAGGACTCAAGGTATGAAGTCCCTCCTCTCCCCCACTATATATAGGGGTGCCAAGGGGGGGGTGGCCGGCCCTAGGAGATCCAATCTCCTAGGGGGTGCGGCGGCCAAGGGGGGTTTCCCTCCCCCCCAAGGCACCTAGGAGGTGCCTTACCCTCCTAGGACTCTTTCCCCCTTAAACCCTAGGCGCATGGGCCTATGTGGGGCTGGTGCCCTTGGCCCAAGCAGGCCAAGGCGCACCCCCTACAGCCCATGTGGCCCCCGGGGATGGGTGGCCCCACCCGGTGGGCCCCCCGGACCCCTCCTGTGGTCCCGGTACAATACCGATAACCCCGAAACTTGTCCCGATGCCCGAAACAGGACTTCCCATATATAAATCTTTACCTCCGGACCATTCCGGAACTCCTCGTGACGTCCGGGATCTCATCCGGGACTCCGAACAACATTCGGGTTACTGCATATACATATCCCTACAACCCTAGCGTAACTGAACCTTAAGTGTGTAGACCCTACGGGTTCGGAAGACATGTAGACATGACCAAGATCGCTCTCCGGTCAATAACCAACAGCGGGATCTGGATACCCATGTTGGCTCCCACATGCTCCACGATGATCTCATCGGATGAACCACGATGTCGAGGATTTAATCAACCCCGTATGCAATTCCCTTTGTCAATCGATATGTTACTTGCCCGAGATTCGATCGTCGGTATCCCAATACCTCGTTCAATCTTGTTACCGGCAAGTCACTTTACTCGTACCGTAATGCATGATCCCGTGACCAAACACTTGGTCACTTTGAGCTCATTATGATGATGCATTACTGAGTGGGCCCAGTGATATCTCTCCGTCATACGGAGTGACAAATCCCAGTCTCGATCCATATAAAACAATAGATACTTTCGGAGATACCTGTAGTGCACCTTTATAGTCACCCAGTTACATTGTGACGTTTGATACACCCAAAGCACTCCTACGGTATCCAGGAGTTATACGATCTCATGGTCGAAGGAAGAGATACTTTGACATTGCAAAACTCTAGCAAACGAACTATACGATCTTGTGCTATGTTTAGGATTGGGTCTTGTCCATCACATCATTATCCTAATGATGTGATCCCGTTATCAATGACATCCAATGTCCATAGCCAGGAAACCATGACTATCTATTGATCAACGAGCTAGTCAACTAGATGCTTACTAGGGACATGTTGGTGTCTGTTATTCACACATGTATTACGATTTCCGGATAACACAATTATAGCATGAATAAAGACAATTATCATGAACAAAGAAATATAATAATAATTCTTTTATTATTGCCTCTAGGGCATATTTCCAACAGTCTCCCACTTGCACTAGAGTCAATAATCTAGTTACATTGTGATGAATCGAACACCCATGGAATTCTGGTGTTGATCATGTTTTGCTCTTGGGAGAGGTTTAGTCAACGGATCTGCTACATTCAGGTCCGTATGTACTTTACAAATCTCTATGTCTCCATCTTGAACATTTTCACGGATGGAGTTGAAGCGACGCTTGATGTGCCTTGTCTTCTTGTGAAACCTGGGCTCCTTGGCAAGTACAATAGCTCCAGTGTTGTCACAGAAGAGCTTGATTGGCCCCGACGCATTGGGTATGACTCCTAGGTCGGTGATGAACTCCTTCACCCATATTGCTTCATGTGCTGCCTCCGAGGCTGCCATGTACTCCGCTTCACATGTAGATCCCGCCACGACGCTCTGCTTGCAACTGCACCAGCTTACTGCCCCACCATTCAAAATATACACGTATCCGGTTTGTGACTTAGAGTCATCCAGATCTGTGTCGAAGCTAGCGTCGACGTAACCTTTTACGACAAGCTCTTCGTCACCTCCATAAACGAGAAACATTTCCTTAGTCCTTTTCAGGTACTTCAGGATATTCTTGACCGCTGTCCAGTGTTCCTTGCCAGGATTACTTTGGTACCTTCCTACCAAACTTACGGCAAGGTTAACATCAGGTCTGGTACACAGCATGGCATACATAATAGAACCTATGGCTGAGGCATAGGGGATGACGCTCATCTCTTCTATATCTTCTGCCGTGGTCGGACATTGAGCTGAGCTCAATTTCACACCTTGCAAAACAGGCATGAACCCTTTCTTGGACTGATCCATTTTGAACTTCTTCAAAATCTTATCAAGATATGTGCTTTGTGAAAGACCTATGAGGCGTCTTGATCTATCCCTATAGATCTTGATGCCTAATATATAAGCAGCTTCTCCAAGGTCCTTCATTGAAAAACTCTTATTCAAGTAGGCCTTAATGCTGTCCAAAAGTTCTATATCATTTCCCATCAAAAGTATGTCATCTACATATAGTATGAGAAATGCTATAGAGCTCCCACTCACTTTCTTGTAAACACAGGCTTCTCCATAAGTCTGTGTAAACCCAAACGCTTTGATCATCTCATCAAAACGAATGTTCCAACTCCGAGATGCTTGCACCAGCCCATAAATCGAGCGTTGGAGCTTGCACACCTTGTCAGCATTTTTAGGATCGAGAAAACCTTCCGGCTGCATCATATAGAATTCTTCCTTAAGGAAACCATTAAGGAATGTCGTTTTGACGTCCATTTGCCAAATTTCATAATCATAAAATGCGGCAATTGCTAACATGATTCGGACGGACTTCAGCTTCGCTACCGGTGAGAAAGTCTCATCATAGTCAACCCCTTGAACTTGTCGATAACCCTTAGCGACAAGCCGAGCTTTATAGATGGTCACATTACCATCCGCGTCTGTCTTCTTCTTAAAGATCCATTTATTTTCTATGGCTCGCCGTTCTACGGGCAAGTCAGTCAAAGTCCATACTTCGTTTTCATACATGGATCCTATCTCGGATTTCATGGCTTCTAGCCATTTGTCGAAATCCGGACCCGCCATCGCTTCTTCATAGTTCGAAGGTTCACCGTTGTCTAACAACATGATTTCCAAGACAGGGTTGCCGTACCACTCTGGTGCGGAACGTGTCCTCGTGGACCTTCGAATTTCAGTAGGAGCTTGATCAGAAGTATCTTGATCATTATCATTAACTTCCTCTCTAGTCGGTGCAGGCATCTCAGGAACACTTTCTTGAGTTGCGCCATTTTCCGGTTCAAGAGGTAATACTTCATCAAGCTCTACTTTCCTCCCACTTACTTCTTTCGAGAGAAACTCTTTCTCCAGAAAGGACCCATTCTTGGCAACAAAGATCTTGCCTTCGGATCTGAGGTAGAAGATATACCCAACAGTTTCTTTAGGGTATCCTATGAAGACGCATTTTTCCGATTTGGGTTCGAGCTTTTCAGGTTGAAGTTTCCTGACATAAGCATCGCATCCCCAAACTTTTAGAAATGACAGCTTAGGTTTCTTCCCAAACCATAATTCATACGGTGTCGTCTCAACGGATTTCGACGGGGCCCTATTTAAAGTGAATGCGGCAGTCTCTAAAGCATAGCCCCAAAAAGATAGTGGTAAATTGGCAAGAGACATCATAGATCGCACCATATCTAATAGAGTGCGATTACGACGTTCGGACACACCATTACGCTGAGGTGTTCCAGGCGGCGTGAGTTGTGAAACTATTCCACATTTTCTTAAGTGTGTACCAAACTCGTGACTCAAGTATTCTCCTCCACGATCTGATCGTAGAAACTTGATTTTCCTGTCACGTTGATTCTCAACTTCACTCTGAAATTCCTTGAACTTTTCAAAGGTCTCAGACTTGTGTTTCATTAAGTAGACATACCCATATCTACTCAAGTCATCAGTGAGGGTGAGAACATAACGATAGCCACCGCGAGCCTCAACACTCATTGGACCGCACACATCAGTATGTATGATTTCCAATAAGTTGGTTGCTCGCTCCATTGTTCCTGAGAATGGAGTCTTGGTCATTTTACCCATGAGGCATGGTTCGCACGTGTCAAATGATTCGTAATCAAGAGACTCTAAAAGTCCATCAGCATGGAGCTTCTTCATGCGTTTGACACCTATGTGACCAAGGCGGCAGTGCCACAAGTATGTGGGACTATCACTATCAATCTTACATCTTTTGGTACTTACACTATGAATATGTGTAGCATTATGCTCGAGATTCATAAAGAATAAACCATTCACCATCGGAGCATGACCATAAAACATATCTCTCATATAAATAGAACAACCATTATTCTCGGATTTAAATGAGTAGCCATCTCGAATTAAACGAGATCCTGATACAATGTTCATGCTCAAACTTGGCACAAAATAACAATTATTGAGGTTCAAAACTAATCCCGTAGGTAAATGTAGAGGTAGCGTGCCGACGGCGATCACATCGACCTTGGAACCATTCCCGACGCGCATCGTCACCTCGTCCTTCGCCAGTCTCCGTTTATTCCGCAGCTCCTGTTGTGTGTTACAAATATGAGCAACGGCACCGGTATCAAATACCCAGGAGTTACTACGATTACTGGTAAGGTACACATCAATTACATGTATATCAAATATACCTTTGGTTTTGCCGGCCTTCTTGTCCGCTAAGTACTTAGGGCAGTTCCGCTTCCAGTGACCACTTTTCTTGCAATAAAAACACTCAGTCTCGGGCTTGGGTCCATTCTTTGGCTTCTTCCCGGCAGCTTGCTTGCTGGGCGCGGCAACTACCTTGCCGTCCTTCTTGAAGTTCTTTTTACCCTTGCCCTTCTTGAACTTAGTGGTTTTATTGATCATCAACACTTGATGTTCCTTTCTGACTTCTACCTCTGCTGATTTCAGCATAGCAAATAATTCAGGAATGGTCTTTTCCATCCCCTGCATATTGAAGTTCATCACAAAGCTCTTGTAGCTCGGTGGAAGCGACTGGAGGATTCTTTCAATGACCGCATCATCCGGGAGATTAACCCCCAGCTGAGTCAAGCGGTTATGTAACCCAGACATAGTGAGTATGTGCTCACTGACAGAACTATTTTCCTCCATCTTACAGCTGAAGAATTTGTCAGAGACTTCATATCTCTCGACCCGGGCATGAGCTTGGAAAACCATTTTCAGCTCTTCGAACATCTCATATGCTCCATGTCTCTCAAAACGCTTTTGGAGCCCCGGCTCTAGGCTGTAAAGCACGCCGCACTGAACGAGGGAGTAGTCATCAGAACGTGCCTGCCAAGCGTTCATAACGTCTTGTTCTGCAGGGAGAACAGGTGCATCACCTAGCGGTGCTTGTAGGACATAATCTTTCTTGGCAGCTATGAGGATGATCCTCAGGTTCCGGACCCAGTCCGTATAGTTGCTGCCATCGTCTTTCAGCTTGGTTTTCTCTAGGAACGTGTTGAAGTTGAGGACTACGTTGGCCATTTGATCTACAAGACATATTGTAAAATTTTAGACTAAGTTCATGATAATTAAGTTCATCTAATCAAATTATAATGAACTCCCACTCAGATTTGACATCCCTTTGGTCATCTAAGTGTTACACGATCCGAGTCGACTAGGCCGTGTCCGATCATCACGTGAGACGGACTAGTCATCGTCGGTGAACATTCTCATGTAGATCGTATCTTCCATACGACTCGTGTTCGACCTTTCGGTCTCCGTGTTCCGAGGCCATGTCTGTACATGCTAGGCTCGTCAAGTTAACCCTAAGTGTTTTCGCTGTGTAAAACTGTCTTACACCCGTTGTATGTGAACGTAAGAATCTATCACACCCGATCATCACGTGGTGCTTCGAAACGACGAACTGTAGCAACGGTGCACAGTTAGGGGAGAACACTTCTTGAAATTTTGTAAGGGATCATCTTATTTACTACCGTCGTTCTAA
>NC_057810.1:3839753-3873621 GCF_018294505.1 Triticum aestivum
TAAGCAATAAGGAGGTGGAGGAGGTGTTGGGGAGGGAGAAGGAGGCAACCAAAGGCCAAGGACTCAAGGTATGAAGTCCCTCCTCTCCCCCACTATATATAGGGGTGCCAAGGGGGGGTGGCCGGCCCTAGGAGATCCAATCTCCTAAGGGGTGCGGCGGCCAAGGGGGGTTTCCCCCCCCCCCCCCCCCAAGGCACCTAGGAGGTGCCTTACCCTCCTAGGACTCTTTCCCCCTTAAACCCTAGGCGCATGGGCTTATGTGGGGCTGGTGCCCTTGGCCCAAGCAGGACAAGGCGCACCCCCTACAGCCCATGTGGCCCCCGGGGATGGGTGGTCCCACCCGGTGGGCCCCCGGGACCCCTCCGGTGGTCCCGATACAATACCGATAACCCTGAAACTTGTCCCGATGCCCGAAACAGGACTTCCCATATATAAATCTTTACCTCCGGACCATTCCGGAACTCCTCGTGACGTTCGGGATCTCATCCGGGACTCCGAACAACATTCGGGTTACTGCATATACATATCCCTACAACCCTAGCGTAACTGAACCTTAAGTGTGTAGACCCTACGGGTTCGGGAGACATGTAGACATGACCGAGATCGCTCTCCGGTCAATAACCAACAGTGGGATCTGGATACCCATGTTGGCTCCCACATGCTCCACGATGATCTCATCGGATGAACCACGATGTCGAGGATTTAATCAACCCCGTATGCAATTCCCTTTGTCAATCGATATGTTACTTGCCCGAGATTCGATCGTCGGTATCCCAATACCTCGTTCAATCTTGTTACCGGCAAGTCACTTTACTCGTACCGTAATGCATGATCCCGTGACCAAACACTTGGTTACTTTGAGCTCATTATGATGATGCATTACTGAGTGGGCCCAGTGATATCTCTCCGTCATACGGAGTGACAAATCCCAGTCTCGATCCATATAAAACAATAGATACTTTCGGAGATACCTGTAGTGCACCTTTATAGTCACCCAGTTACGTTGTGACGTTTGATACACCCAAAGCACTCCTACGGTATCCAGGAGTTATACGATCTCATGGTCGAAGGAAGAGATACTTTGACATTGCAAAACTCTAGCAAACGAACTATACGATCTTGTGCTATGTTTAGGATTGGGTCTTGTCCATCACATCATTATCCTAATGATGTGATCCCGTTATCAATGACATCCAATGTCCATAGCCAGGAAACCATGACTATCTATTGATCAACGAGCTAGTCAACTAGATGCTTACTAGGGACATGTTGGTGTCTGTTATTCACACATGTATTACGATTTCCGGATAACACAATTATAGCATGAATAGAGACAATTATCATGAACAAAGAAATATAATAATAATTCTTTTATTATTGCCTCTAGGGCATATTTCCAACAGCGCGTAGATGTCGAGTGGAGCCTTCTGAAGCTAAGCGGAATCGTCGGCGATGAAGGTGAGAGCACGGAGACGGATCTCGCGGCCCTCGACCAAAAATCCACCAGCAACCATGATGAAAGTGATCGGAAGAAATGCAACTTCTCCAAAAATCGCTATGACACCGGCCCCACGGTGGGCGCCAACTGTCGTGGTTCTAAGTCTGACAGTAGAATGGGGGTAGGTATGGAGAGGCAAAATCCTAGCTATGGAGCAGTTGTAAACACAAGAAATGTACGAGTTCAGGCCCTTCTCGGAGGAAGTAACAGCCCTACGTCTCGGAGCCCGGAGGCGGTCGAGTGGATTATGTGTGTATGGATTACAAGGGTGCGAACCCTTTACACTGAGGAGGGGGGTGGCTTATATAGTGTCTGCCAGACCCCTCCGGCCCTCAGTAATGCAGGGTTTAAAGTACATTAAGTCTAGGCGTTACTGGTAACGCCTTACATAAAGTGTCATAAATGTCATAAAGACTACTTAATTACAGACCGTTTGGATGCGGTGTGGCTCTTGATCTCCTGGTGGTCGAATGAGTCTTCATGGTCGAGTCCTTCGAGTCCGTCGAGTGAAGTCCCTCTTGGTCGACTGGAAGGCAGTTTCTTCTAAGGGTGTCCTTGGGTAGGGTACTTAGATCAGGTCTATGACCCTACCCTAGATATATGACTTCATCACCGCCCGCCCGCGTCATAGCCTTGCGCCCAGCGAGGATGAGTCGGCCATGTACGCTGCTTCCGGCTCCCGTGGCGAACTGGCCACGCCCACGACCGACGAGTCCCAGGGGGCGCTGCCAGCGGCCACCTCGACCGGCTGTAGAGTCCGGCGTCCCGGAAGACCATGATACGGCCCGACCACGCCCGGTCAAACTATACCTTCCTCGCCCACGTACCGTGTCGACAGCGACATGGGATACTCCGGCATCTCCCCTGCCATCTCCTCCACCTATTCCTACTTCTCCTCCTCCTCCTGCCATACTGGACTGATCAGAATCTTCATCCGGAGGAAGGTTTAGATCAAGGAAAACCATGGTGGAAGAAAGTAGAGAGAGAGCTCAGTGAACTAGAATGTGAGGAGGCCATCGACTTATAACATGTTGTGTCCATTGAAAATTTCATAGATGGCGCCGAACTTAGGAGGGAAAAATGGCGCCATGTTCTTTGATGTGTTTCCCTCCAATTTTAAGTTAAAATTTTCTAATCCAGCGCCACCATGGAGGAAAAATGGCGCCATGTACTTGCAGGAGCGAGCTCTTTTTTGGCCAGTGCATGAAGGTGTGGAGGAGTCATTGTTGAGCTACGTGCAGAAAAAGGGGGAGAGGAAGTTGCATGCAAGGGATTAATAGAGAGGGAGGAAAGCGGGCTGCACGGCGCCCAAAAAAATCTTGCATGCGATTTGGTTGGTCAAGTACTATTCCCAATTTTTGCTCCTCTTTTTATGCAACAGCCTTGGTACTAGAGATTCAAAACTTAGGCCTTATACAGATGGAAGGAGGGAGTACGGCGAAGCGGCGAGCAGGCACAATGGAAGAATGCTGCAGAGATCGCAGGCCATCTGCACATCCAGCAACCGCCATCTAACACACCAGCAACGGATGCTCTTCACGACGATGCTATTCCAGCAAAGTCTATGTCTACCTGCAAGTTCCAGACCAATACTGTGCATAGAAGCCGCAAGCTATCTACAGCGGCCCCTGCGTCAGCGGAGAAGCAACGGCAAATCTGCTTGCCAGCATTCTTCGACAGCGATGGTGACCACTATCTATTTATACATCCTGTCCATCAGATCCGCCCCCGCAGCAGAAGGAAACACAAAGGTGTGTTCGTTCATCCGTTCTTCATACGTCGTCCTATCAGCTCCCTAAAATAATGGAACATTGAGGAGTCGAGGGCCAATTGTAGATAACACGCGATTTCGATGGATTCAACATGGATCTTCGAACGCAACGCACACCGGCCGTGACGCATGCAGCGCCCGCATGCGTGCAGTATCAGGTTGTTGCTCGGCTCTCGCAAGAAACAGAGACGCATGCCTGTGTGGAAGCCATTGTGCACGTGGATTTACCATCCACCTAGAACCACTTTGCAAGCAGATCGCTGTCATTGCACTTGCTGGAAGTGGAGATTGGGATCTAGAAGAGAGGATTGTCGTCTATTGTGTGTGTGCTAAGAAGACACTACTGAGGACGTGATCGTAGTTCATGGGGATAACAAGTAATCCCTCCTTCATCCATCCAAAGCCACCGTCAGCTACAATTTGTGTGCCGTTGCTAAGCCGGCCTGAGAATTTGACTTATTTGCATGTGCTTTTGTCAGGGTAGTGCTTCTCTTGAATAAACTGACTTTCGCTTGATGTATGGCTCCCTGGCAAGCTTCTTCACCTTTCCCTAGAACATGAGCTCATGGATATATGTGAGAGTGTGCAATCTTAGGATATGGTTGATGCTTGCCTACGTACACACGGACGGTCTAAGTAATACTCCCTCCATATGAGGTCTCCTCTACAACAGAAGCAGTGTATATCCTCTTTCTTCCTCTACAACACTAAATAGAGCAACATCAATCTTTATACACAAGGAGCAGGCGTAGCACCACCAAGAAAATAAAGAAAACTTTTAGCACACTAGTACATGTGTTAAAATGGAAGCCTCGCTGCTTTTTTTTCAAAAAGGGGGGATTCCCGGCCTCTGCATCAGAAGATGCATACGGCCACATTTATAAATAAATAAAGTAGTTCAAAAATGTCTTGCAAAGTGCTGCAACAAAGGATGCTAGCTCACAAAGAGCTAGCAAAATAAAACAAGGCCCAAAAGCCACAAACGGCTGGCATAATAAAGAGAGATAGGTAAACTAATCGCCTATCCTATTACATGACCGCCATCCAAACCGGTTGAAGATATCCCGCGCTACCATCTCCCACCGGACAGATCCAGTAACCAAACGCGCCCTGGCCTCCGTCGGAGTGAGTAATGACCACGTACGGATTAGCGCAGTAGCACGGAATAAAGCCTGCAAAAAATGAATAGTTTTTGTTCTGTTAAAATCCAAGTCATTTCTGCAGTTCCAAATTGCCCATAACAACGCACATGCTCCCACTCGAATTTGTCTAGCTGTTTCGGCCTCTATACCAACCAGCCATGTTCCAAAAAACGACCTGACCGAATTCGGAGGAGTAATGTTAAAGGCAATTTGCACCGAGCGCCACAACACCCTCGCCATCGGGCAATCAAAGAAAAGATGCTTGATAGTTTCATCCCGATCACAGAAACTACATCTAGTAGAACCTGTCCAGTTACGCTTAATCAAATTATCTTTCATTAGAACGACTTGTTTATGTACAAACCACATAAACACTTTGATTTTCAGAGGAACCTTAACTTTCCAAACGTGTTTGGAACTAGGAATAACACTAGAGTTGATGACATCAATGTACATCGACTTGACTGTGAATTCACCAGATTTAGTAAGATTCCAACACAACTAATCGGGCTGATGAGTAAGCTGAACCTCCATTAGTCTACTCACCAGATGAATCCAAGCCTCCCACCTGTCACCCACAAGCACCCTCCTAAATTGGATGTTAAGAGGAGCAGATTGCAAACTCGTTGCAACCAAAGCATCCCGTCGCTGCACAATGTGATAAAGCGCCGGATACTGGAGTGCCAGCGGTGCATCACCTAGCCAAGTATCCTCCCAGAAACGAGTGTTATTGCCATCATCGACAATAAACTTTGTTCTATTAAAGAAAGTAGCTTTGACCCTCATTAGCCCCTTCCAGAAAGGCGAATCAGTGGGTCGAGTTGTCACCTGCGACAAGGTCTTAGAGTACAGATACTTGTTACGAAGAATCTGCACCCAAGTTGCCTCAGTCTCGGCAAATAACTTACAAAGCCACTTACTGAGAAGGCATCTGTTCTTAACTTCAAGGTTCTCAACCCCAAGACCCCCTTGGTCTTTTGGTCGGTAGATGACATCCCATTTGGCTAGACGGTACTTTCTCTTAGTTTCATCGCTCTGCCAGAAGAAACGTGACCGATAGAAGTCCAGCCTTTTCCTAACTCCAACTGGTACTTCAAAAATGGATAAAAGAAACATAGGCAAACTCGTGAGCACCGAATTAATGAGAATCAATCGGCCTCCATACGATATTAGTTTTCCCTTCCAGCAGCTCAGTTTCTTCTCAAACCAATCCTCGATACACTTCCATTCGCTGTTAGTCAACTTACGATGGTGAATGGGGATACCTAGGTAAGTGAACGGAAGAGTACCCAAATCGCAACCAAACAGTTGCTTGTATGCATCTTGTTCCTCTTTGGCTCTACCAAAACAGAACAACTCGCTTTTATGGAAGTTGATCTTCAGACCGGACAATTGCTCAAAAAGGCACAATACCAACTTCATATTTCTCGCTTTAACCAAGTCGTGCTCCATAAAGATGATTGTATCATCGGCGTACTGGAGAATGGACACACCACCATCGACAAGATGAGGCACCAAGCCACCTACTTGCCCTGCCTCCTTTGCCCTTCCTATCAAGATTGCTAACATATCAACAACAACGTTGAAGAGGATAGGAGACATTGGATCACCTTGCCTGCCCTTGTGTGTCTGGAAATAATGACCTATATCGTCATTCACTTTAATTCCAACACTCCCTTTTTGCGTGAAAGATTCAACTTGGCGCCTCCAAGCTTCATCAAAACCCTTCATACGTAAGGCTTGTTGTAGAAAGGGCCATTTGACTTTATCGTACGACTTCTCGAAATCTACCTTAAAAACCACTCCATCCAGTTTTTTCGTGTGAATTTCATGGAGTGTTTCATGCAGGACCACCACCCCTTCAAGGATGTTCCTATCCGGCATGAAAGCAGTTTGAGTAGGCTGCACCACAGTATGCGCAATCTGTGTGAGCCTATTCGTCCCGACCTTGGTAAAAAATTTGAAACTTACATTAAGAAGACAGATTGGCCGAAATTGCTCAATCCGCACTGCCTCTGTCTTCTTGGGAAGAAGTGTTATCGTTCCAAAATTCAGCTGAAAAAGGTGAAGCTGGCCAGCGAAAAGATCAATAAACAAAGGCAATAGATCTCCTTTAATAATGTGCCAACATTTCTTGTAAAACTCGGCCAGGAAACCATCCGGGCCAGGAGCCTTATTATTCTTCATCTGGGAAATGGCCTCAAATACCTCTTCCTCAGAGAAAGGAGCAACTAAAATATCATTCTCAACAGCTGTCAGTTGAGGCACATCCTCAATCCTAGACTCATCCAGCGACACACGGTTCTCCTCTGGAGGTCCAAACAGCTGCTTGTAATACTCAGTGATATAAAGCTTTAAGTTTTCCTGACCCAAAATCGTTCTCTTATCTTGTTCAAGCCGAAAGATCCTCTTATTTCTATGCTTATCATTGGCAATCATGTGAAAAAATTGTGTGTTCGCGTCCCCCTGGACGACCCGTCGGACCTTGGCCCGAAGCGCCCACTTTAATTCTTCGTCATGAAGGAGCTCTTTCAGCCTCATTTCCGCATCGTGCTTCGCCTGAAGCTCCGAGGCTGGCAGGATCATGTTCTCAACTTTTACATCAAGGGACTGAATAAGCGAAAGGAGTTGTTCCTTCTCAATCTTATAAACCCCACTAAGATGTTTAGCCCACCCTCGTAGGAAACTTCTCAAGTGCCTAATTTTATTCTGCCAGCGCTCAAGTGCAGTTCTACCTCCTGCATCCTTAGCCCATTCTCTGGCTACGAGATCTAAGAACCCTTGTCTCTCAAACCACGCAAGCTCGAACGAGAAAACATTCTTATTTCCCACATGGGTGGCCTCCCCAGAGTCAATGAATAAAGGCGTATGGTCGGAAATACCCCGGGTAAGTGCCTGCACCATTACACATGGGAATTTCTTTTCCCATTCGACGCTAGCTAGTACCCGATCCAGCTTCTCAAACGTCATATTTGGCAGGGCATTAGCCCAAGTGAACTTCCTTCCCGAAAGCTCTATCTCACGCAGATCCAGGCTTTCAATGATGGTGTTAAACATGAACGACCATCTATCGTCGAAATTATCATTATTCTTCTCATCACGCCTTCTGATGATATTAAAATCACCCCCCACTAGGATAGGCAGTTGCTCAGAACCGCAAATCCTAACCAAATCAGCCAAAAAATCTGGTTTAAGCTCGGGCTGTGCGGCTCCATAAACCGCCACCAAAGCCCAGTTAAACCCATCGGTCTTCGACCTCACCCTAAACTTAACCGCGAAATCCCCCATGACCACGCTTCGGACTTCTAACGAGTCACGTCTAACTCCGAGTAAAATCCCACCCGCTCCTCCTCGCGGCGGTAAACAATGCCAATCAAACTCAATACCTCCCGACAGCGTATTGAGAAATTGAGGCGAAAAGTCGGCTCTAGCCTCGCTACTGAGTTATGTTAATAAATAATCCAAGTGTTGCAACAGGCAACAAAATAAATATTAAGCTATACACACGCACAGAAATAATCGATGGTTCCATCAGCATTGTTGCCAAAAAGAAAAAAATATTAAAGATGCATACATGGGGTGAGGCGATGTGTTCGTTAGCCAAGAAAAATCTACGTACATGAGTTCCATTGTTACAGCAGGAAGAGAAACCACAAAAAGT
Source organism: Triticum aestivum (assembly GCF_018294505.1). NCBI lineage: Eukaryota > Viridiplantae > Streptophyta > Magnoliopsida > Poales > Poaceae > Triticum > Triticum aestivum. The sequence continues at coordinate 3,847,826 of NC_057810.1, forward strand.
CCTCTGTTTTGATCCAAATTAGATGAATTCAAGGCTAACTATGTGACAGTACAAGAGTGAATTAGTATAGCTTACTTATAACCGCCGTACGACATAGCCTGGCCACTGACGTGGAAAATGCCTGAGAGGTGCAAGCAAGGCGACGTCGCGAGCTGCCCTGCCAGCGCATTGTGTCATTATATGTGTCTGAGTTACCAGGAAAAATAATAAACTTGTAATACGGCAATTATTTAAAAAAATCTTGGAAATGAGCTGTCATGTGTGAAGATTCATGGCTTTCGGGCAAATGATCAATCTTTGGGCCCATATGGCATAGTTTGTTCAAATTATCTCATATTATGCACAAGGGTGCATCTTGGAATGGAAAACTATGTTGCCTAAGAAAGTTTTCATTTTCTTTGGATGAAAGATATCATTTTCCATTTTTCGAGTGACCAAAATGAGTTTTTTTTAATAACCTACCAAATAATTGTTACAAAATTGGACAAATAAAGTTTATAAAATACTAGGCCATCTCCTACTGGTTCGGCCCTCCAGCCGTTCGGCCCCCCAGGGCACAGAAAATAGCGGCCTGGGGGGCGAGCCGGCGCTAGTTTGGCCCCTGGGGTTCGGTTCATTCCCCATGTTAAGGACATTTGACTATACTTTTTTTGAGAAAAATAATAATTGGATTAGGAGTGTCTGAGTGATGAATTTTTATCATCTTGTAACACATGACATAGATGTAATTTCTGATACTTCTGATGTTCTTTATATTAACATGACATTTGATAAATAGATCGAAAGTTTTTCCAAGAAAAACATTGTCACTCAGTTCAATTACTCCAAATCATACCCTATATCCTAAGCTCTACATTGTGGTCGTCGAATTATAAATAGATCGAATTAGGCCGAAGTGCTACCTCACCGCCGGCCGCTGCCACTGCCGCCGCCAACGCTGCCGCAGCCCATGAGTGAGTCGCCGCCGCCGCTGCTGCTAGGTTTACGGTTCATGGGTGAGAGGGGATCAAAAGAATGCACGGGAGTCGGGAGAGAGAGAGCCGGGGTCGCTTAAGCGACATGGCGGTCAAAACCAGCCACGTGTACAGTTTTAGTCAAAACTAGGTCCACGTCATACAAATACCACTTGAAGTGTAGCGAGGGACGAAAAATACCCGGTTTAAATAGTTGAGGGACTGGGTTTTACTGGTTTCAAAGTTGAGGGACGATTTCTATACTATCGCCAGAGTTCGAGGACAAAAAATATACTTTTCCCTTATGCATATGTTTTGGTCATCAGCGCCCGTTGTCCCTTGACATACACACATATTTCCTTGACCGAGCAAATTGTGGTTCATAAGAACAAGTATTTTTCTTCCGTTGCAACGCATGTGCATTTGTGCTAGTATTTCTAAGTACGGACAAGAACATAACAAATAATCATTTATGAAAATTGATATCAGAGCAGTTATAGTTTTTACTCAAATTTATTTATCATGGTCTGACGATAGCAAACCTCATATTACAACTTATTTATTGGAGCAACCCGCGGCTGGTTAAGTTTGGCATGAGTCAGCTGCCATTTCACGCCAGGCGGTGCTCAACCGGATCAAGCGTCGCTGGTGCAACTGTCGGGTCTCTCAGTATGGCCTCAAGATCTCCATGTTTCTCACCAATGGTAGCATTCAGAAATGCCACCATGATCCCAGAAACGCACCTCCTCATCTTGTCCTTGCACCCACTCCCATCCTTGCACACGCAGGTCATTAACTTGGAGGCGTTATAGTCCAGCATGTCCAGATGCCCGTAGTCCTTGGTCACAATGTAGCTGCAGGGTGGCCTGCACTCGCGGTACAACTCCGCGTGGTTCACGTCATTGGGTGCACAGGGCGGGAAGAATATGTTCTTCTTCTCCTCGCCGAGCCCGGTGCCGATTACTAGCACAGGCATTGCAATGTCGAAAGAGGAGGGCTCGTAGGTGAGGATCTTGGGTTTGAGCTGAGAGGACTTCCCTTTGCCGGCAACAGGGTCGAGGCCGACCAGCGCCGAGAAGGTTAGGTGGGTCTTGGCATGCCCCAAGGCCAAGGAGAAAGCCGTGTGGCCTCCTCGGCTGTGGCCGGCCAAGGCGAGCTTGGAGAGCTCCGGCTGGACGCCTTCGGGGAGCACGGACGGAAGACCGTCGGGGAGCCAGTCTGCCACCTTGGCTGCGGCGGCGATGTCATTGGCGTCACCCAAAGGTATGATACAGTTGTTGAACTGCATTAAAAAATGTTGCATAGTTAGTTGATCAACGCAAGCTAGCATATAGAATTATAATAGATCCTCTTCTGAGAGAGACTTCAGCAAACAGTAATTAGTGCTGATACATATGAAGATGGTACTGATCGACCTGGGGTGCAACCATGATGAACCCATGTGATGCGGTGTGCTGGAGAAGTTGTTTGTAGTAGTGGTTATGGAGGAAGAAGCCGTGCAAGAACATGGCAACGGGGTAGGTTCCTGCATCCTTGGGTGCTACAATCAGGAGCGGTATAGGTAGTGTCGGTACCTTTTTCGCATCCACCTGAATTTCCTCCACCGCAAGGTTCCCCGGCTGGAACACTGAGGTGACCACCTCAAGAACCTCGGCACTGGACTTGTTCACAATTTCTGCAGATGCTGCCATCTCTCACTCAAGCTCGGGGCACCAGCTCTCTATCTTTACAAAAGCTTTGATGTGGCGATGATCAGAAGAGAGGACCAATGTGGCAGATTTATAGCAGGGTGGATAACTTGTGGCTACTATGGTGCATAGTGTACTTCAGCTAGATGTTTGGGACATGAGAAGAACGTGTTGGAGAAGATGATTAACGCTGGTGGAATAAATTTCGTAGGATTAGGTTTGAAGGCAGGGCGTGGGGTGGGGACTGGCCGAATTGAAGCTGGACAAGAACAGAAATGGTCCAAGACGTTGAACCTTACCGGTGGGTGGCAGCTAGAGCAATTGATTGAATCCCTTACAGAAAAACTATCAGCATCGCAGATTTATTGAATCCCTTACATAAGAACTAAGCAGCGTCAAGACATGTACAGCCAGAGATTGTTTTGCATAGGTTTACTACTTACACCTCTCCAACAAGTAAGCAGTTCCTGTAAGTTTATTTACTTTCACAAAAATGAAGCATTGAGTTTTTCTGGCCGTTATCTATTATATATTAAAAGTATGATACGGTGAATTAGGAGCAAGAGAAATAGCTTGAAAATTCCAAATTGATCAAAAAATATCAGCCCTTCATCTGATAAATCTTTAATATTAAAAAAGAAAACCGTTAAATCTTCGTAACAATATAAAGAATAGCTAGGATTTCTAGAAGAAGATGCCATTCGTTTGATGAGAAATAAAAAGGAATATCGAGTATTCGTGTGGCTGAAGCTGAAGCAACTACTTTCGAAGTAACAGAAAGAAAAGCAACGACTGGAGTAGGGCGAATCCATTCTTTTTTCGAAATCGATTTCGAAAAAGAACTACTAATCCTTAACTTTTCGAGGATTCCTTCATCAGTGGTTGTGAATGACTGACTTTTTCAATCCTTTCGACCTTGGTTCCGTAGGAGCAAGTCAGAAAGGTTGAGAAATAGAACCATCTGATTTGATTCGTTCCCAATAACCATGAGATGATCATCTTAGGGGAATTCATTCGACGACCGTCTGATTCTAATTCACTTCCATCCTTTAGCCATGTCTCTTGATCGATACATGGTGGACCAGTAATCAAATATTGGTTAACCACCGACTTTTGGGTTGTCACGTGAACATAAAGCCATGGTCCGACACGTCTACCTATATACCCTTGAATCCACCTTCAAAAGAAAAGATACCCATGAATCCAACACATATTAATAAGAATCTATTATCCTACCCCCTAACAAAAAAAGAATCTATAACCCTTAAAAAAACCTTGATCTGATAAGTCTTTATTAATATTAAAAACCTGAATCATTTAGTCTTCCTAACAATGTAATGTGGTGGGCCCATACTCGGATATTTTAACCACATGTTTTTCTGCCACGTGAACATAAAGTTAAGGTCCAAAACGTCCAGCTAGCTAAACATGCATCCAAGACATCCACAAAACACATGTCTAGCTAGCTACCCTCCTATCATGTCAAAAAAAAAATACCCACATATCCTCATGTCAAAAGAAAAAAAAAACTACCAACGCATCTACATTAATTATATGGCCTTTGTCCAAGAAACATCCCCACTGATCTTTCTTTCCACGTAGAAAAATAAGGATTATTAAGGTTTCACGATTTTAAGCAATGATCAAGTCAAATATAAAATTGATCGTCATTGATCGGCCCCCAAGCCATTCCATAAGAAAAGTCCGACCAGCCTACAAGTAAAAAGAGACTTCATGTACATGTAATAAAAAAGCGATCAACTTTAAGTCTGTCAAAACTAGCTTCACGTATATGTAAAAAGGTGCTAAATGGATCGACCCCTACTCCCTAAAAATGGATTGATCAGCCCTCACACCCTTGAAAAAAAAGATAGATAGGCCAGGTAAGAAAAGGATAGATCAGCCAGGTACAAAAAAGATAAATCAGCCCATAGTTTTTTCCTCCACATATTTACATACATGTAAAAGCTTCACGTACATGTAAAAGAAAAACAGCTTCACATATTTACAATTAGCTTCACAGACATGTAAAAAAACAGCTTCACATGTTTGCATCCACCAGAATCCATCATGCGGCTCGCGCGGTCATTGGGCTTCATATTGCTGAAAAGGATGGTGCTGCGAATTTTAGGGAGATCTCCAAGTTGACAAACTTGTAGAATATCTGGACGACACTGCAGGCAACTAATGTGCAACAACCTCCCACATAGCATGAAATAAGGGACAATATATCTGGTCATTTAATTGCTAATCAGTAAAATATCATCATGCCCTTCCTACATCAGGATCATTGTACAAGGTTTCCATGCGACACGAATAGAGAAAATAAAATTCAACCATGCGGAAGGATGAACTAATCGAAATATTTGGATGAGGAGCACATTAGGAAGAATGTGTGCGGATGGGGTGTCGATGTGAATGGTGGCTTCACGGACAAACTTTTGTAAGAACATTGGAAAATAATATGCGTTGCTCTCCATATGATGAATTTATCAAAGGGGATATAATTGATCGACGTGGGTAATTATTTCAGTGTCGATGATACCCTGTTAGACACGATTGTCAGGCTGTAGTAGCATATGCACTACACACGGAGTCCTACTACCATGTTGTCACCATGCTGCCCATATGTGCATTGTTATTAATGACTTGCCTGGCCGGAGTAACAATTATGGCTACTTCATTAAGACAAGCTCGAATCAGAACCAAGACATGTACTATTGTTCCGGTAGTAGGAAACAAGGATGGACCACAAAGTTAAAGAAAGTTATGGTTTAATTCATAGAAAGGGAACAAGTTTTTTAAAACAAAAACACACGTAGCCGCTGTCCCCTATGTTTTTGAGCTCACATAGCATCCATCACAATGAGTCTCTGCACTAGGGCTGCCAGTCTAGCTTCGGGATCCTTGGTTTCTTCATCGCCACCTAGTTAGAATGAAAAAATATCAACTTCTGATCTCTTTCCATAGAAAACAAAACATATGAGGGTCCAAACCACTATTCTCGCTCGATGTCCGAGCCTCCGATCCACTAGCGTCATCGATCTTGGCTGCCAGATTGTTGCCTCCGGACGTACAAGCCTGAGATCCACCAACTTCTTTGATCGTGAACACATGGTTATTGTCGCGACAGTAGGCACATCGGGAGCTTTTGAGTCATGGGGCAGTACATGTATATGGAGGGCAAAAACGATTGGATACTTCTCAGGAAAACATTATATATTAAAAATAAGATACTTTAATACGTCTCAACGGGATTGTCAAGCGAACCAAACACTATTTATACATCACTACAGCCACATTAGGCAGACCTGTGTATTCAAGCACATAGTACTAAAAAAGCTCAGCAACAACATAGCCTCGAGATATTACTCCCAAACATCAAAGGGGGTAACTCCAATATATCCTTAAAATCGCCATTTCACGACAAGCACATATAACCGTGTCATGGGAACTACTTCATCAACCACAACCAAAGAGGCTCAAGGCCGGCCCATGAGGCCCAAACGGACTGCAAAGCCCAACCCGAGGAGGCATGACCTAATATATAGAGGAACACATCGCTTCACGGAAGGGGCATCGAAGAACAGATACCTGAATACGGCGCCGTTGGGCGAGCTCCTCCTCCCATCTCCAGGCTCTACTTCCCATTCCCCTTCTTGCTGATGAACCCTAGCTACCCCCTTGTACTGAAACCGTCGATTGTGAGTGAAATTCAGTGCTAGCTACTTATGATCATATCATTTAGTATTCAGAGCCAATCCACCGCCTGCCACCTCCAAAATTCCCCCCACCATCGTCGCCATGAGCAGCCTAGCTGAGCAATTAGATCAGATCCGGGACGCCGTGCGCGAGTTGCTGGAGTTGGTGGGCGCAGATTCTGAAATCATCAAGTCTCCCACATCAGGGCCAACGATCAAAGAGATTGAGGTTGACCATGACAATGCCACTGCTGGTGTTGCACCTGCGGTGACAATCCCCGCCGCCAGCCTCGACGCTGGCATCGACGAGGTCGTGCCTCACGTCGCCTCACCACCCACCGCTGCTCTTGAGGAGGCTGTTGAGGTCGTCCCCTCTGCAATCAAGAACTCATCCACCATGTTGCACGCCATGTGTTCGACAGAATGCCCAAGTTACAAGGGTGCCACATTGACTTCTAGGTTCACCCCCTACTCGACAAGTAGCCACGGCGAAAGCAACATAGGGATGCGACCACTGACTCCGTGGAGTGTGTCTGCATCCTTCACGTATCCTCCGAAGCTTTGGCCAGCCCAGTCATGCTGGTTCTCTGTTGTGCTCGAGCTGGACACCAAGTTGTCCTCAAGGTGTTCGACAACGTGACTCATCAACCACACCGAGCTGTTCGTGTACATGTCCATGGAAGATGTGATCCCGAGTATCATGCGACCAAGGCCATGGCCTACCTTCATCGGTGACCACGCTGCACATGGCGAGAGCGCTTGTTGGAAATTCTCCCACAAGATCGTTCACATCAAATTGCACGAACACATGCGCACAAAAATCTGATAGCCAAGGGCCCTTGTCGTGCCCTTATTTTCTCTTTATTTATTTTCTCTTTTCTCTCTGGTGTTACAAACTCAAGACTACCGCTGCTTATATAAATGCAGCCACGACTAAACTCCAAACCAACTCGTATGTTGACTGCCAACCCAATCCGGACACAATTGCTAAAAGATTCCTAATTAACATGGACGGCTAGACCTGACACACGTACCAAACCTACTCGTATGTTGACTGTTAACCCAATCCGGACTCAATTGCTAAAAGATTCCTAATTAACATGGACGGCTAGACCTGACACACGTACATGTACTAGTACTAGAAAACTTCAAACCGACTCGGAACTAAACTTTCCTATACTACTACTTCTCAAACTAGGACACGGCGTGCAAGCCAGCCATTACATGTACATCCAAAAGTTACCTAGTTAATCACCTGATCAGCTTGATCATGATTACACTTAACCAAGCTATCAAACCTGACATGTATTTTTTTTCGAAAAGGGGGGACTCCGCGGCCTCTGCATCAGAACGATGCATACGGCCACATTTATAAATAAATAAAGTATTTCAACAATGTCTTGCAATGTGCTGCAACAAAGGAGGCTGGCTCACAAAGAGCGAGCAAAATAAAACAAGGGCCAAAAGCCACAACCGGCTGGCATAATATAGAGAGATAGGTAAACTAATCGCCTATCCTATTACATGACCGCCATCCAAACCGGTTGAACCTAACACGTGTTTGTTTGGATTACTCTAACAGCGCTGACACTGATGAAGCAGAGTACACATGGAAGCCACTCTTCAGTTCTCGAAAAAATTCAAAGACTAGTGTCTTTGTACCACTCGGGCAAACTGGAGGAAACAATGACAAACGGTTTTCAAGTCCTTGGAGCATGACCGTCTTCAAGTGGTACTCTCAGGAAGGATTCTTAGAAAAATTTGTTGCTACCTTGCCATCAAAGGTGCTCCGGCAGGTGCCATGGCCATCCATTGTGTGCAGCCATGTATGTACCGTGTTGCAGCCGGATGAATTTAGGAGCCACGTGAAGATTTCTTCAGCTGGTATGCCCAGACAACACTCAGTTGGATTTCTTATTGGAGATGAGCTAGTATTGGGTTGTATTGTAGAGCCACAATCAATTTCGTCCTGGGAGTATTTGCGATATAAGTTGCTGCAGCCGTGGACTCCATCAGTTCTAACTAATTTCAAGAATGAGGCCTTACAGGAAGCGAAAATGGTGGGCATTAATAGGACAGATGCTTTGGCTTCCTTGGGACTGCTTCTCCTTTGATGAAAATTTTAGTGTGCCACATGTTGCTCAAAGAGACATGTGTGTCACATCACCATGGGGTCCCGGTGTGCACAAAAATCCAATGACGAATCGCATGGGTTGGCTGGAACTTGAGATAACCGCGTTGATGACTATTGTGAAGGCTGAGTTCATAAGTAGCGGCCTGCAGATTCATCCCAATAAGCATGCTCAAGTCAAATTCCCCTGGTCTGGTTGCTACTTGTTTCTGCAGGTTGGAAAGTTGCAGGATGTTATGGTGGAGCTCAAGACATGTTTCTCTGTAAAGTGGTTCTTATCGGTTGTGACATTCTCACGAAATCTGCATGCAATTGTGTGCTGCAATAAGGCAGTGAGCATTCAATCTCTCGTTGTTGCCCTTCATATGCTTGAATGCTGTGGTGTGTTAATCTCAGCTATAGTCACTCACACGATATGGTTACACAAACTGGTATCCCCTGATGGTAGCCCGGTATACACGCAAGTCAGAATTGGGAGCATTTTATTCATTTGGCCTTCTCAGGGAGCTCATAAAGACAGGGAATATTTTTCTGTACAGCTGCCTTTTGTGGATCAGGAGCTATGGAGGATTGCATACTATTGGCGGCTAGATATTCAAGGTTTGCTGCTGGCCGATGCATTTTCTGAAGATTCTTTCTGGCCTGAGCAACATATCATTGAAGCATGCCTTGCAAGCCCTTATCACAGGTTCATGGTCGCAATTGCTATCGAGTGGCTCTACACTCTTAATTCTTATGGAACACTTATAGCAGTTAGCAATCTGTTGATGGGTAAACTTAGAGTACCCTGGTTAGTTGATGGAATTGGTGTGACTACGTCAGGCTATCCTACAAGCGAACAACATCATCCATGGGCAGAGTTGGTCACAACTTGGCTACTCGGTTCTGATAAGATTAAATCTCTGGAGGCCTTGGCAAGTATTCTACAGTGTACTGATATCTATTTGCCTGTAATTATGTTCGATGACATTGAGCCACAGCTTACGGTACATTGGATGAAATTTGTAGTTCAGGATGAGGCTGTTGTCGTATCCAACATCAACAAGCACACAATGGCATGCACTCCTGTCAATCACCTATATTCGGAGGAACATCTAATCTGTCCAAGTCATAACTATTCTTGTGCAGCTGAAGTTACATCATTTTTTTAGAAAAGGAGGATGACCCCCGGCCTCTGCATCTGGGCGATGCATACGGCCACTTTATTAATTATTCTCACAAGACCTTACAAAGTCATACAACAGCAAGACTAAAGCCACCGTCTAAGCAACAACTGTCGCTACACCTATTCAATTGATGAAGGGGCACAGATAGTCTGGGCCTAATACCAAACAGACATTGCAGCCAAACCTAAACATATAAGACCTGAGGTCCTAACCAGGACGCCTACCGGGTATGGGGAACCTACCAGTCTCGCGCACTCCGCAACCAGGACGCCTCCCGGGTATGAGGCCGCTGCAGCCACCTGCCACCAATCCATCTTCAGAACTGTATTGTTGCATGTACCGTGTGAGGTATCTCTGCCATCGACGCCACCACGACGCCCGACAGCGTCGTCCTCCTGCGCGAGTCCATCCTCCGACAGCGAACTCCAAATCTGCACTGCGGCACGCCGTGAAGATCCGTCGCCATCAGTGTCTAGGATGAAGCACCGGTCCACCAAAGAATCCATCCTCTGGTGCCTCGATCACGTGTGTACCTCCAAGAATGACGCCCCCAAAGGAGAACACCAGAGCGCCGCCGTCATCCGATCATCCGATCTAGGGGTTCCCCCAAAGGTAGCAGAGAGCGGCCTTGAACTTCTCCACGGCGATGCCTTCAAGAAGGAAACGACGCAGATAGCGCCGCCACCGCCGGCCTTACCAGACGTCGAAGGCAAGTTTTCACCCAGATCAGTTCGAAGGGATCCAACTCTCGTGCACGGGCCGCCGTGGCCACCAGCACCACCAGGCAGAACCCTGGAGCACCGGCAGATCAGTGAGCCGACGGCACCACCGCATCAGATCGCCGGCCACGCAGGGCCACCGCCATCCTCCGCGACGTCCGGGTCAGAGACGGAGTCGCCGACCGCGCACAGGGACCACCGCCGCCTGCACAAGCCGGAGCGCCGCCGAGAGCCCAGCGCCCGCAACCGCTTGCCGAGGGCCGCCGCCGCGTGCCCCGAGCGGACTCCCACGCGCACCAGGAGAAACTGCTGTCGCCCCCAAGCCCGTGCCAGATCCAGCGAGCCGTGGGAGAAGAGATCCCGCCGCCGCCTACGCCGACCGGGCTTTGCTCGGCGGCGCGCCCCCGGCGGCGGCAAGGAGGAGAGGTCGGAGGAGGGACGAGGACTCGGCGGCGCTAGGGTTCCCCCCGGTCGCCGCGCAGGGGCTGAAGTTACATCATGCGAGAGCAAAAAGTTGGAGTTTAACAACGGGAATTCTTGTATGGTGGAGCAGTACACGGACGTGAATTTTTATATGACAAAAGCTGGACTGCATTCCTTTGGTGAGCATCAGCATGGCAGAGCAAACCTCTCATAGAAATAACCCCATCCATCAATTTGTTGTGCAGCAATTGTCATTTCATGCCTGCACGTGCAAGCAGGCACACACATACAAGCTGCAATTCGTAGAAATCAAGGAGCATACTCCTTATGCTGCAATTGCTCATGTGACCTTCTCAACAGTATTGCTGCTTGGATTGAGTACCCTGTTAGGCAAGGAGTGTACCTATGAAGGCAAGGTTTCTGAGTTACCTTGCACTGTACTCGGTTCCCAGAAACATCCAGTGCCAAGTGTTGACCATCTGATGCTGAAGAGCGTTGCTAATGAGCTGATTGCTTGGGTGCTTTATTCTCTGTGTGTTGACACCAGATTTTGGCACGGTCAATAACTTATTTAAGATGGCCTCAAATGGAGAAGTGATCTTCATGAAAGAGTTCTGTATTGTCGATATGAACATCTTTGAAGTTTGGGTCATCGCAGTCCGATTTCATCTCGAAGGCCGAAACTATGCTCAAAGTACTAAGATCTTATATTCAGAGTACAGTTTTGCTGATTAAGCCCCCAAGACAACCTCAAATGGAAACATTATCTACACAGATTGTCTTCGTCTCATCGAAACGACCGATTTTGATATACAAATCGTTCCAATCCGAGTTCGTATGCAAAAGTTAGAGCCATCAGAATACAGCCCTGTCAGGAGGCAAAAACTGGCGCGCCCCACAAGACACCCTGTCTGATGGGTAGCGCGAGGGATAGCCAGTTTTGCGCGACCGATTTGACCCTCAAGATGACGTCTGATCAAAAAACGTCAACATAAAAGTTGTTCGTCTCGTCGAAACGGTCAAGATTGCTTTTGGGCTTGTTTCCATCCGAGATCGTTTACCACCACAAAAAAGACCCGCAAGGTGCAGCCAGTTTAAACCGAATAGTTTTGGAAAGTTCGGACAAAACCAATCTGAATTTGACTAGGGTTTTGGACGTGAATCCAAGCCTTTTCCTTGCACGGGAAGTCCGGCTGCCTCTTATATAACTAAGGGGTGACGGCCGATTGAACAACACACAATCGAACAAATCATCTACCACTTTTTATCTTTTATCTTTTCTCCTTAACCCTAGTTCTTCTTCTCCTCGTTCTTCGTTCGTTCTTCTTCATTGCAGGACGGCGAACCTCGAGGCACTAGGGAGATCAGGTCGACCTAGGGCAGCCCATAGCCGCCGCGCGCCCTGACGGGGTCCCTCCCGGGCGTGTGGGGTTTCGGGTCCCAAAAGCGCCGGCTTGCTATCTTGCGTATCGCGCTGGAAGTCGGCCTCCCGCGATGTGAGTTGCAGAGCATCTCCCTCGGCGCCGCGGGTACACATCGACGTGTTCGTGTGACGCTTTCCAGCGTCAACACACTTTTTGGCGACTCCGCTGGGGAAGAAGCTTTGAACGGTCTCCAACCCGTTCTTGCTACGAAGAGATTGTCATCAAGTTGCTGTAATCTACAAAGGTAATATGAATACCCAATTCCCCTTTGTAGATGCAAATAATACATATGTTGTTGTTGGATCACCTATTGAGCATAATGTATCGGCTAGCCCTAGTTTTATCAATCATGCATATAATTATGTGCAAGGGCCGATGCAAAACAATCTTCATGTTTCAAATTCTTATAAATTTAGCAACATGCAACATATGTATCCCAACTCCCATGCATCGGCAACCCCGCAAATTCATATGCCGATGAGCAACATGATGAGTTCGATTAATCAATTTGAAACACCCCAAGTTAGAATTTCCAATGCCATACAAGAAAGTGTTTCACCCTTTCATTCATCGGCAGCTAATGTGCAATATAGTAATCCAACCATGCCGATGAATTAGAGAATTGGCCATGCTACTAATGGCTATTTGGCCAGTTACTCTCAACCGTCATATGTTACACCTCATGTTAGTAATTCTTCGGCACCATACACAACTGTAGATGCTCATAATTCGGCTTCACACCTTCCTGGTTATAACCGAATGAATGTAAATTTTACAGGAGCGGTTGTGCCCAACATTGTAGAAGATGAGGTAGTGGTGGCTGCATTGAAGAGTTTAGCCCAAAATAAGAGAATTAGTGCTCTTTGCCTTGAACAACATGAAAAGGGGCTATTTCCTGATTATGCTGCAATAAAAGCTAGAGTTTTGCAAGAAGATGAATCTTTGCCAATTGATAAAATTGGCGAGCAAAAGTATGGTCTTGCAACACTGCATATGCCTTCACCTAGTACTACATCATATTATACACCCCCTACACAATTGCAAAATTTTGGCAACACCTGTGTGTCATTGCCGAAAGAATCTAAAAGCATTGGGGGGCAATCATATCCGGAGTGGGCTGAAATTGAGAAAAAGCTTAAAGCTAATTTTGCCGCTCGCCGTCAGAAATAAATAGTAAAGGAATTGGCTCAGAGAAGCATTGCCAATTGGTACTATCAATGAAAAGAAGGATGATTCGGAACATGAAAGTGCTTCGGTTGAAAAAGCCGAATCAAGTAGTATATATTCTGAATCCATCAAATCCAACGAGGCAAGCATTATTGAGAAAGGGCATGGCAAGCATAGGAAAACAACGGTGCTTGATTTTTCTGAAGTTAATGGAACCTACTTCCTGCACTATGAGTTCCGTGCCGTAGAAATTGACAAGCTTCAAGAACAAGAACAAGTAGCCGAACAAAGTTCGGCCGACAAAAATCTTCAAAGCAATGATGCACGGATTCAAGAAAAAGATGATGACAAGGTGTTGGGGAGCCATCCAAAGACGGAGCAAGATGTTCTTCAAATGGCACCACTATCATGCTCTCCCAACATATTTGAAGAGGTATGCATAGCGAGTAATTTACCTATTTTCAGATTTGGTCGCAACTTCATTATTGATGCATCTATAAGAAATATTCTCATAAATAATTTTGAAAGACCAATGAGGAAGGGTAATTTACTTGTTAGCAGTAAAATTGTTATGGAACATATCGGTCAACCCATTGCCCCATTTAAAAAGAACGATAATGACTTATTGTTACAGCCAAAGCTTTCCGTGTTTCTTTGTCTAAAGTTCATATCTAGTTGGGTAGCTTTGCTTATTTTGTACTTGGCTTGCACTTGGTCTCAACTGAGACATGTATGTTCTAAATATCTTCGTTTCGGAAATTTAAAGCCAAGGTTAAAATCTTTTGGGAAAACCCATGCTAGTATAGTTTCTTATTTAAGGACATCGGAAAATGAATGCGAAAGAGAATTCATAACTGAATGGGAAGATGCCAAATCTGAACCATTCTTTTGCTTAACTCCAAAGCCGTTCTCACAAAAAGATCGGCTAGGAAACAAAAGGTATACCTTCGATTCAAGCATGTGTGATCAAATATTTGATTTGTTGCTAAAAAATAATTACATAAGAATTCTTGATCACCATGTCAAGCCATCAATTCAAGGACGAATGTATTGTAAGTTGCATGATTCGTTCAAGCATACTTTTGAGGATTGCAATATGTTTGGTAAAATAGTTAAATCGGCCATTGATAAAGGACGACTGAAATTTGTTGAGACACCAAAAGATGACCAGTCTATTCCGATTGGTCCTGATGGCAGAAAGTTTTTGCATCGGCTGCTTCAAGCCGATCCATTGAAAGAGAAGGTAAAAATTGCAGGTGATGGGATTAAGCTTTCAAATACTAAAGTTTTTGAAGAGCATAATGAACATAATCTTGAGGGCGAGAATTCCATCAAAGCTACAATGGAGATGCCAAGGACTGGGGGGAAGCAAGCAAATACAATGATCGATGAAAGCAAACAAAAAGAAAACAAAGGCCGAAATAAGCGCAAGTGTAAGAGATTAAAGATCACCTTCACTGAACTATTGGATAAATATCAAAAGAAGAGTGAAGAGAAGAATACTTATCGGCCGAATCATGTAAAGAAACCAAGATCACCCCCAAGGCACAAATATAAGGATCGGTATTGGCAAAGTGAGAATTTGTATGCAACATATTCATATCCTTATTTTGGGCCGCCAATGCCAATGCCGTGGATGCCTCCCTATGCTCATGTAGATCCATATCTATCATGGGACAGGTATGATACAAGGGCACATTCTTCATCTTATTTTAGACCATCTCACCAATATTATGCAGCTCCGAGAAAAACAACATTTGAACAATCACATGTTAAAGACCGTTTCAATCATAAGGAATCGGTCCGGAGCTCAAGGAAGAAGAAAGAGATAGTCAAACAAGTTTACCGCGTTAAAAGAGATGGTCGTAAGAGTGCTACTTCAGATTTGATCTCAAATGAAAAAGAGCCAATGAAAGTATTGACATTGGCTACTACAGGCAATGGGATGAAGAATCAATTGTTAAGAGTCAAAGTGCCAAATCTGAAGAAAAGAAGTTGAGAGTGCACAAGGTCAAAAAAGAATTGCCATTTATCAAAATAGAATCACAGCCGAGATGCCCACTCACAAGAGCTGAGAAAGAGGAACATGGCATGGGTTCCCAAGAAGATCAATCAAGACAAAAATGATGTCCATGCTTCTGTTGCAACAAGTAAAATAAAAGTGAAGAAGGAAAATAATGAAAGCAACAAACAATTAAGCCGAAGGTGTGCATCACAACATCAAAATCTTCGGTTAGCACGTCATCCATTTTCTTCAACCATGCCGTTGATGCCTTTGCCATGGAATTCATCCCAAGGTATGATCAATTACCCTCCATGGATTTATTTTGATCCATGGATGCAACATAATTTTCTATATCGTGAGAGGGTATTACCAAATTACCATACATTTGGTTAGTTACATTGTTGCTAATACAAAGGGGCCGAAATATTTTATTCCTATTTTATTTGTTTATTTCGGCTATACATACTTTGGTGGGTGAATTTTACATGGACCTCATGTTAACGGCCGATATTTATCTATCGCCCTAAGAATATGTCAAAGCATGGCCGGTGTAGTATCTTAACATCGTCCTTAGTTCAATTGGAGATCAAAACAGACCTCATGCCGCTTAAAATATTTTTGCACAATGATCAAAGCCGAATATGCATTTTCATTCGAATCGGAGCTTTTCCTTGCAATAGGTGCTATACATACCGAGGCTTTCGGTGATTCGTTATGAGTAGTGCAACAAATATCTAGGGTTTATCAATGTTTTGACGAATCACTTGTAGTTTATCTTGAGGTATGTCTAGATGCAAAATTTACCTTGGGTTGCTTTAAAATTGTTCATATGTCTAGGCATGACAATTCGAAAGAGTTGGCACAGCAAGCGTTCAACTACTATGTTAACCATGGTGTATTGCATTTCTATCAATAGCCGATGCTAGGTCTTGTCAACATAGGTAAGGCTGAATCGAAGCCCACCGCTTCGGCCACTAATGAAACTTTTATGCAGGCGAAGTAAGGATTGGAGGAAGTTCATTCTTGATTATCTGCAAAATCCTAGAGAAAGGGTGAACAATATGGTTCAGAGGATGGTTTTGATCTATGGAACCTTATCACCGGATTGTTATAGAAGCTGAGAAGTTTTCACCCAAGTTTGCATCAAGAGGTTCAAACAAGCAATGGCCGATATATATTTGTCGTCCTAAGAACATGCAAAATGGCTGATGGAGTGTTGACATCGTCCTTAGAACAAACTATACGGAAGTTATTTTTCGGCACACAAACTTCACCGAAAAACAGGGGGGCATGTGTTGGCACCAGATTTTGGCACGGTCAATAACTTATTTAAGATGGCCTCAAATGGAGAAGTGATCTTCATGAAAGAGTTCCGTATTGTCGATATGAACATCTTTGAAGTTTGGGTCATCGCAGTCCGATTTCATCTCGAAGGCCGAAACTATGCTCAAAGTACTACGATCTTATATTCAGAGTACAGTTTGGCTGATTAAGCCCCCAAGACGACCTCAAATGGAAACATTATCTGCACGGATTGTCTTCATCTCGTCGAAACGATCGATTTTGATATAAAAATTGTTCCAATCCGAGTTCGTATGCAAAAGTTAGAGCCATCGAAATACAGCCCTGTCACGAGGCAAAAACTGGCGCGCCCCACAAGACACCCTGTCTGATGGGTAGCGCGAGGGATAGCCAGTTTTGGGCGACCGATTTGACCCTCAAGATGACATATGATCAAAAAACGTTCAACATAAAAGTTGTTCGTCTCGTCGAAACGGTCAAGATTGCTTTTGGGCTCGTTTCCATCCGAGATGGTTTACCACTATAAAAAAGACCCGCAAGGTGCAGCCAGTTTAAACCGAACAGTTTTGGAAAGTTCGGACAAAACCAATCCGAATTTGACTAAGGTTTTGGACGTGAATCCAAGCCTTTTCCTTGCACAGGAACTCCAGCCGCCTCTTATATAACTAAGGGGTGACGGCCGATTGAACAACACACAATCGAACAAATCATCTACCACTTTTTATCTTTTATCTTTTCTCCTTAACCCTAGTTCTTCTTCTCCTCGTTCTTCGTTCGTTCTTCTTCATTGCAGAGCGGCGAACCTCGAGGCCCTAGGGGCGATCAGGTCAACCTAGGGCAGCCCATAGCCGCCGCGCGCCCTGACGGGGTCCCTCCCGGGCGTGTGGGGTTTCGGGTCCCAAAAGCGCCGGCTTGCTGTCTTGCGTATCGCGTTGGAAGTCGGCCTCCCGCGGTGTGAGTTGCGGAGCATCTCCCTCGGCGCCGCGGGTACACATCGACGTGTCCGTGTGACGCTTTCCAGCGTCAACACTGTGTACTGTTGTTGCATATAGATCCCAATGCGTATTCTTCACAAGATTGAATGGCTGGACTGTGATGGGCCAACAAAATGCTCTCGAGTGTACCGAACTGGCCGCCGTTGGGCGTTTTCCCTCTCCCACCTCCCGGTTCTAGCTTCCCAGATCCCCTTTCTTGTTGGTAGAAACTTGTATCTGTGACTGAATTCCTTGTATCCATAATCCATTGAGTAATTTGTATCTAGGTTCCTATCATCTGGTATCAGACCTGGGCATAAATTTTTTGGTGTCGGCTTGGGGTCAAGACGAGTTTAAAGGAGGGAGGAATGTCATGGGAAGTACTTCATCAACCACAACCAAAGAGGCTCAAGGCTGGCCCATGAGGCCCAAACGGACTGCAAATTAAGCCCAACCCAAGGAGGCATGACCTGATATATAGAGGAACACATCGCTTCACGGAAGGGGCATCGAAGAACAGATACCTGAACCCGGCACCGTTGGGCAAGCTCCTCCTCCCACCTCCAGGCTCTAATTCCCATTCCCCTTCTTGCTGATCAACCCTAGCTATCCCCTTGACTGAATCCGTCGATTGTGAGTGATATCCAGTGCTAGATACCTATGATCGTGTCAAACTGGTAAATATGAACTTATTTCAAAAAAAAATATTAATTACTAGACCGCACGAAGAGCGGGCCACTTTACTAGTTTCACAAAAAATAACAAAAAACAAAATCTGGACATTTTTTCTTGCCAAATGAATACGGATGCGAATACAGATGTTATCGGACACGAATGTGGATCGGATGTATCTCGAATATGGATACACATCGGATGTTTACTCGATTCAAAACGGATACGAATAATAGTGACATATTGTGTAAGAAATTTAGTTGATAGCTATGTGACATGAAATAATCAACTTGCGACATACAATACGTCAATGATAAATAGGTTATGAATAAATAATACTTTAATGCGTAATAATTTGTAAGTTTAATCTTAGAAAGAGTAAACTTTGACCACCTATTTGGCTTTTATAATGGATAATTGATATATTGGGGCTAGAATTTTGAAATTTACCTCCCATAATCTTATTCGGATACGGATATATCCACTTCCATATCCATATTTGTGTCAAAATCTCATACCATATTTTTTATATTTTTGAAATGAATGCAGATATGGATAATTTCCGTTTCTATTTTAATTCGGATGCAGATGTCTCGGATACAATAGGATCAGATATTTCACATTGTCGACAACCAGTTACCACCCCTACTTATCTCTACAGGAGGGTGCCTAATTTACCTCCGCTAGTCACCTTGCATTGTAAAACGCTCAAGTGAGAGCAACGGCCGCAGCACAATGGGTGAACCATAACAGCAAAAAACAAAGGAAAACGTGCCTAGAGGTTTCGCACGATGTAGCGGCTGCCAGCCATCCGGCCCACTACTTCAGTATTGCGCTAGGGAAGCACACCGACGATAAACTAAATTCCCTGGCTTGGTTGTGGACGCTCGGCCAGAGGCCACCGGAGGCTCGACGAGCGGGAAGAGCGGGTGCACAAGTGGCGCGTGCATGGCATGACGCGTCGTGCGGGCATGGGCGGCGTGCAGCGGGGCCATGCATGCAAGGGCACGGGGCAAGGCAAGGGCCGAGCTCACAGGCAGTGGCCTTGGCACCCAAGAGCTCCATTCTGAGCGGGGCCATCATGTATGGGGCCGGATTTGACAATGCGCTGGGGGCTGAGGTCAGAGGGGTTGTGAAAAACCGGAGGATGCCGGCTGTCCTTGGTGGATCTGGAGACAACGAACAAGAGGGCGTAGATTCACCTGCATGAGCAAAGAGGGGTTTCCTCATTGGTCTAAGTGTGGGGCGCAGGAGGAGGATTAGAGGGGACTAGGGAAGAAGAGGTTGACGTGGCCATGTGGGTTTTGCACTTATAGGACTAGATTACACACTCCAGGTTGTGGTTAGAAGATTACATCATGGTGGCTGGCTCGCAGTCCCAGGAAATATGTCTTGGATTCTATTGAAAGTTCACATGCATTTCGCACCCACGAGTGTAAACTACTCCACCCTCAAATTATATACCTTTGGCGCGTACCCAAACTTATCTAAATTGAAACCTAACCAACAATTTCCAGTGTATTTTCCACACGGAAATTTGATAGCTAAAACTAAACTTGAGAAACAGATAAGTCATCGAGCAATAATGCTGGTGGCATACTTACTCGATAGTTGCTGACCCTCGAACTTATTTTCATCGACGGCTAGAGAGTATATGGAAGAAATGTACAGTGTCCATGTACTGCTAATATATTTCGATCTTCTTGAGATAAAATATCCAGTGAGGTAATTGTGGTAATACAGAGAAATACTTGAAGATATTTTGTTTAGAGTAACGTAGAAAAAGAATCCGAATGAGTAATTTTAAGGAGCTTCCACTCATGTTTTCTTCTCTTTTTGTATTCTATATGGACATGGTATTTTACATCATAGTCCTGGAATAGCTACATATTCCCACATTTATACAACTCTAACAACCCTGTCAAGATGTGGTAAATGCATCATATAACCCCATCTTACTACAATGGAAAAACTGATATGTCTGGTAAGCCCTTAGTCAAGAGGTATATGCAAGCTGGTTTGAAGAGGTCACATATGTCATACATATAATTACTTGATCTAACTTATCATTAATGAAATGTCAGTCAAATTCAATACGCTCTGTTTTATCATGTTCCATAGGATTATGTGCAATATCAAGTGTTGCCTTGTTATCACAATCTAGCATCAATGGTTTTTTCTGAAGTAAACACAACTACATCAAAAGGATTCGCATCCATAACACTTCCCATATTCCATGTGCCGCGGATCTAAATTCGGCTTCAACCATAACTAAAAAAAGGCACATCCATGATGGTACACATTTGTCACAGTAGGACACTTTTTCGTCATCCATGTACAGCCATGATGGTTTTATGCCAGAATCAATATAGTCATACCTATGCTATCGTAGATGAGTTCCATGATAATAATTGCATTGTCATCATGGAAGTGTGGTACTCCATGAAAGAAAATGATGTGTCATGGAAGTGGTTTTGTCAGGAGTTACCGGCTTAGCAGGGAAACCACCGACACAAGGCAGCCGGCATAACAGGTCGCTGTTAAGCTAACAGGTGCATATTCCAGATCTGATACTGTTAACAACGTGGCCTCCAGGTGATCTACTACGTTTCAGCATCCTATTGACCAGAGGGAGCCACGCGTCGGCTGTTTGTTGAAACAATTGTCGCACACACAACGATCCACATGCAGCTTTCCTGTCATGACATGTGTCAAGGCCAAATAGAGGCCCATTTAGTGAAATATGTTAGCCTTGTCTAAGGTCCATGGAGGCTCGCTAAAGGCATGCGTGCATGCGGACAAATAATGGCCCGGATCAATATGGTCCACTAACCACATGTGGGTCTCGCACATACTTTTGGCTTGTTGCTTGTTTCGGTCCATTTGCGGACTGTTGTGCTTTCATTTCATTTGAGGCCTACGGTGCTTTCGGCCCGTTTGTGGCCTATGGTACTTTCGGACCATATGTGGCCCATGGTGCTTTCGGCACATTTGTGGCCCACCGCGCTTTCAACTCGTTTATGACCCATGGTGCTTTCCGCCCATTTACTTCATGTGGTTAGTTCGGCCCAACAGCGGCCCATGGCTACTGATTCTCACATGTATCTACAATTTTTCTAGTATTCATGCATATTATCCTTTAGGTTTGGAAGGGTTTTAAACTATTTTGTAGGACTAACCTATTAATTCCGTGCCCTGTGCCAATTTCTGTTTTCTGCTGTTTTCGAGATTTTGGGAAGTCGCCATGCAAAAAGTCCCCAAAAAATTCAAAAAATAGGAGAGGCGTTTTTGCATCGAAAGAAGACCAAGAAGCCAAATCCATCTCTAGGAGGCGTACACCGGGACGAGGTAGCTAAATCCAACCAAGAAGACCACGAAGCCAAAGCCAACCCAGATAGTATGAGTCCCTCGTGGGAGTTTGGGAAATCCCACGGTGTAATCCATACAGATATCATCCCCTTTCCATCATGGAACTGGTAATAGTTGTAATAGTCCAGCTTGAAGGAAATATGCCCGAGAGGCAATAATAAAGTTATTATTTATTTCCTTAATTCATGATAAATGTTTATTATTCATGCTAGAATTGTATTAACCAAACTTAGTACATGTGTGAATACATAGACAAAACATATAGTTCCTAGTATCCCTCTACTTGCCTAGCTCATTAATCAAAGATGGTTATGTTTTATAACCATAGACATGTGTTGTCATTTGATGAACGAGATCACATCATTAGGAGAATGATGTGATGGATATGACTCATCCGTTAGCTTAGCATTATGATCGTTACAGTTTCATTGCTACTGCTTTCTTCATGACTTATACATGTTCCTCAGACTATGAGATTATGCAACTCCCTAATACCGGAGGAACACCTTGTGTGCTATCAAACATCACAACGTAACTAGGTGATTATAAAGATGCTCCACAGGTGTCTCCAAAGGTGTTTGTTGGGTTCGCCTAGATCGAGATTAGGATTTGTCACTCCGTGTTTCGGAGAGGTATCTCTGGGCCCTCTCGGTAATACTCATCACTATAAGCCTTGCAATCATGGTGACTAATGAGTTAGTTACGGGATGAAGTATTA
Organism: Triticum aestivum; assembly: GCF_018294505.1. Taxonomy (NCBI): domain Eukaryota; kingdom Viridiplantae; phylum Streptophyta; class Magnoliopsida; order Poales; family Poaceae; genus Triticum; species Triticum aestivum. The sequence goes on from NC_057810.1 coordinate 3,870,238, forward strand.
CGGAACAAGTAAAGAGACTTGCCGGCAACGAGATTGAACTAGGTATTGAGATACCGACGATCGAATCTCGGGCAAGTAACATACCGACGACAAAGGGAACAACGTATGTTGTTATGCGGTTTGACCGATAAAGATCTTCGAAGAATATGTACGAACCAATATGAGCATCCAAGTTCCTCTATTGGTTATTGACCGGAGACTTGTCTCGGTCATGTCTACATAGTTCTCGAACCCGTAGGATCCGCACGCTTAATGTTCGTTGATGATTTGTATTATAGAGTTATTTGACAACCGAAGATTGTTCGGAGTCCCAGATGAGATCATGGACATGACGAGGAGTCTCGAAATGGTCGAGACGTAAAGGTCGATATGCTGGAAGGCTATATTCGGACATCAAAAAGGTTCCGAGTGATTCGTGTATTTTTCGGAGTACCGGAGAGTTACGGGAATTCGTATTGGGCCTTAATGGGCCATACGGGAAAGGAGAGAAAGGCCTCAAGGGTGGCCGCGCCCCTTCCCCATGGACTAGTCCGAATTGGACTAGGGAAGGGGGGCACCCCCTACCTTCCTTCTCCTTCTCCCTTCCCCTTTTCCTATTCCATGTGGGACGTGGAATCCTACTAGGACTAGGGAGTCCTAGTAGGACTCCACACTTTGGGCCTGCCCTATGAGGACCGGCCTCCTCCTCCCTCCATCATTTATATACGTGGCCAGGGGGCACCCCATAGACACACAAGTTGATCTTTTAGCCGTGTGCGGTGCCCCCTCCACAGTTACACACCTCGAGCATACCGTTGCTGAGCTTAGGCGAAGCCCTGCGCCGGTAGCATCATCATCACCGTCACCATGCCCTCGTGCTGACGGAACTCACCCTCGGCCTCAACTGGATCAAGAGTACGAGGGACGTCGTAGAGCTGAACGTGTGCTGAACGCGGAGGTGCCATACATTTGGTACTTGGATCGGTCGGATCGTGAAGACGTATGACCACATCAACAGTGTTGTCATAATGCTTCTGTTTCGGTCTACGAGGGTACGTGGACACACTCTCCCCCTCGTTGCTATGCATCACCTAGGTAGATCTTGCGTGTTCGTAGATTTTTTTTTGAAATTACTGCGTTCCCCAACAGTGGCATCCGAGCCAGGTCTATGCATAGATGTTATATGCATGAGTAGAACACAAAGAGTTGTGGGCGATAATAATCATACTGCTTACTAGCATGTCATACTTTGATTCGGCGGTATTGTTGGATGAAGCGGCTCAGACCGACATTACGTGTACGCTTACGCAAGACTGGTTCTACCGACGTGCTTTGCACATAGGTGGCTGGTGAGTGCCTGTTTCTCCAACTTTAGTTGAATTGAGTGTGGTTATGCCCGGTCCTTGTTGAAGGTTAAAACATCACACTTGACGAAAAATCATTGTAGTTTTGATGCGTATGTAAGAACAGTTCTTGCTAGAAGCCCGTAGCAGCCACATAAAACTTGCAACAACAAAGTAGAGGACGTCTAACTTGTTTTTGTAGGGCTTACTGTGATGTGATATGGTCAAGCATGATGGGATATAAATTGTTGTATGAGATGATCATGTTTTGTAACAAAGTTATCGGCAACTGGCAGGAGCCATATGGTTGTCGCTTTATTTATGCAATGCAATCACCATGTAATTGTTTTACCTTATCACTAAGCGGTAGCGATAGTCGTAGTAACAATAGGTGGCGAAACGACAACAATGCTGTGATGGAGATCAAGGTGTCGCGCTGGTGACGTTGGAGATCAGGACGATGCTTCAGTGATGGAGAGCATGAGCACAAGATGATGATGACCATATCATGTCACATATTTTGATTGCATGTGATGTTTATCCTTTATGCATCTTATTTTGCTTAAAACGTCGGTAGCATTATAAGATGATCCCTTACTAAATTTCAAGGTACAAGTGTTCTCCCTGAGTATGCACCATTGCTACAGTTCGTCGTGCCGAGACACAACGGGTGCAAGACAGTTTTGCACACGCATAATACTCGGGTTTAAACTTGACGAGCCTAGCATATGCAGATATGGCCTCGGAACACTGAGACCGAAAGGTCGAGCATGAATCATATAGTAGATATGATCAACATAGTGATATTCACCATTGAAAACTACTCCATCTCACGTGATGATCGGACATGGTTTAGTTGATTTGGATTACCTGATCACTTAGATAATTAGAGGGATGTCCATCTAAGTGGGATTTCTAAGTAATATGATTAATTGAACTTTAATTTATCATGAACTTAGTCCTCATAGTATTTGCAAATTATGTTGTAGATCAATAGCTCGTGCTATAGCTTCCCTATATTTTTTATATGTTCCTAGAGAAAACTAAGTTGAAAGATGATATTAGCAATGATGCGGACTGGGTCCGTGATCTGAGGTGTATCCTCATTGCTGCAAAGAAGAATTATGTCCTTGATGCACCGCTAGGTGACAGACCTATTGCAGGAGCAGATGCAGACGTTATGAACATTTGGCTAGCTCAATATGATGACTACTTGATAGTTTAGTGCACCATGCTTAACGGCTTAGAACCGGGACTTCAACACATTTTTGAAACATCACGGAGCATATGAGATGTTTCTAAAAGCTGAAATTGGTATTTCAGACTCATGCCCGTGTCAAGAGGTATGAGACCTCTGACAAGTATTTTGCCTAAAAGATGGAGGAGAATTGCTCAACCAGTGAGCATGTGCTCAGAATGTCTGGGTACTACAATCACTTGAATCAAGTGGGAGTTAATCTGCCAGATAAGATAGTTATTGACAGAGTTCTCTAGTCACCATCACCAAGTTACTAGAACTTCGTGATGAATAATAGTATGCAAGGGATGACGAAAAACGATTCCCGAGCTCTTCGTGATACTATGAAGATAAAAGTGTTCGGCTGACTTTTGATGCATGATAGACTAAACACCTGTAATATGCTCAAACGGAGGCATTACAACGAGGGGGATGATGATCATGATTGTCCACTCTGTGACTCACATGTTGAGGAAACCATTAATCACATGATCTTTGACTGTTCTTTTAGCGCCCAATGCTGGAACAGCTTGTCTATAACATGGAGTTTGGACAACTGCCGACTCCGCAAGATTGAGACTGCTAAACAGACATGGGATAGGCCAATGTTCATGGAGGTTTTTCTGGTTGCTGCCTGGAGCATTTGGAAGGAGAGAAACAACAAAATCTTCCGACGTATTGCCCCGACTATAACTTCCGGGAAGCATAGATTTGCTACTGATTTTTGCCTCCTCTGACATAGGGTGAGGGATAGCCACAAGGAGTTCATTATCTCCTTTCTTGACAATCTGTAACTTGCTTCTGGGCTTACCCCTCTTCTCACTT
>NC_057810.1:3873905-3882233 GCF_018294505.1 Triticum aestivum
CCCCCTTGCGTTGTAACATGCTTGTACAGTTGACACCCTGATTATTTAATTTAATTACACAGTAGGAGCCTCTCCTACTGTTTTCAAGGTTAAAAAAAATAAAGAGCATCAAGTGTTGATGATTAAACAAGACCACTAGTTTCAAGAAAAGGGCAAAGGGAAGAAAGGGAACTTCAAATAGAATGGCAAGCAAGTTGTCACTCCCGTGAAGAAGCCAAAGCTAGACCTAAGCCAGATATTATTGTGTTCGACACAGAAGACGAGTCATTCCGGTGGATGCGCAGTTCCACACAGCTGTGCCATCATAGAAAGTTGTTCGACATGAACAGGACACTTGCTTTATGGGGCAGCTTGACCGCTATGGATCTCTGGGCGATGCAGGATTACGTCTATAGTTTCAAGTACTGGATTGACGTGTCAACGCTGGAGGTATCACGATAACTTTATTCAACCTCTTGCAAAAAGAAAAGAGAGCACCACTTGATTCAACAGTGCAATGGCTCAATGATATGGTTGTGTTGAACGACCGTGAGCTGCTAATCATGTTTAACAGTAAACATGTAATGCATTGTGACAATGATGACAACTTCTAAGAAATGGTGAACATCGGAAAGAGTCAATATTATATGATGCTTAATCACTACCGCCTCAAAGATAACATTATTCCAATTCCATCCCACTAGATTGACATGCAAAAGGAATAATACAAGTTTTCACTCTCCACATGGCCTGTCTGAATGTTCAAGATTCCTGGTTTGCTTCCCCCTTGGATTTTCTTCGTAACTCTTATTACTACTTATCTATCAATATAACAAATGCTTTCGGTATCTAGTGCTTACTATGATATCTTGAACGCCTGGTTCTTATTGTGATCTCTTGTTAACTAGCCGGGTGACCCGCTCGGCTAGACATGCATTTGTTCATTTATTTGCTGGGGGTGTATTTTTCTACATATATTTTAAAATTTTATTTGTCATTGGATCCCAATTTACACAAAAAGGAAAAATGTGCCTGTGAGAAAAACATTCTTAAATTTTGGTACAAATATTTACATCATTTAATAAACTTGTTGGTTAATATTTTGATGTGCGAGAACAAAGTACCAAAAAATTTAGGGTATATGGCTTTGGTACTAATCTCTAGCTTTCACTGCTCTTTACTTTCTCATCCGTGCACTAAACATGTTTTTAGATATTTTTTTCTATCATAAAATCCAATTATTAATGACTCGTTCCTGCATTTAATTAGCTGTTCCAACACATACCTAGCATATTGCACTTGAGTTCATCATTTTACAATATCATATACTCCTTCCGTCATAAAATAAGTGTCTTGACTTTGTACTAACTATAGTACAAAGTTGTACTAAAGTTGAGACACTTATTTTGGACGGAGAGAGTATATGATACCATTTATTCACATCTTAATGCAACTTTCCATACCTATTCATATTCTCTCGCTGGTAAATTATAATATCTTATACTGGTTAGATGACCTTTCCACTATATCCAGCGTCGTTGTAGTTACAGGATGTTTTGATAGGTTGGCATCAAATGCACGTGAACCTTTGGCATCAGTATGGCCAGCTCGTGGCAAAAAAAGAAAAAGATGGCTCGTACATATACAGGTGCTATGCGGGATTTAGTCTTTGTACAGAGTAGTATATTCGTTGTACACTGACAGATTTATGCAAAGTATTATTTTCCCTGCCGACTCACATGTTTTTTTTTATGATGTACGTGATCCGATCTGTACATCATTCTGTGATCCCGTCTCCACATCTGTTTTCCTAGCGCACACTTGTTTACTTTTCAACATATACTAATCCGTTTTGGACTCAGCTTTGTATGTGATAATGATAGACTTGTGTTTAGAAAGAACAAAACATGTACTTCCGTGTTTATTATATAGCTATATAAACGACGGAGCTTCCCGCAAAAAAAAACATGGAGCTATGGATGAGTGCCCCTGTGGTTCACGACTTGTATGTACATATTGTTGCCAAAACAAAAAAACACGCCAGGATCTGTGGGTGTATCCTTCTATGCTTCTGGCTGGAAACCCGTCAATTGCTATGTTTTTCTGGCACGTGGACTCTAGTAAACATACTGATAAATCTCGTCCATTGATACATCTTAATTTTGTATAGTTAAATCTGTACCGTTCGTTTTCTATCGTTTTATAATAATATAATGGATGGATGGATAGATAGATTAATCGTCTAAAATATGGAGTATCAACCTATGATATTATAACTTTGTTACTCTTGAATCACATGGATAACCCGTGTGGTGCTTTACAGGAGAGAATTAAAAGAAAGAATTACAAGAGGGGCCTCTAGCGGTGGGGTCCGGGCACGCAAAAGCCATGTGTGAGCTTAAACACGATGAGCTTAGATCAGGGCTCCAAAAGATACTGAAAGTGCACGTAGATCTGTCCTGCATGTGCAAATTAAGCATGTCCTGCATGTGCAAATTAAGCAGCATGGCGACGCACGCGAGCAACATTGCTAAGGCCGGTAATGGTGGGAAGTAATTTAGACTAGTAATCTTAAAATGGCGGGAAGTAACATATTTGTGATATCGGACGAGGATTTGTGACAAGCAGGTGCAGTACATTGAAGTCTTAGACAACATAAGTTACTCCCATTGTTATAAGCCTGACGATCAACAGTACACTTATGCACTCATGGTGAGTAACGGCAGGGTCCCTTCTGCCAATCTTAACTCATGCAAGTTGAAGAACATGATATCATACTACGTACCATTTGATAGCAATGACACCACAGGGTTAGGCCTTCAGCAATGACAGCCTACTGCAGCCGAGACTTCAATGACAGCGTACGGGTGCATGCACCTACTAAAGACTCCACAAACCACACTGCAGCCGAGACTTCAATGGACTGCTACGGCTCCTGTGCATGCATGTGAAATTTAAGCGCCATTAGTGCTAGCTATTTTTGGCCAAAAAAAAGCACACTTATGTTTTATAATTTATATTAGAAAGGAGTTGCATAGTACGTCCAAATCACAATGAACTACTCCCTCCGTCTCATAATGTAATACGTTTTTTGACGCTACATTAGAGTAAAAAAAAACAACTTACATTATGGGACGGACGGAGTACCATTTACAGAAATTTTCTGTGTCAATCGAAATATACAACATATGCACTAAATAAGGTTTACTCTTCATTTCAAGTGGTGATAATTCAGTCATCAAGCATCAGACTTATCTAGGGCGGTAATTATCGCTGCAAAACTGTAAACCACATACTCAATTGTGAATTACGCATGCTTATCCGCATGACTTGCAAACTCTTTATGAATATTCACGTTCATTATTTTTAAGACATTTGAGATGTGGGAGAATTAAGGCATGGGGCTGCACTGCGCCACTCAATATTCCAGCTGCCAGATCAGTGCCATGCCACCTCATCAGACCACCGCGCACGCCCGTCACCGAGCAGACACCTAGCATCCGCGATTCTGTTGCTGAACCACACAACATGCCGTGACCCCTGCTTTTGTGAGGCAGAGAAATCATGTGGCGCTTCGCCCGGCAGCGTCCACCGGCGACGGCGAGCGGCCAGATAGAAGGGTGGGGTGCTAGAGCTAGGGTTCGCCCGGGTTGCTTGCAGGAGAGACATGAGGACTAGTTTTTTTTTTTGTTAGACCGTGGGAACTATTAAGCCTTTTGAACTAGTGGTATTTTTAGTAAATAGTAGAAAAGTACCAGTTTTTTAAAAAAAGGTTGAAGACCTACTAAAAAGTTAACTCGCGGGTCCAGAAAACACTAAAGGCCTCCTGGATAAAAATTATTGTGGTTTATGACAGCTGCAACCAACACGTCAGGAAGACGTTCCACAAATATCAAATCAGTTGGCTTGACCGTTAAACTGGCCGTTATGACATTCGAGGCCCACCCGTCCGCTTCTTCTATTTTACAAATTTACAAACATGTGCTTATGTTTTTACAGAACAACCACTACAAATATTTTAAAAACTAATCAGGGCATTGTAATCTTATTTTGAAAATCTAGTGGGTCCTGACTTGAAAAAAAATGTAATCAGGTCCATGTGCACCATCCGGTCGTGGAGCACACCCATGCTTGGCCTGTCGTCGGTGAAGTCTGAGCTGCCCGGCTGCGCCCGGATAAGCTAGCGTCGCTGCCGAGCTCCTGGTCCAGGTTGGGTGAGGCACCACGCCCTCAGCCGTCGAGGGCATTGTCACCGCCTCGCTCGTGTCCTGCATACCTCCCCATGCTGCGCCTTAGTGATGCTTGCATAGCTGCCGAGCTCCTGAGTAGGTCGGGAGGCCAACAAACCCTCAGCAGTCGCGATTGCTCGAAGTCGGGCCGTGCCCTCTCCTGCATGCCTCCCCGGTCGGGAGAGGAGGTGGCAAGGGCAGCGTGGAGTTCCTGGTAGTTTGGGAAACAATTTCATTAAGGATTTTAGGGTGGCTGACAAACTTAAGTGTTGAGATAACGTTGTCAATTTTGTGCTGCATGGACCTGACAACTGTCATAAAACGGTTGAAAATTAATTAAACCGCTCATTGGTGCAACACTAATTTTTTTTTTGAAACAACGAACCAATTTTGTGGTAGGTTTCTAGAAATAAAAAAAAATGGTAGTTTTTCCGGAATCCTGTCCCGTTAAATGGAAGGTATTTTTGAACTTTTGGTTTTCACTAGTGGTGTTTTAATCTGACTATTCCATCTGTTAAATATTATGATGCATATTTAATTTAAAAATATATATGTGTACTAAAAGCAGAAACTTAAAGAGTACGGTGAGCTGCTCGGTGCTACAGTATTCCATCTTTTAAATAACCACGTCTATTGCGACATCGTCAGAGCGTAGTTAAGGCGGAGGCCGGACGTTCAAAAAGTTGAAAAGGCATCGCCTAGTCGATCTCCTCCTGCTGCTGCTGTTGCTGGCCGCCTCACTCAACTACCAGGCCTTCTCCGCGGCCTTCTTCCCGGGCGTAGGTGAGGGTGACCAACTTCCCCTCGCCTTGCATTTGTGTCTAGAGGTTTCTCGATGGAACACACTAAGGTTTCGGACCTTTTGCTAGGCCGGGGGCTGTGTAAACCTATGTCAGCTTGTGTATTCTACGTGCTTGTCTTATTGATTTATAAGTTGGTGCCAATGATTTTGCATTGGATGTTGGTTTTCCTCTTAGGCACTGAAGCTTGACGGATAGGAGGGAGGGACCCAGCACGATGCCGGACAGGAGAGGCGCGGCCCGGCTCGAGGACCTACCCGACGATATCATCCACATGACACTCGTCCGGTTGCCGTCCAAGGACGTCGGATGCTGCCGAGCCGTCAGCACGTCATGGTGCACTGCCACATCCACGCCCAAATTCATGCTCGGCCACCACCAGCTGCAGCCCTCGCTCCCCATTATTGACGGCCGGGGGCTGCCCACTAGTTTCGTCCTCTTCCACTTCGCCGGCACCAAACAACAGCTCTGGCCTTTCTCCCGGTGCATCAAACACCACTCCGAGATTTCTCTTCATGGCGTCTGCGGTGGCTTCCTCCTCCTCTCCTGGCTCCACCAATTCTACATCTGCAATCCGGTTATCCACATGCATGCCCTCCTACCCCAGCCTCATGTGGAGCATGCCCTCTACAACACCATAATTGGTTTCTACCAGCACCTTCCAACTCAAGAATACAGGGTGCTCTGGGTCTCGGAACCATGGCACCCGTATAAATCCAGCTTGCACGTTCTCACAGTGGGATCCAATGTGATGAGGCATATCAGTGTCAGAATGCAAACACTCTCACCACCATCCATGGAACAAGAACATCAGTTACTGAAGGGATTGCGCTCTAAGTCGTGTTGTCCACCATCAGTGCTTCACCGTGGCAGCTTGCACTGGTGTCCTTATGATGCCAATGAAATTGGGGGACACAGCACATATATTATTGTGTTCGACACAGAAGCCGAGTCATTCCGGTGGGTTAGCAGTCCCACCAAGCTGTGCCATCATAGAAAGTTGTTCGACATGAACGGGACACTTGCTTTATGGGGCAGCTTGACTCCCAGCTTGACCGCTATGGATGTCTGGGCGATGCAGGATTACGTCTGGAGTTTCAAGTACCGGATCGACGTGTCAACGCTGGAGGTATCACGACAACTTTATTCAACCTCTTGTAAAAAGAAAAAGAGAACACCACTTGATTCAACAGTGCAATGGCTCAATGATATGGTTGTGTTGAACGACCGTGAGTTGCTGATCATGTTTAACAGTAAACATGTAATGCGTTGTGACATTGATGGCAACTTCTTAGAAATGGTGAACATTGGAAAGCGTCAATATTGTATGATGCTTAATCACTGCCGCCTCAAAGAGAGAGCATTATTCCAATTCCATCCAACTAGATTGGGATGCAAAAGGAAGATGACAAGTTTTCACTCTCCGCAAGGCGTGTCTGAATGTTCAAGGTTCCTGGTTTGCTTCCCCCTTGGATTTAGAGCATGTATTTTCTTCCTAGCTCTTATTACTACTTATCTATCAATATAACACACGCTTTCAGTATCTAGTGCTTACAAATTATATCTTTAACGTCTGGTTCTTATTGTGATATCTTGTTAATTAATCATCTAAAATATGGAGTCTCCGTTTGTCCAATTAGTTAGCTGCTTGCACGCCGTTAGTTGGGCATGCCCGTCCGGCACGGATCATGAACTCTGGCATGTAGCCGGGTCGTGCAGCAGCTCGTGGGCTGCATGCATGCATGTAGGGATTAGCTTGTTAGGTTGGTCAGTTAGTTAGCTATATTTGTGTGTGCGTGTTTGGTAGCTAGCTACGCCCTCCGTTTCAAAATAGATAATTTAACTTTGTACTAACTTTAGTACAAAATTTTAGGTCATCTATTTTGGAACGGAGGGAGTAGGTGTGTGTGCACCGGGCCTAAAAAATCCTCCCTATTGTATTGGTCCGTGCCGGTGTAGTGCCGAGCCAGAAGCTTGTGCTGTAATAAGTGAGGCCGTTCGTGCGGCGAGGCATTTGTCACCGGAAAAAAACTTGTGTCCAGTTTGCTTCTTGTTCGACCTTCGTATGAGAGAGAGAGAGAGAGAGAGAGAGAGAGAGAGAGAGAGAGAGAGATAGCTAGGTTTGTCCGGCATTCGGGTCGCAGGAGACTACTCGGCATTTGTCGCCAGAGGGTTTGTCCCAACAATTGGTATTCAAAACATGAAGACTCGAGGCAATGGCGCGGCGGCATGGCACGGCGTGGTGCAGCTTGCACACGGCGGCATGGCAGCATGGAGGTGTTGTGTGGCGGCGGAGGCCGCGATGGGGCAGTCATGCGTAGAGGTGGGCGGTTATGTCGAACGGAGGCATTCAATATGACGGTCAACAACGAGCCGTGTTAATAGTACACAGAAAATTGTTAGCACTAATCTTGATGACGTTATTGAAGTTAGTATCCAAGTAGTTACTAACTGTTTGCATGAACTTAGTTGGGCATGTCCTCGCGGTGCGTATGGTGGACTTGGCAGGCGCACAGTCGGTGCTGCGTCATGTAGCCGGGTGGCACGGCAGCTCGTGGGCTGCACGCTTGCATGTAGAGATTAGCCAGTTAGGTCGTTTAGTTAGTTAGCTAGAATAGTGCGTCCATGCGTGGTAGATAGCTAGGTATGTGTCGGGTATAAAACCCCCTCGCGAACAAGAAGTTTTCATACATATACTAGATCATTGATGGCGCGGGTTGCCACGCCCATCTATTTGTTCAAGAAAATGATTGGAATTTTCACGAATATAAGGCCACATGAAACACATTGTACTTGCACAAACATTACCTTATACTCCCTCCGTTCAAAAAAAGATAGGAATTTTCACGAATATAAGGTCAAATGAATGTATCTAGATGTATTTTAGTTGTAGATACATCCTTTTTTGTGAAAAGTAATTCTGAACGGAGGGAGTATTAGTCAGTAATCAAGGAAATCTCATACAACAATAGCAAAGTTCAGAAATAAAATTTTGGCTTGATATGACAACATGCACAACAATGTACTCCATCCGTTAAGAAATATAAGAGTGTTTCGGTTTTATATTTCTTTACGCATAGAGTATTGATTAAATAGAGCACAACGCTGCCCTTAGTAAATAGAGCTAGATAACCACAAAAAAAATTATGATGTTCTCTTGAATGTAAAGTTGAAATGAGTTGGGGAAATGAGGCATGAAACTTTCAAGTTGCTGCTCTCTAACTCAATGCATCAGATAAGAAATTTCAAGGGGCTGAATCAGAAAGGCGAGTGGATATTTGTACTACCACTGCACAACAAGATATCTATTTCTTATAAAA
>NC_057810.1:3882609-3898205 GCF_018294505.1 Triticum aestivum
GATAGAAAACAATAATATCGGTGCTTATGCATCAGCTGTCACTGAGCAAGGATGTCTACTGCCCAACAGCAATACGTGAACTATGCGCACCTTTATAATCAAAGTTGGACCCTCCAAGCAAAGCCTCCTAGTCTGCTCCGTTAATTGAGCATATCTACAAAAGAAGGCGGGTGCTTATAGGCATCTTTGCTTCCAAGAAGAGATATAAACCAAAAGCAGTTGCATGACGATAAATTGAATAACACGAGTCTTCTGAATCTTGAAAATGGGATGCCTTCACTGTGCTCACCTCCAAGATTAAGGGACCATGAACAAAGGTAAACAAACCTTCTGTAGGATCCTTTCGCTACTTAATAGGCAAATGAGAGCCCGATATGCAAGCACCATGCACCGGCAATATCGTGTAATGGTGGGCACCGCCACACGCCTCTCAAGATCAAGGTATAGGGTGGGGCGCCATCACTCGAGGTCTCAAATAACGGAGCATCTGTAGGCAAGACCTATTTTCTCTACTGGCTCAGATCTCACAAAATTAGATGAGTATGTAGAATATGCAAGAAGCAAATGTTACAAAAGATCAACTATATCAGTTGTCCATCACTGCCCACAATGTGCATCGGGACAATTTTTCTACTATAGTACTAAAATTGATGGAAGAAATCAAGATTAGACCATCCCAATGTACGTGCCACAAATCCGCCTTACAAAATATATGGGCTACCATCAACCTTCTGGGCAGAGTATTATTTATATGAGTAAAGCTTGTCTAGAGTAGGATATAAAAGGATACTGAGTTACTTGCCCGCAAAAAAGTTGAATGGTGTGGAGCAGGTAAACAACCCGCCACCAATCCTCCATAGTTATTTCGTTGGTGCAGCGGAGGAGGTGAATCACAAATGAATTCATTATGGTGCATATTCATATGCTGTCTTGAAAATGAGTAAATAGCATAAAACTACCACAATTCGCGTTAGGGTTCCAAAAAACTACCATAAATTTGTTTGTGACTGATAACTACCAGAGTCGGCGTCGACTGTTTCAAAAAACCCAAAACACATGTGGCTAAGAAATTAAACCGGTGTATGACAAGTAGGGCCCGCATCTAAACGGACCGTTTGTTTGACCGTTCATTTGACCATTAACTGACATGTGGGGCCTTCCTCCTCCTCCTCCTTCTTCTCTCCCTTATTTCTCTCTCTCTCTCTCTCTCTCTCTCTCTCTCTCTCTCTCTCTCTCTCTCTGCTAGCCGGCAAGGAGCAGCAACAACGGCGACCGACAAAGAATAGCAGCAGGGAAAAGCAGGTGCGGCCGGCAAGGAGCAGCGCCGCAGCCGGCAAGGAGTGGCAAGCGCGACCGTCAAGGACTCCACCTGGAGGAGCCCCACCTCCGCGCTGAGGTGCACATGCCCGACGAGCCCCGTCTCCCCGCCGAGGTCGGCCACACCGCCACCACCTCGAGCCGGCGCCGCCATCGACCGGCCCGGCGAGCTTCTCCACGCCGACCACGCAGCTGCCCACGACCTGGCCGCCGACGTGTCGAGCTGCTCCACCGCGGGCCACATTGCTTCCCGCGACCTGCCACCGCCGAGCCGCCGGCGCCTCGAGCTGCTCCACCGCCAGCTACGCTGTTGGGCGCGACCTGGACTCCGCCAAGCTGCCGGCGCCATTCCTCCTGGGGAATGCAGCTTCTTCTCCCAGGGACCCGATTGCTTTTTCTTACACTTATAGGGACCCGATTGCTTTTTTCAAAAACTTACAGGGACTATTCTGTAAAACAATTAGGCCATATATTTTGAGATATTTTTATTGGAGTGTAAGAGACACTAACATGTGGACCCCACATGTCAGCTAACGGTCAAACAAACGATCAAACAGAAGGTTTGTTTAGGTGCGGGCCCGGCCTGTCATAATCACGATCAAGTGCAAAGCAGTCGGCAATTTGGGTTTTTTGAAAGAGCCGACGCTGATTCTGGTAGTTATCAGTCACAAACAAATTTGTGGTAATTTTTTGGAACCCTAACGCGAATTCTGGTAGTTTTATACTATTCACTCCTTGAAAATAGATGTTGGGTTACTGTGTGTCCAGAAATCCAGGGCTCAATCATAGGCAGCAGTGGCGGATGAATTGGATCTTACGTAGTAGCAGTAGAAGATGGATTAGATCATATAGTACTTGGTTTTTATAGACCAATTTGATCATAGCATGGGCGTCCCGAAGAAAAGATACGGCGGGGCGGACGATTAGGAAGAGCAGAAGTTGTGGTTGGGAGAAAGAGGCGGGGATGGATTGAGCAGAAGTTGGAGGGCCTCTTTCTCTCGGAGCGACCATCCGCATCGGCTTCTCACCTCTCGCGCAGCGCCGGATCCCCTTCTACTTTCTATCGCAGCGATGGAGGATTAGTTTTTTTGAGACACAGCGACAGAGGATTAGTGACCGAGTGGATCAACTACAGGCCCCCAGAATGGACTGCCGACGGCCCAGTTAATCACAAGCCTTCCTTTCGGCCCTTGGAGCAGCAGGCCATAGGACAACTGGGCCAGTTGCGGGAGAGATTGCTTTACACGGTAGATCTGACAGCCAAAAAAGTCTAAATCACGAAAACGGATGGCTGAAAACCAAAATCGTTGTGAGGGCTCGCTTTAGTTACGGTTATTCTGTCCTTAATTTGACACTATTACACATAATACACGTTCTTGCATATATACAATATAATATCTCTTACGGTCCCTAATATCTATTTACCAAAAAATTCCCTACCAACTACCGATGGTATTCTTCGGTTTTAGATATGACCTCCTCGACTAAGAATCCCGCCAATTCCTTTTTAATTGCTCGTACGCGATCCTTTGGTAGGAGATCGTCCCATATCCGTTCGATCTAATTTAAAGAAGGAGGTCAATATATATGAATGAAACTCAAGACAACTGATGGTAATAAAACAAAATTGTGAATATTGTTCACTTAATCAAAGTTTCTCGAAAATTGCCCTTCACATAGGTCGTCTAACGAATGAAATCGCAAACACAGTATCCATATAAATTATTCTCGTCTCCCTATCTCAAGCACTTTACGAGAATAGGTTTCAATCAAAATAATAATCAAGTATGATAATGGTATTGAAACTAGAATCAAAGAGTTGCACGGACCTAGCTAGTACTACTTACATTGAGTTGTCGAAATCGCAACTCCTCTTTTCATTCGCCCTTAGCCTTCTTGGTGAATATTTTCCAAACCTTGCCCGTCAAATAAAATGATTAAAGGAGTTATTAATTACATGATATTAGGAAATGAATGAAAGTTGCCGATAGAATGCGATAATGATTGACATTATCTCAGGAGCATTTCACTCAGGTCCGCATGCTTGCATGTAGAGATTAGCTGGTTAGGTCGTTTAGTTAGTTAGCTATATTAGGGCGTCCATGTGTGGTAGCTAGCTAGGTATGTGTGCATCAGGTATAAAAACCCATCCTCTTAGTACTGGTCCGCGACGGTGTGTTGTCGAGGCACAGTTTGTGCTAAAATATAAGATTGTTCGTTGGCGTGGCACCGTTCGTGCGGCAAGGCATTTGTCGCTGGAAAAGCCTTGTGTCCAGTGTGCTTCGAATTTGGCCACTTTTATTTTGAACCAAAGACCGTAGAACAATCGTTCTACAGTAATTTTCATTCAAATTAAAGCAAAGTTATGTACATGGAGAAAAAATACATCAGGGCCATTTAACCAACACTAGTTCTAGGAAAATCCATAATGAATTAAGCTAGGTTATCTGTAATCCATCCTCTAAAAGCCTCTCTTTGTTTCTCTTTGGTTCTCAATATAATCTTCTTGATATCCTCATGTAGTAAATGCAGAATCAACCAGACAAAAATCTTATATCTCGGCATTGCAGCACTTCTCAAAATATTCTTGAAAAGTGGTAAGCTAACTCTTTAGTTTGCAGCTGTTTATACATTTTGATTGAAGAATATCCACCTCTTTGTTGACTCCAAGAAAAGCCCCATGAGTCGAGACAATTGCTAAGCTGTGTGTTTTGCATGAGAGTAGTCACTTCCTGAAATTGCTGATGAGCTTGAATGGATAAAGGAGTGAAGAAATGTTCAGAAAGGTCCTCCAAGTCTTTGATTTTCTTGACTGAAATTTGCTCTTGCTTGTTGAAAGAGAATAGCTTTGGGAATTTGTCTTGAAGTATGCCTTGGTTCCAGTTATCCGTCCAAAATCTAACAGTGTTTCCAGAGCCTAATTTAGGAACAACTACTTGTTTGAATTTAGGGACAAGATTGAGAATACTTTTCCACCAAAAAGATCCTTATGGTGCAGTGTTAAGCATTCTGTTAGGGTAATAAGCCTCCCAGATCATCTTAACCCAAGGAATGTCTTGCTGATTGAGGAATTTGTGGATATGCTTCATGAGCAGACATTTGCTGTGACTGGAAATATCAAGGACACCTAGTCCTCCTCTGTCTTTCGGCTGACAAACTTTGTCCCAAGCAATCAGAGTAGTGCCTCTGTCTTCAATCCCATATTTCCTCCCAAATAAGTGCGTAAGATATTTTCTAATCTGCTCCATGACACCAGCTGGAAATGAAAGTGTGCACATAAAGAAAATTGGCAAACTGTAGAACACAGACTTAACCAGAACCAGTTTATCTCCATATGATAGCAAAGAGGAACAGCCAGCAAGCCTTCTTTCAATTCTCTTCATGATGAGCATAAAATACTCTAATTTTGATTTGGAAAGACATAGAGGTAGACCCAAATAGGTGAAAGGGAGAGATCCAACTTTGCAACCCATAATGTGAGCTAACTACAACATTTTATCACTTGCAGTATTGATGGGGACGATCACAAATTTTTCATAACTGACTCTCAGCCCAGTGTAAGTATTGAAGTACATGAGCAAGTTCTTGAGCTGATGGAGTTGTGCAGTATTGGCTTGCATGACTAGGACAATATCATCAGCATACTGAATTATGGGGAAATCTTGATCATTATTATTTTGCAGAGGAGCAGAAATCAGACCATTCTTCATAGCTTTATTTAGAATAGTTTGAAGCAGGTCAGCAGCAATGACAAACAACAAAGGTGAGAGAGAATCTCCTTGTCAGACCCCTCTTTTACATAGGAATTATTTTCCAGGTACTCCATTCAGCAGCACAGAGGACAAACCAGATGAGAAAATCATATCCATCTACATAATCCACCTAGGCCTAAAACCTCTAGCAATGAGCAGATTCCTGATGGCCTCATGCTCAATCATACCAAAAGCTTTCTCAAAGTCAAGTTTGAGTATAATCAATTCCTGCCCTGATTGATGGCATTGATGGATGAATTCATAAGACCAGGCCAAACTATCTTGGATTGATCTCTTTTTAAGAAACCCATATTGATTATGATGTACCAGCTTGAGTATGACAGCCTGCAACCTGTTAGCCAGGAGTTTAGTGATGATTTTCATGGAGCACTTCAGCAAAGAGACTGGTCTAAAATCATTAGCATGCACAGGTGCATCTTTTTTGGGCAACAGAGTAATAAAAGAGGAGTTGATGCTATGTAAATTCAATTTGCCATCATAAAAATCTTCAATGAGCTTGTAGAAGTCTGGAGCAATGATATCCCTGCAGTTTTTTAATAAAATCAGTATTGAAGCCATCTGGTCCTAGTGCCTTGTCAGAAGGAAGCTCTTTAACTACTGCATCAGTTTCCTCTTTGGTGAAAGGCTTGTCAAGCTCAATGAGTTCTGGCATCTTTGGAATAAGATCTTCCAAGTTGAGGAGATTGAAAGTGCGCACAGAGGTACTGAATCTTTGTTTGAAAGCTCTCCATAGAATTGCAGCCTTAGCCTGGTGATCATCTTGCATGTTACCAGCTTCATCTTGCAAACTAAAAATATAATTTCTCCTCTAATTTATGGTTGCTTTTACTTTCAGATATTTTGTATTGGCCTCCCCTTTCAAAATCCATTTAATGGCTGCTCTTTGCTTCCATTAGGCCTTTTGCATTTCCAACAAGTTCAGCAAGTGCTGCTTAACAATTTCTCTGCCATTCCATTCAACAGTGCTTAGAGTTCTGAAATCTTCTATAGTATCAAAGAACAGAATGATATCATTGCATGCTTGGATAAGCTGTGACAACTGAGAAAGCTCTTTGGCCCAAATCTTTAAACCCTTCCTCAATCGTTTTTGCTTGGCAGTGATCCTCTTAGCACTATCAGTTTCATTGACCTCTTGTTGCCAAATATTTTTCACTGTGTCTTTAAAACTATCAATCTGCATCCAGTAGTTTCCAACCTGAAGATCTTTGATTTGGGAATCATGGTGCCAATCTTAATGATGGATGGAATATGATCAGAAATAGGCTTGGAAAGAGGCAACACCATAGTGTTTGGGAAATTGGAAGTCCAAGCTTCAGAAGAGAAAACCCAGTCAAGTTTTTCAAGAAAAGGTGTTTGCATATTTCTCCATGTAAAAGCTCTGCCCTTCAGTGGAATTTCAAGTAAGCCCAAAGAGTTGATTTCTTCATAGAACAGAAGCATGTCATTGATACTACCCCCTTCTCTGGTTCCGTTGGAGGGATATCGAATATAATTAAAATCTCCAAGCATCAACCAATTGCAGTCATCAGAAATCTGAATATTAGAGAACCAGTCCATGAAAATGACCCTGTCTTCAGAGAGACAAGGGCCATAGATATTTGATAGAGTCCAGATGGTATTGGAGAGTGTCGAGGTGAATCGAATGGAAATGGAGAATCTATTTTTGGAAAGAGTTTCACCTGAGAAAATGGATTTATTCCAGACCACTAATAATCCTCCTAAAGCACCCACAGATGGTTGGTAATGATTTTAGGGCAAAATTGCTTAATATATTTGCTATCAAAAAATTATGTCTTTGTTTCCTAGATGCATAGAATGTCACAATCTGTCTCATCGATTTTATTTCTAATAGCTAGCCACTTATCTTTGTCATTAATGCCTCTAATATTCCAGTTCAAAATTTTCTACTGCTTATTCATTGATGAAACGCACTGATAACTGAAAACGGTAGCTCTTTAAAGCTTTGCGCAGATTAAAGATCTTAGTCTGATACAGTACCAAAAGTAACAATTCAACATCTCTCAAGTACATGAGCTTACATAAGGACACTGGATAAGACACTATCATTACATCCATAATTAAAAAGACAGCTGGAGAGGGCCTATATGAATCTCTTATGCAGGGCTGGACACTCCTCCTTTCTTTGTGCCCTTCTTGCTCTTCTCCTTGTCCTCTTTCTCCTTGCCTTCTTTCTTTTTCTTTGCCGGATGGAGAGCATCATCTGAGCAGTCCTTCTCAGGAATCTTGCAAAATGCAACAGAAAGATTTTTAACCACTTATGTTAGGCATTGATGGAGGATTGGCATTACAAGGCAAACAGTTTCTGTCCATGCAAGTTTTCGTTCTATAACCATGATTCAATTGCTGAATTCTACAACTCCTTCTCACCTGGGATTCAATGAGGAGAACTTTGTCCTTCCTCTTTCTGTAGACCTGGATGGCTGAAGTGCTGGATGACATCCCAATTGCTGAAGTTTTGGAAGGTGGAGTGGAAGCAAGGGTGGAAGAGGGAACTTCCTTGTCCTTCTGATTCTGGCAAAGAGGCTGAAGAACAGAATCACATTTATCAGGAACCACAAAAGGTTTCGGGTTTGAACTATCTGATTGTGCAGAAATAATCTTCCATAACTGAGAGGTAAGCAACTGTTTGGCCACTCAAATCTATCTGGTGTTAATAAAGCAAGTGCAATAAAATTTGCCCATTCATTTGGTACCTAAGTAACTTCCTTAGGATGGCACACTAGGACAAAGTGCTTCTCCCAGAGATCTGCTTCCTCAAAACCCGCACATGGAGTGTGCAGATCTTCATGGTCTTGAGACAGGAACATCTTCTGCATGACTGGGTCTGCAGCATCAGGCAACAATTGACAAGCTCCCACATGGATAGAATCTTTATAAAGAGGAATAGTAAAACAAGGTGGGGGACCAGAACTACATGAATATGGACTAGGCAGTTCTTTATCCATGGTGGTGCCCACAGGGTTAACAGGAGCAGCAACTGCAGCATCAACAAAAGAGTTTTCTGCATCTGCTTGAAGTTCAGAAATAGCTCCTACTGCTCAAGCTGAAGAATGTTGTTATCTTGAGTATCAACCGGACCCAGTGGCACTTGATCATTAGGAAAACTGTTGGCAACCAACTGAGCAACAAGAATTGTGATTTGTGGCTCTCACAACTCTTGCATTTGCTGTCCAACAGGCATCTGAAGAGCACTTGAAGTATTAACTGGTTGTTCCTGCTGCAAGTACACTGCAGCATCAGGCAGAGGGTTTATCTCTTGTTGCACAACCACATTCTCTTGCTTCACAACTGGAGGGAGCTCAAGTTGCAATGACTGCATCACAACTTCCAGGGGAATGTTGAGATCAAGTGGCAGATGCATCTCCTCAAGAATAGCTGGAGGCTCGGGTGGAGCTAACAGATCTCCAAACAACTGCAGATTGACAGCCCTGTGAATGGAGCTGGCAGAGTCAACACTGTTAGAATCAACACCAAGGGAAAGTGTGAGGCCACTGTGCTGCATCTCCACAGCAGGAGGCTCACCATCCTGTTGTTCCTGAACCAACAAGCCGTTTACTTCTCCTTGGATCAAATTATTGTTGACGGGGGCATTGCCTAATGGTCAAAACCTTGCTCCTCTGCATCCTCTGCCTCTTCATTCTGATCATTCTGCACATTAACTTGTTGCTCATTGTTGTCATGCCGCGGGACAGGTCCAAAGAACAAATTGTTCTGGTTAGGATGATGATGCTGTTCTTGCGGCCTAGGATGTGGATTACCATCCACGGGAATGGGATCCTCATTGTGGGGTCCCCCTCCCAATAGTTCTTCCTGAAAGATGATGACTGAGCATGTCCATGATTCCCCTTCAAAATGCATGTCACCTGTCACAGCCAAACTAACTGGGACATCTGTAAGGGCATCAATCCTCACCTTAACAACCACTGCAGCATCTGTACTCTTCACCCTGTCCCAAGAAAGGAGCTTACCAAAACTTGAAACTGCATTGTTGAGCTCCGACATGCAACAGAGATCTGCTGGAAATCCAACTAAAAGTAGCCATCAGGCTCGCTAGATTGAATTTCCTCCAGTTCATGCCTTGATCATGCATTTTAAATATGATGTGCATATCATCAAAAGGATGAGGACTCCTATTGACCAACGAATCTCTGTCTGCCTTGCTGTTGCATCTAACGAAAGCTTGACCAAAAGGGCATTTGGAGATAGAGGAGAAGACTAACCTTTGCGAAATCATAAAATCACTGAGGACATCTCGGACATTGGTAAAAGCGACTTCACCTTGGGGCATTGGAAACAAAGTGGCAATGGCGAGATTTTCATTGGAAGGCTGCATATCACCATGGATGACACGAGCACGCGCTGGCCTCCCTTCCACCTCAATAGCTTGAGTACCAGGGAGCAGAAAAGGCGTCGGATCGAATGGGAAAGTAGCCATGGTCAACGGCATCGCCGGAGCAGAGCTGGTGAGGCGGAGTAGAGGAGAAACCCTGGTTTGACGATTTGACTGATGAGACTAAAGTGGGCGGTGAGAGAGAGGTGAGAATGTAGCATTGCCAGAGTCCCGAGTAGGAGGCAGTAAATATTCTGCAGAGCCGCCATTACGGGGAGACGGAATGATAGAGCCACTGACAACAGGGTCCTGCTGAGCACTGTTACCCGATTCTCGATTAGCTACCAAAAGATTTTGATTTTCCATGTCAGATGAGGAAGGTGGAACGACAATCCCGGCTCGGAATCGGCAATTGACTGCAATATGCCCCCATCGTTTGCACGCCTTGCAGCAGATCTTATTCTGGCACTTGGCCTCAGATTGCCCGTCATAAGACAGTGCACACAGAAAAGGCCTGCGGAGGCATGGGCTGCACGGCCCATGGATTCGAAACACGAAGATCCCGCCCCTCCCAACGTTCTATTATTGGGCGAAGTTAAAATGGCATTAACATGGCTGCTTGACTGTTGCAAGACGCGATCACGGGGAGAAAGGTTTGAATCAACAAGATTGGATGCAGGTGGCTGTAAACATTTGGATGAAAAGAAGTTTGGCTCTTGAACAGCCTGGGCGTATGATCGACGAGATCTTGAGTTGGTCACAGTGGTCCAATTTTTGCAAGCCGCATAGTGATAATGGAGGTAAAGATCATTGAGATCAGCATCTCCCTCTCCCCACAGAAGAAAGTTCATGGCAAAAAGATTGGAAGACAAATTTCCACCTCTAACAATTTCAAATCCCACTTCCGTCGAAGAAACATAGAATTTGTATGACCAATTGCGCAGATGAGACACCTTAAAAAGCTTGGCAGTAGCACCAAAGCAAGCATGGATGATTAGGCTCACCGGTTCTGGATTGAGCCGGATCACCGATCTGGTGAATTCCACCACGAGGAAGAACTTGGGAGATCTTGGCTCATCTTGGGCATTGACGGCTGCATTGCATTGCTTCTTGATGTACTCTTCGAAAGCTTCTACAAGGGAGAAGTTGAGATCTGAAAGAGCCATGACAGAAAGCGGCTGATTGGATCGGACCGATTACCGGCGGGAAGTGGTCATCGGGTTCGGAGAGACCACTGGTGAGGCTTGTTGGCCGCCGGGGCCGGAGTGGCCACCGGCGGTGTCGCAGGAGCAGAGGCTAGGGAGCGGAGGCTAGCGCTTGAACTATCAACTCTCTCTCACACATACGCGCACACGTTGTATATCCATCGGTGGTCTCTCACACACTCTCTCCCCAAAAAATTCGGCCACTTGCGCCAGGATGCTCGGTGTATCCTCAAATTCGGCCTTAAGCAGGAGTTCGGGCCTCAAAAAAGAATTGCTTGGATGGGTATGACATATATAGATAATTTGAATTCCATATTGAAGCAAGAATGACATATATAGAGTCTGTCTACGCCATACTGAAGCATGAAAATACAAATATACTCAAAATAAATAAGCAAGTAGGAATAGAATATGGTGTTTTTTTGTTCCAGTAACCAAACTATTATCAAAATAAGAAATTAAAAGCACGGTATGCAAACCGATCGATGCTAACGGGGAAAGTAGAAAAGGAGGCACATACACATATATGCACTCCTATGAATATTTGCTGAAGAAAATTACACTGGCATAATGTTGGTCCTCAGTGAGGCGCCGAGTAGCAGAATCCTTGGTTACGTGCCAGCGAAGTAGAGTGGGGAAGGTCGTAGCTAGACGCAGTGGGACTTGCAGTAAGAGGTGCAGCAGGATGAGCACCCACGGGAGTAGTTGGCCTTACAGGCCGTGCACGTCGGGGACTCGGCGCAGATGCCGCACGAGCCAGTGAGGTCGCTGCAAGACCTTGCGCAAGTGCCTTCACAGTCATATCCACTACTTGTTTGGCGTCTGCAAAAACTGATGCAGTGCACCGAGCACTTCCATTTGTACGCTTGGAGGCAGCCCAAGCATGCCTGCGACCGGCTGCAGTCGGCGCCGCAAGGCCCTGCCCCGGCGAAGTTGGCGGCGCTGCATGTCGAGTTGCACTGCACTGCGCAGTCTGTACATGCCGTCGTCGCCGCCGCTGGGCATCCCATCCCCAGCAGGACGAGGAGCACCAGCATGGCCAACACAGCTGCACTGCTACTTGGTGAAGGCGCCATTGGTTAGTTGCAAGGGGCAGCTTAGCTAGCTAGTAAGAGTATATGGCAGAGAGCCAGACAAGAGATGACCTCGAGTGGAAGTGGTGTCCGTATATGATAGAGTGATCCTGGCTATTTATAGTCATTATTAGGTTCCGGAGGGTGTACATAACTGGATAGAGTGATCCTGGCGAAGGATTTATCCTTCCATCTCAAGAGCTCGAACATGGCTATGCATTTATAGAAGCATGTTACTCTAGTTGACCTTGTAGCAACTCCATTCTTTACATACATATACAGAGTTTTTTTTTTGAAAATTACATACATATACAGAGTACTTGCGCTAGTAAGAGTATATGGCAAAGAGCAAGACAAGTGATTTCCTTATGATAGAGCGGTCCTGGCAATTTATAGCCATTAGGTTACGTACTACTCCCTTCGTTCACAAATATACGATGGTATACCTATTTTATTTTATTCAAATATACGATGGTATACCTATTTCATTTCAGTTTGTACGTAGTCTCTATTGAAATATTCAAAGCATCTAATATTTATGAACAGAAGGAGTACATAACTAGATATAGACCTTGTACCAATCCATCTTATACATGCATCTTACTGAAGTTCACTTTAGAAGGAGTAGCAGATCGTCTCTTTACATACATATCCAGTACATCCGCTGGTAGATGCCATGGTACTAGTTTCTTTCTATGTGTATGGTGGATGTGTAATATGCCAGTTAACTATAACCACCGAAGGCATTTCACACTTCCAGACGAACTACCTGGAAATTGTAGGTTTGACGATTTCAAACTCTAGTAAAAAAGAATTAGTGTAGAGCTATTGTCGTCGTCTTCGCCGTATGTGTATTTATATCTATGTGCCTACTTGAGATGGAAGATGCTAGAAGCAGTTCGCAGCTACCCATGCATGTAGTTGACCTGAAGAGGAGTAATTGCTGCGTTCTTTACATACTCCATCCGGTTCGATCTATAAGTCGGGCATGGACTTTTAGGTGTTCAATTTAGATAAACATGTATCATATTTTACAAAATGTATATTTTTAGGTTCGTCGTCAAATATAGTTTCTAATGATATAACTTTTGTGCCATATATCATACATGTTTTGTTAGTCAAATCAAAGACCTAAACACTTTTGCCCGACCTATAACTCTCCTCCCTGCTGGCCCATGGGACAAGTTAAATAAAGTGTATCAACGCCTCGAGCTTAACGAAGTAAAGCTTGACGAGTTCGACTGGGGGTGAGTTTGACAATTTAAGTTGGATACATTGACACTTAACGTCCAAACCTGGATACATTGACAAGTCTCTCGCTCACCGACGAACCTAGGACAAAAATGACCCAGCGTACATTGTAGAACCCAGGTTGGGGTAGCTAAGCTAGCTAGTCAGAAATCCTTAGTCACGAACTAACGAAGTAGAGTGGAGAAAGGCCTAGCTAGAATCTATCTAGGTACACGCAGTGGCTATTGCAGTACGCGGTGCAGTACGCGGTGCCATAGCCAACCAGGCCCGGCCCTGAGGGGGGGGGGGGGCGAACGGGGCGGCCGCCCCGGGCCCCCATTGCCAGAGGGGCCCCCAAATGCTGAAGTTTACATATTGTCCTTGATTTCCTTTTCCCTTTTTTGCTACGATTTCATTCCATAATCCGCTATTTCATTCTTTAATCTACGATCCAATTAACAGGGGTGATGTTTACTCTTAATTTCCTTCCTTACCAGCGAAGGTGCGATTAGGAAACACGTATAGCAGTTATCGTATGGGATTAATTAGGAGTAATTATGAATAACTCCTAAGTCCCTTCCTTCCTCGAGACTACTGGCCTATACAGCGAGGGAACAGATTGCCCCCTGCGTGGTGATTGATATTCAACTTCCTTTTTCTGAACTTGCGATAGATATTCATCCCCTGTGGGTGCATGGCTGCCGGAGATAACCACGCTGCTGCTTCCCGTGCGATCATGCTAACTCTCCGGAGACAATTTACAAAGACCCGCAAAAAATGTATACAAGCTACAAAGAACAGAAGGTATGTCTCTGATCTCTACTTATACATGTAGTCTATCCCTATAAGATTTTACCATGATGAATGATCAAAATTTATAAATGATTATCAACGTTGCCTATTCACTGTGGCAACTAGCCGCTGGGAATTAGATAGTGTTTATACATAGTTATGATTAGGGTTATCAATTTTTTTAGTTCGGTGACATGCTGATACTTGAAATGGAGGAATAACACTAGAGGTTTTACATATCAAAGCAGTGATCATGGGCATTTAAATCATCTGCTAGTCTTGCCAATGGACCCGCTTCTAGATTGTGATCCAAAAATTAGGTTAATCTCAATTCGATATATAGTAAAGAAAGAGATTTATAAGAGAAAAAAACTATATTTTGTTTGGCTCACAATTCAACATATTTTCTCGAATTTTTTCTACGTTTATGTTAAGGCCCTTGGGATTGGGATCTAGTTTCGCCCCGGGCCCCCGAAATCTCAGGACCGGCCCTGTAGCCAACAACCAAGATTTCTCAGTTTCAGGAAATATGTGATAAAGTAAGAAACAACCAGTCAAAAACAGAAAACAATTATTGCAAAATCTCTGAGAGAGCATGATGCATTTTAGAGGCATCAATATTGTTTGTATCGGTGTGCTTAAAAACTCTAGGGCCTGTTTAATTACATACTAAATAGAGATGTAAATGGCGGAATAAACTGCACCACAAGGCCCGTTTAGTTCACTTTAGTTAGCTTCATAGCTCGTTTCCCTCCAAAAAAACTTTATTGAACTGTTAGACCGATAAGTGGGCTTAAACAGGAATAAACGGGACCTGTTTACATCCCTATACCTAAAACACAATACAAAATAAACCAGATCAATATTCCAGAAATTCTCAACAACAAAAAATGTAAAACATCTGGTCATTAATTGTCGTGGCCCCATCATATTACGTAGTTCTTGATGGCTAAGATTTAAACCATTCTTTTCTTGTGGGGATTGAAGTTAACCTCAAGGGCACTAAGGTCCAATCTTGGCCAATATGTTTTGGTCTCTCTTGTAACCTTATTACATTTGTCTATTCATATTTTTTCTTCCATGATGTATGTATGCACAAGTCAATCCCTACCTGTTTATGTATTCCCATGAACATGCATCCTTCGTTACATACAATTTATATAGATTTTTTTCCATTTAAAATTTCTTGTACATACGTCTTATCCATTCTTTTTTACAACGAGAATGCACTTTTTAAAAGCATCTTCTATTATTACTAGTTACTGACAAACGTGCATCATCCACATAATCATGAAAAAAAGTCAGTACCACAATTTAAGCTCACTGAACATGCCCACACCTTCGCAATGGATGAATAACATTACATTTTTCAATAATTCTATTCAAATTTATGCTATAAGAAAATATACCGATCCTTGCTTTTATCGCCCTATATTTTTTAGATTTTTTGTCTCATCTTGTTTCGGGGAGGGGGATTCAAGGAGATGATTGTGGGTCCTAAATATGAAGAGCTTTTAAAAGATAACTATTTGAGGTGTTAAACTATAATTAAGAAGTCTGAGTCTTCGGATCGACATACTTTGACGATTGAGATCAGATAGATGTTTAGCGCTAAATGCATTTGGTGCTAAACATTAAACCAATGTGGCCCATGTAAGGTTAGAAATATGTATGGGTAGGATGTATTTGGTTGTATGCTCTTCATGCTTTTATAGGGGTAGTAGATTGTATATTGATATAGAGCATCTTGATTGAGCACGATTGTCTTGTTGTACAGTGTGTACCTAATCCATCTAATTTTCCAACTGGCCCACGAGCTTTACAAAACAATTTTTCCAACAAGGGGCTTATTCAC
>NC_057810.1:3898443-3900390 GCF_018294505.1 Triticum aestivum
TTTCTTAACAAATGTTTTCTGTGACTGATATGGTCATGATCCATCCATCGTCTTTGTGTTGATTTATCATGCGGGAGTCTGACTTGTGTTTGACCCGATCGGCCAACCCATCCATCCAATGTGGCAAAATTTACCAGCAAGTCTAGAGAGGACGGGGAGCGGCATTGAAGTAATCCATTTCGGTAATCTCATGAAAATCCCAGTCACGCCATCCCATGACACAAAATTAGAAGTATTTGGAGGGGTCATCCCACCTTCAGACATGAGATCTATCAATCTGCCACCATTTTGAATCTCCATATTTTGCATTTTTTGAAAGTTGTTTACAGTCTCAATTAAAATACTGATAAAATCTTCAGTCATTTCAGATTAGTCAATTGTGAGCCCCCTAACCTTGATCATATGGTTCGGCTCTTCCACAATGTGAGCAGATAAGTGTAATACTATTGTTCCGAGCACTTCAAGGGATGTAAAGTTCCCCATTCCTTTTGGGAGTTTTGTTCTTGTAATAAACACATAGGCATATCAGATATCTAAGTTGAACAACACTTGCAGGTAATTCTTTAGTTCTTACCGAGATGTCGAATGCCTGCAAATGAGCTAACTTGCACATGTCTATTAAGCGCTCGGCAACACCTGCACCCATTAGCACTAACATCTTCACCTTTAACATTAAATAGCTTAGGAGTAGTAACTCACGAAATACTTATGGATGACGGTAGGGATACTTTCACAATTACTAAGATCCAACACTCTTAGAAGTCGGAAGCTTCAGAGAGTTGTCAACAAATCACAAGTGTAAGAAGAAAGAACACAAATAACCTCACTTTTGGTACGCTAGTGCTATTAAACTAATGGTCGTGAAACTTGGTCTACTAATATGAATCGATGACATGTGAACATTCCTTTGCAAATTAGGTGTGTGTAACCCTGCATTATCCAATATGGAGACAACATTTTCTTCACTCGATAATGGGAAAATAATGAGATAATTACATTGGTGGTCAGTGTATTTGAAATGAAAGCATGATATGGTCACTGGACTTCAGAATACGCTCATTACAGTCACTATATATGTTTTGTGATGATTATACGGTCAATGGCCCACTGTAGAGCATTGTATTGCACTCTATTGACCGGTAAAATGATCTATGTCGCACTTACTACAGCAGTGATGACCCTGTTCCCTCTATGCCTTATGGGCCACACCTTTGGCAAGAAGAAAACAATTAATGAAATAAATCTATACGTGGGCGAAAATTGACTGTGCGTGCAAACCACCCTGCCTGATGCATGTCAGTTGTCAAATGGCCAGTAAAAAACATGTTATACGAAATATATGCTAATATGCGTTGTGCGTGCCTTTCATTTCCTTCTGAATTGTTTTATTTGTGCTGTGGGAATCCATGCATGCTAAAACTGCTAATGTGTGTTTTTTATTTGTGCCATGTGGCCATAATTGTTTCCAAATTATTAAAATGTTTGTCGATTCCAAAAATGTTCGCGAATTACAAATAATTGTATAAGTGCGTGCTTGCGTGCGCGCGCGTGTGTTTTCATGTTTTTCGTTAGAACTGTGTGTGCCACACTTCCGCTGGATTTTAAAAATTGTGCACACATTTTGAGAATATGAATGTAATGTAAACTAGTATTACTTTTATAAGAATGTCCTCGTATTCCCGTGAACATTCAAGTATTTTTAAAGTATTGATGCGTTTATAATATAGAACTTCAGAAATCTCATTAAAAATTCAAACATTTTTTATAAAATATCGTGAACTTTTGTAAAAAAAAATGCAAACATTTGTTCAAAGTTGCATGAAAATATTTCACTTTTTTCTCACTATTACATAAAATAGATAAAATGAGAAAGAATCTAAATATATATATATATATATATGTGCATATTTTTAGGGTAAAATATATATGTGTGTGATGAGTGTGTGT
>NC_057810.1:3900747-3905707 GCF_018294505.1 Triticum aestivum
ATTGCGTGTAGGTCAGCTAGTTACCGTGAGCCGGCTAGCTTTGCGAGGTCATGTGTTCCAACCTCCTTCCCCGCAAGTTAAGTTTTAATTCTCTTATTAATATCTTGTGCCAACTGACAGGTACGACCCACAAGGCAGAGAGAGTGCCAACTAGACTATTTGACTGGTCAACAGACTGCAATACGATGATATAGGGTGAGCCAGTGACCATATAATCATGGCAAAACTTATATAGTGACCATAATGAACGCGTGATGAAGTCTAGTGACCGTACCGTGCTTTCCCTTCAACCATCATATCATGTACAAGGTAACTTTCTACCATCCCTTGTACACTGATTCTTCCTCGATGATCAAGATTCTATTGATGAGTTTGTTAAAATATCTAGCCCCAAATTCAAACAATGTTCCTTCTTCTCTTTCACGCTGGAAAAAAAACTTCTGCTAGCCACATCTATATCAAGCAATTTCGCAAGTACGATGGGGGCCACAATATAGAGATGATAAACATGTAACATGTCGTAGAGATGATAAACATGTCTTATGATAAGGGGGAAAATCATAATTGTTTGGGCACAATATAGGAACAAAAAGATCGTTGTACAATGTACCTAACCATTTGTAAATATAGGAAGGAAGCCTGCCATCTAATCATTGTAAATCAATCAAGTACGATGGGGCATATGCCCCCCCCCCCTCCAAAAAAAAGAATACATCATTTTCATGCTAAATTGTACTAGAAAAATTTGGCAAGTATTCATATGACGTACCAAAAAGAACTTTGGCTGCCATGATGATAGATATGAAATGTTTTCATAACCATGAAAAATTTGGGAAAAAACAATAAAAATGAGGTGTAAAGTAAGAAACGTAAAAGTATTAAAATAAATGTTCCTCGTGGATCTAAGAAGTGTTGCTTGAGTGTTAAAAATGTGTCCATTGTTAAACTAAAAATGTTCGCGTGTTCCAAAAAAAGTTTGTTGTGGACTAAAAAATATTCATCATGTATTGATTTTTTTTCATATTGTAATTAAGAAAATATATATCATGTATTTAAGAATTTCAGGATGTAGTTGAAAAACTGCAAATACTTAAAGAAGTGTTTATGTATTACAAAATCCAGTAATTAGAAAACCTATAAAAAATTAACAAGTAATTTTTAAACAATTTATCATGTAATTATATTTATATTTTTAAAATTGGTTGCACATTTAGAAAATATACTAATATATTTAAAATATGAAAAATAATTTGAAGGAAAATTCATAATTAGATGTCCATTCTGTTTAAAAAAATATATATAATTAGAAGGAAATTTCATAAGTTTGAAAAATGTTTGTATACATATAGCAAAATGTAAACACGTCCAAGATAAATTGTTCACATGGTTCTAGAAAGATCCGTTTATTTTACCCTAGATAATGAAGGAAAATAAAAAAATGGAAATTGGATAAAAAAGAAACAACATGAATAAAACAAAAGGTGAAATAGAAACCCAAACAATTAGAGAAGTAATAGAAACAAAATTTTAGAAAAAACCACCGAAATACTCTAATAATCAGATAAGTAACAACTTCAGAAAAACCATGACAGAATAAACCCGCTTCAAAACAAAGAAAAACACACAAAACATGAAAAATAACCTTGCATTGTTACAGGCCTGGCGCAGTCTAAAGCTTTGTATATCATGTAGTTTGTGCCTGGAGTTTGTGCTGCGGTATTGGGCCTCGAAGAGTATGGGTATTCGGCCCAGAAAGAGAGCCCGACCGATGTGCCTTGTATGATTACGTCGATCGCTGCTGTTGCGATCGATCGTTTTCGAGTCTCCAGTTCTGCGAAGCCTAGGGTTTCCTTCGCTAGGAATTGGTTGAGCCAAGAGGGTCCGCTCGGGCGCGCCGGCTGCCGCGATGGCTGGCCGCGGGAGTCCGCCACCCGCCAGGCCTGCGCCTGTTAACGATCCAGCGCCTGCAGTGCTGCTAGCATGGCCCGGGCCACTACCGTGCTGCCCTACTTTTTTTAGTTTTTTTTTTCAAAAATAAAAATAGGACATGAAGAAAGGTTTACAGATTTCAAGAAAAATGTTTCATCCATTTGAAAAAATATGTTCATATCTTTAAAAAAGGTTCACAAAATTTGAAAAAGTTCATCAATTCGAAAAAAAGTTCATTCGAATTGAAAAAAGTTCATCCAATTTCGCAAAAGTTCATCAAATTTGAAAAAAGTTCATAGAAATTGAAAAAAAGTTCATGAAACTGAAAAAAAGTTCATATTTAAAATTAAAAAGTTCATCCATTTTCCAGACAAAATGTTTATTAAATTTAGAAAAAGTTTATCAATATTCAAAAAAGTTCATCAATCTCAAAGAAGTTCATAGAATTTTCAGAAAAAATGGTCGACCGGCGCCTAGATGGGCCGGCCCATTTACGGACGCGACAGGCGCCAGTTAACAAAATGCACGTTGACTGGCGCCTATGGCGCCAAATAGGAAATGCCAGCTGCTGGATTGCCGGCGTGAGCTGCTGCCCACCCGAACGCGCGCCAACCGGAGGAACCGGCGAACCCGTCGGCAGCAAAGGCACAGGCTGTGGGGATGGTCACGGCGGATGCGGCAGAGGCGGTACCCGTTTCAACTGTTACGGACAGTGGGGCGACGATGGATACGATGTGTATGGCGAGGGTCAGCACCGTGGGTCATCTTCGGGTGGCGGCCAAGGTTACAACGGGCATAATGACCGTGGCTCAGGACGTGGCTTTCAGGGTCCGCCCGGAAATTTTGTGGAATGAGTCGCCGGCCCCAAGGACCATTTCCGAGGGGATATCGTCGTGGTGGGAGAGGGAGGGGGCGGCGCCCACCTCCACCGCGCCAACCACCTCCACCGCCGACGGTCGAGGAGGATACGGCGTTGGCGGCGACAGATCCCCCCGCTCTTACCCAGATGGCTGTAGACACAGTCCGAGCTCTCGTTGCGGTCGCCCTCCCGGTGACCATTGCTACTAAGGCAGTGGACGGAGAGTCTGACAAAGGGGTGGAGAAAACAGACGGTGAATTTTTTTCAAAGTGGGCTGCTAAGAAGAAGAAGATGACGCGCTATAGGTGCGGCGAGCCAGGGCACTTCGCCGTTGAGTGTACCAATGAGCTTTGCCACTATCGTCTCAGATTGCAGCATACGTCCGGCGAGTGCCCGCTCCTTTCTGGTCCCAAGCCAGTGGTCAACATATATGGTGTTTGTTGTAAGGAGCTTAAGTTGTTTGAGACACCGGATGTGGCACCTTTGACTCATGTGGTGGAGAGCTCCTTCCCAGTTGTGGTCAAGGTGACCAATGGTTATATGACTGAGCCACAGATTGTGCGATAGCTGCGGGAGTTGGTACCGGGTAATTATCAGTGGAACCTTGATAAGTTGGAGGACAAGACTTACAAGGTCGATTTTCCTACTAAGGAGAATCAGTTGCATATCCTTAAGTGGGGAATGTGTAGAGTGCCATTGATTTCCGTCGGTGTTGGTTTTTGGCAGTTTGTCACGGACGATGGTGTCTCCATGGACGGAGCTTGCTCGGACTGCTGAGCTTCTCTTCGAGGGTGGGGAGGACCATGGGCAGGAGGCCCTCTGTTCTCCCGCTGCCTTTGATCTTGATGGTGCTTCTCTACGGACGAGGAGTCCGCGATGACGTGCATCGCTGCGGACGTACTTCACGTTGCTGACTCGGGAGGGGGGCATGGGCAGGTGGCCACCGCACCTGCATCTCCCTTGGTGGACGCGCCGCACTCCAGAGGAGGTGCCGGATCGCGAAGGGGGCGTGGGCAAGTGGCCTGCGCTACTACCTCTCCCTTGCCGTCCCTGGATGGGGCGGCCCCTGCTCGGGCCCCGGCCAGCAGTCTTGGACCGAGACCTCCGGGCGTGTCGAGCTCTGTGGCGATGATGGTTGGGGGAACTACGCTGGTTCTGCAGACGATGCAGGGCACCTCTCCGTCTGATTCAGCTCAGATGAGCCCTGTTGGCGGTAGGGCAGGAGGCCCTAACCCAAACGGCGCCACGCAGGACGACATCATCACGTATGGAGGGATTCTGAACTCTGGTGGCGACTTGTGGTTGGACGCGTGGCGATTGGGTCTCCCCCCTCGCAGTGGCGAAGCTAGCAACGGCTTACGCTTATGGCTGAGCTAGCATTTGTGATGAACTTTAATTTTTCTCTACTTTCTAAGAAGCATTGCAAAGGGCGTTGTTGCTAGGCCTAGGGCTACAACCATAGATACCCTAGGTCTGTCTTCACCACTGCTCCCTCGGGAGCGCTGTCGACGGCTGCTGCTATATGTTTCAGGCTCAAGGATGGCCTGCTTTTTAGGAGATATATATATAGAGAGAGGAGGAGCTTGCCTATGACGGATGGGAGATGCGGACGGGTCCACACGCCCTCAAACAGACTATAGGTTTGCTTCCGGTTTAGAGGAATTAGGACACTCGGACATGTCCACGGACGTTTGAGAGGTACCCTTTGGATGACAAAATATGTCCGGACATTTGCAGATGATTTGATGCACCACATTGGAGATGCCCTAAGTTGGCCAAGGCATCCACAGATCTCGCATACACCACCTTCCTCAAAATTAAATCAAGTGGCGTAGCTTTTTTTATGGCGGCTGCTACGGATCAGCCGGATGATTACTCTAAGAAATCATCCGCCTGGCCAGCCGTTTGATTTGGCAGATGTGGCCCGTCCGATCAGAGCAACTCAGCTGCCCACATTGTCGTTCTCTACTCTCGTCATCCACCATCCCCTCGCCGCTACTGCCACACCCACTTCCTCTCAGCAACGACGACGACTACACACCCCCAATTACACGACGACTGCAGCACCGACACACCGACGCCGGCGAGCGCACGCAGCTACTAGAGACGTCGGCGACAACTGCATGGCAGCACCGGGAGCCATCGGGGCTGCTCCATGGTAACTCCGAGCAC
>NC_057810.1:3906017-3922753 GCF_018294505.1 Triticum aestivum
TTCACGGCAGCTCCGGCGGTGCTTCATTGCAACGTGGGCGGAGCTTCAACGACCCCCGAGCGCTTCACTGCAACTCCGGCAGACCCCTCAACCTCGGCGAGCCCCTTCTGCTTCACCGGCTGCTGCAGCCCCACCGGCGTCGCAGCACCGGTGACCTGACGGCATCGCGCCCCATCCGACATGCAGCAAGGTTGATCTTGCAACGCAACCACCTTGCAGGTGGTGCTCCATCGCAACACCTGTTTCCCCTGTCGAAAGCTCCAACGCAGCATCCGATGGCCGCCAAGCTTCGCTGCAGCGCCACCACCCGCGCGGTGGTGCTCCATCGCAGCGCGACGGTGACGAGGTGCTGCGATGAAGCACACCACGGAGACGAGCGGATTGCAGCCGCTGCCGTTACCAGCAAACGCCGTTGCTGCAAGCTGATGGTGAGCTGCGTGACAGCGAGTCGCCGGTCGTCGTCGCTGCTGCTGCGGGATCGAGAAGCTGCTACCTCCACGGCTGCAAAGAGGGCGCCTGCAGCATGGTTGCTGCTCCAACGTGGGGTGAAGCAGCGGGCGCGGTGCGGTGGTAGGAGCTGGTGTTGTGGAGGACGATGGGAGCGCGGCGAGGTTCAGCACGGGCAGCCGGCGAGCTGTGGTGCTATTTTCTGGACGGAGAGATGGAAAAGAAATGAGAGAGAGATAGGAGATGACCGCCCAAGGGATAAGGCAAAGGGAACGAGTGGCTCTCTAGGAAGCGGTGCGTGGCGACCACCACAGGCGGATGATTTCCGGAAGTAATCATCCGGATGATTTAAAACTTTTTCCTTTTTTTTATTATATCAAGTGGTGTAGATGGACACGCTTAAAAACGAGTAATGATAATCAATGAACATTCCCTGGGAGGGATGACAATTGCGAATGTTTCATGAAAATTTTAGTTGTCGTGAGGGTGACAATTTTAGTTTCGCAAGCACGTCAATTTTCTTGCGAAAACAAAATTGCAGCAGAGTTTTCATGCTCGCTAACTAAAATTGCCACGCTTGGCCAACACAAGTTGCTATTAAAATTGTTCACAAATGCCTTCCCTGCCGGCGAATGCTCGCTGGTTATTGTGGTCCTGAGGTGACGACAAAACAACCTAGTGGCACTCCTTGTCTCCACCCGCCCAACACCTACTCGCCCTGGACTCTGCTGCCGCGCTCCACCCTTTCCTCCCCCTCTAAGCGCCAACGATTGCCACCCAACTGGAAGCGCCGCCATTCGACCCTAGTTGCCCAACTTACATGCAGTACTGTTGAACTAATTGATGCTATACTAGTATGTTACAAATCTGGTTGTCGTTGGCGGTGGGCCGCGGTTTCTGCGGTGGCCTCCCCTCCTCCCCTGTTCGGTGTGCGGGCCAACCTCGTCAGGCCGCGCTTCCTTGGTTGACCGGTTCTGTACAGGAGGCGCTGCTGGTGGCGGGGATCTAGTTCGGGAGAAATACCTGGTCGGCCATGGCCGACCGTCGATGGCGACGCCTGAGGGCGAAAGCCCTAACTTTGTTGGGCGGCAACGGCGCTCACGACTTGAAGGCGCTGCTTTGGGAACCTTGGGTCTGGGTGGCTCTTGTGGGTGGTGGGCGATGGCGGTGGTGCGGCCCTATCCTAGCATGGATATGCGTCCGTTGCTTGGAGATGGACTCGCATAGGTGGAGGTCGTCGTTTGGCGTCATGGTGGCATCAATGGCGGAGGCACCTGCCAAGGTTAGCACCTCAATCTGCTCGGAAGATGGACCAGTGGAAGATGGCGGCGACGACACATGTGAGTGTGTCGGACTGGTTTGTGCCCCACACCCGGTATGTGGCTCGGTCGGGGCCTCCGTCTTTTGATGTTAGGCTTAGGTGAGAGGTCTGCGTATTTGACCCAGTTTGCACCCCTTCATCATATGGATTGAGGTAGCGGCAGATGTTGCCAAGACGGCGGATTCAGGCATATTGTTGTACTACTTTGTAAGGTCCTCGAGAATAATAAATAAGATGGCCGTATGCATCTCCCAGATGCAGAGGGCATGCGTCATCCTCGTTTTCTAAAAAAATGTTACAAATCTGAAGTATATGTTGTATCATAATTTTGAGAAATATGATGGTTTCCACAAGGTTGATACTGTTAGATCTATGATTTATGTGACCTAGCACCTGCCCCAACATTTCTTAACCTGAAATTGTTTGATAGTGTTCATATATTTTGTATTCAAATTCAGTTTGTTATAAAGTTTGTCTTGTCCTGTCACTATCAGGTCGTGGAGTAACACCTCCTGAAACTTGTATGAATTCTGGCGACAACCCAGGTAAACATAATAGGACCTCTGGAGCCCTGCAGGCAGAAGTGCGACGTCATGGGCACCTTGATGAGCGTCTACTACAAGTCGAAGAAGGGGCGTAGGAGGCCGAGGCCGTAATCCTCTATCCTGCCTACGCCGACGAGGCCTAGTCTCGTGGTTGTCAACCGCCTGTCTCGTTGGTTTCAATTTCTTCACGAGACGCTGAACTATCTTTTTACATAGCTATTAAAACATGCTTGTGCGTCGTTAGTTCGTAGCACTTCATATACTATCTTGAGTTCCGCTTTGATACAAGCCCCCTCATATAGTATTGTATATATGTAGTGTAGGGTGGGCGCCCGAAACGTATATACGGAATGACAGCTGTCATACAAAAAATTAGCCACCGGGGCGGCGCTGTTGACGGGAATCGAACGATGGACCTCGAGCTTGTGACAGAGTGCGCCTAGCGACTAGACATAATTCTGGAAGATGCAACATTTTTTATATTTCTTAACACTTTTAAAAAAGGAAAACCATGAAGAAAAAGAAAAACGAAAAGAGAGAAGTTATAATAAAGGGAGGAGTGCTTCTGCCCCTCCATCGTCACTTTTGCAGGAAAAAAAACCACATTTCTTCGAAATCAACCCGCGGTGCTATGTTAGTGGGAAAAGCGATTCGCTTTTAGTTTTCTAGAAAACCCCTTGATCTTTTAGTTAATCAACCCGTGGTCCTATCTGAGTGGCAATTTTTTTTTACTCTTTTCGGAAAACCCATTGATCTTTTGTTTAATCAACCCACTGTCCATCTATTATTCTTGGTCAGATTTAAATTAGTTTTTTAATATTTTATATCTTTTAAATTGCAACTCTAATTAGACATGTTTTAAATGGAAATTCACTAGAAAAATGTTTATAATCTAAATATGATGTTATTTTACCAATTAAATATTTAAAATGTGATTCATATGCTTTTTCAAAAATATTCGTATCTTCTAAACATAACTCCAATTCAGACGTGTTATCTATGAAAATTGATTAGAAAAGTGTCTAGAATCTGAATATGTTGGTGATTTTACATGTAAAAAATTAAATACTATTTAGGGGACAACCTTAATGAATAGCGCATGATTCGTCTTTCTTTCGTAGCGGTGTACATCCGGATTGGAAATCAACACCTCGGCAAAATCAGTTTGGTGAAGAAAGAAACCATCTATTACCACGCATGCACGGTTTGAGAAAACCTCCTTGTAAAAAAGTAGATTTCTCATTTTATGTGAAGAGAAAGAAAGACACCTTAGAAGTGACCACATTCGAATGTGTTGTGATTGTGTGTGAGGACTCTGGCCACCCTCGACAAGGTTGGGAAGAAGGATAAGCGGCAACATAGATGGGATGCATGTGGACCCATTAGGAGCGACACACCTGTTGCTATCATCGAGCGTATCTGGTGCCTTGTCTTCTTGTGTGAGTTCTAGTCGACGAGTTCATACGTATACGTGTGTGTTTCGGCCGGATGAAGACGATCCAGTGGCTTGGTATAACTTGGTACGTGCGCATGCTGGATGAAGTGCTCCTAGGCTGGTGTGAAGGGAGAGGCTACGCCAGAAATTGGTATATAGAGCAAGGTTCAATATCGTTGGGTGAGCGTTGTGACTGCGTGGAGCGATGATGAAGATCATGGCTGAAAAAGGAGGAAGCATGTTTGTCCAATACCCGGTGCTGACAAAGAGCAACTACTCGATGGATCAGAAGGCGTTGACGGCTATCTAAGTATCCCGGATGATGTTTTTGCCTTCATTGCTAAGAAGACGACGTCACATGAAGCTTGGGAGGCGATAAAGACAAACCATCTTGGAGACGATCGCATCAAGGAGGCGAGGTTGCAAACCCTCAAGTCCGAGTTCGAGTGGCTCAATATGAAGGCATAAACAATCGATGAATTTGCTCTCCGGATGACAGCCATCACCAATGAGCTACAAGGGCTTGGAGAAAATTTCAAGGAGACAACTGCCATCAAGCTATTCTGTCAAAGTTTCTCTAGATTGCATCTGCCATCGAGCAGTCTTACGGTTTCAAAATGATGGCTTGGAGGAAGTCACGGGGAGGTGAAGGTTCATGAGGAACTACTGCGCGGCTATGTCCATGACGACCAAGATGGGAACAACTTTTGTTGACAAGATCGGCTGGAGAGCAAGAGAGAGTGTTGTCGTGATAAATCGAAGGACAAATGCTTCAATTGCCAAGATCTAGGACATCATACTTATGAGTGTCCGAAAAAGAAGAGGGGTCAGAAGACAAAAATCTTGCGGAATGCAATCCCATCCAGGATAGTTCTAAAGAAAAAAGAAAAAAAAGGAGAAAAGAAAACGAAAAAATAGTGTGGTCGTGTTTTCTTGTAATCTAGTCAAAGGTCACAAGTGGAAGTAGTGTGCATGGTGTTCAATGAGTCATGTCCGTGTCCTCATGGAGCGTCTTGGTTGCGGCCAGTGTGGATTTGGTGTGGTACCAAAGGCGGACGGTGGTAGACGAAGCCATCGTAAAGCGAGGAGGTGTGGGACCTATGGAGAGTGAATCTACCACACGTAAGTACCAGGAGCATGGTGCGAACAGAGAGCAAGGTAGCGGCCAAGCAATGGCGGTGGCGCAGCATCGCAGGGCATGAAGGTGCACGGCATGTTTCCAGATGGGTCATATTTTGTTTACAAAAATGACATGTTTAGTGAAGTCATTGATGTGGTAAATTTGGATTAGAGAGAGATTATTGAAGATTAATTCAAACTTCTATTAGAGTTGGAAACATAGTTTCCATCGAGTCGTGGCTTGCATGCCAACGTGGGCGTGAAATACTAGGAGACCTAGTTTGAATTAGTTTTAGGTTGCTAGGTTAGCTAGCTTCAGGTTGGTTTGGTCATATATATATATAGCAAAAGAGCCCGTGCGTTGCAACGGGAGAGAAAACATAACACACATTCTTAACCCAACAACCATCACCCAAGACCACAGTAGGTCCATCTCCTTTATTTTTGCGAGGCATCATATTTGTGTTGCCGCTTATCCTCCTTCTCACCGTCGCCGACGATGGCCTCGGTGTTCACATAAAACAAAAAAACGTGTTTGAATATGTTTAATCCTAAGGCGTCTCTCTCTCCCTCTCTCTCTCTCCCTCTCCCTCCCTCCCTCCCTCCCTCCCTCCCTCTCTCTCTCTCTCTCTCTCTCGCGCGATGAGAAATCTGTTGTTTTTCCCTGCCACATTTTTCAGAGGTATGCATGTGTAGTTATCGATGTTTCCTTTTCCCTATATTGTTATAGTGGAGTGTTTATTTGCAATCTTGGTCGCCG
Source organism: Triticum aestivum (assembly GCF_018294505.1). Taxonomy (NCBI): domain Eukaryota; kingdom Viridiplantae; phylum Streptophyta; class Magnoliopsida; order Poales; family Poaceae; genus Triticum; species Triticum aestivum. The sequence continues at coordinate 3,911,645 of NC_057810.1, forward strand.
CCGGTACGAAAGGAAAACAGATCTTACGCTATAAATTATAAGTTTTCTCCCAAAAATATTTAACATGTAAAATTAACATCATATTTATATCCACATATTTTTCTAATAAAATTTCATATATAATATGTTAAAATCGAAGTTACGGTTTAAAAGATACGGATAATTTAGAAAATCATTTATTTGACTTAAATATATTCTGAAATAATATTTTAAAATATTTAACAGGTGAAAATAATCTCATATTCATATTCTACATATTTTTCTAATCAAATTTCATATATAACATGTTCAAATCGGAGTTACGGTTTAAAACATATGGATCATTTTAAAAAGCATTTGTTTGACTTAAATATGATCCGCGGATGAATTACCTAAAACAACAGGGGGGTTTTCGAAAAATGTAAAATAACGGTTCGGGTGTGACTTAAATCCGGACGGCGGGTTGATTTCAAGAAAAGATAGAGACTTTTATGTAAAATACGAAAATAACACTTCATTTTAACTTAAAACAGGACTGCGGGTTGAATTCTCTGAAATAGAGGGACTTTTCTGGAAAAATGCCATGACGGACGAAAGAAACCCAATTTGCTTTATTATTAGGTAAAGATAAAGATATATGTGCCCATATACATTGTAAACAACGCCAGAAAAAGAAAAATAAAGGATCAGGGCGACATGTCCCTGATGATTCACAACGAAATTGTCCATCATAAATCCCCGCCTCCCATTGAAGCGTCTAGAAGATTCTTGATGATCTACTTGGACTCTCTTATAGGCATTAAGACTGACCTATCCAATGATCCTAGTAAAGGCAAAACAATCAACCTATCCAATGATCCTAGTAAAGGCAAAATAATCATCACGTATGCTTCACACAAGCCACATACGATGTCAAGTGCAGCAGATACCATGTGGTCTGCTCCTAAACCCGGCTGGGTAAAGTTGTGTACTAATGGTTCATACAATGATGATGGATCGGCTGGTGCTGGTATGGTGTTAAGAGATGAACATGGCGCCATAATTTTCTCATCTTGCATGCAGCTGTTTTCGTGTCGCGATGCTCTCGAAGCGGAATTATGTGCTTGTATGGAAGGTTTGTCTCTCTCTATTTAGAGAAGTGACCTTCAAGAGCTGATTTAAATGGATTCCATAATCGCGGTGAAGTTGATCCAAGCTTCAGAGGTTGACAAATTGGTTTACTCGTCCATCGTCAAGGAGATTAGATATCTTATGTCTTTAAGAGAAAACTGTGTTAGTCATGTTAATTGTAGCCAAAATAAAGTTAGTGATAGCTTAGCAAGTTTTGCTCGTATTGAGGGTAGAACCATGACCTGGTTAGGGTCTGGTCCTCCTGATACCTTGGTATTGGCTGCGATTATGGGTTCTGATGTTTGAGTAATACAAATTTTCTTCCTGCAAAAAAAAGACATGTCCCTGATGATATCATCGAGCGTGTATGGTGCCTTGTGTTCTTGCATGAGTTTCTAGCGGGCGACTTCGTACATATACTCCGCCGGTCGTCTCCCTGCGATCCCGCAACTAACTCGTTAGTTACAATTCTTGCAAGGCTTACAGTGATGTGTATTACCGAGTGGTCCCAGAGATACCTCTCCGACAATCGGAGTGACAAATCCTAATCTTGAAATATGCCAAATCAACAAGTACCTTTGGAGACACCTGTAGAGCACCTTTATAATCACTCAGTTACGTTTTGACGTTTGGTAGCACACAAAGTGTTCCTCTGGTAAACGGGAGTTGCATAATCTCATAGTCATTAGAACATGTATAAGTCATGAAGAAAGCAATAGCAACATACTAAATGATCAAGTGCTAAGCTAACGGAATGGGTCAAGTCAATCACATCATTCTTTAATGATGTGATCCCGTTAATCAAATGACAACTCATGTCTATGGCTAGGAAACTTAACCATCTTTGATTCAATGAGCTAGTCAAGTAGAGGCATACTAGTGACACTCTTTTTGTCTATGTATTCACACATGTATCAAGTTTCCGGTTAATACAATTCTAGCATGAATAATAAACATTTATCATGAAATAAGGAAATAAACAATAACTTTATTATTCCCTCTAGGGCATATTTCCTTCAGGAAGAAGTAGGTCGGTGGAGCCACGAGGGGCCCACGAGTGTGGAGGGTGCGCCCTGGGGGGAAGGCGCACCCCCTACCTCGTGTCTTCCTCGTCTGTTGCTTGACGTCCACTCCAAGTCCTCTAGATCACGTTTGTTCCAAAAATCATGTTCCCGAAGGTTTCATTCCATTTGGACTCGGTTTGATATTCTTTTTCTGCGAATCACTGAAATAGGCAAAAAAACAGCAATTTGGGCTGGCCCTCCGATTAATAGGTTAGTCACAAAAATAATATAGAAGTGTATAATAAAGCCCATTAATCATCCAAAACAAAATATAATATAGCATGGAACAATAAAAAATTATAGATACGTTGGAGACGTATGAAGGCGGAGTGCCCTGACTCGCCGGAGGAGGAGGATGAGGCGGAGGCGTCCAGTTCGGAAGCTCGATGTGCTACTTCCGCCATAGACATGGAGTCTTCAGAGCAAGACCAGCTGAGTCTCCCCTTCACCGGTAGGGTGGTCAAGCTCGAGCTCCTCAAATCCATCCGTTATTTCATCCACCATCACAACAGCATAGCCTTGTGTCATCGGAAGGCAGTGAAAAGTTGCGTCGGGTTTAGGAGGTTCAAGAGAGCCGACAGCCGCCTTGACTTTGAGGTTCCGCCATTGCATCATAAGGTGGCAACGTTGAGCCTCCGTGATAGCATCCACGAGGTAGCTATGAGTGAAGTCAGGCTAATGAAGGAGCTCGGTGGAAGCCATGATGCTTCTCCGCTGAGATGGCGGGGTAGCCTCTGGGGTAGCTCTGGCAGGTCACTGGCTCTGAACTGCTTGTTCCTCTAACTCTTGTACCCTTGCATCAGCTTCTACAGTTCGGTCTGCTCCACTTTCCTCCTCCTCTCCCGTGTTTTGTAACAGCCTGCGCTGGGAAAACCAACCTTCCACGCAACGGAACCGGTCGTGCCTCGTGTTTTTCCAGGGTGCTCAGGATTCCCGAGGGCCTCTGTAAGCTTGTCATTCTCTCTGTCGGGAACGAACGACCCTTGCTGCGCTGCGGCGATATACTTCTGAAGCTTCTTGATGGGTACTTCAAGTTGCTCCTCCGTCCAAATGCACTTCCCTGTTTCAGGGTCCGAAACCCCCCCAACCCCGAAGAACCAAGTCCTTGAACGGTCTGGCCAGTTAAATGTCTCTGGTTCGACCCCTTTATCAAGCAAGTCATTCTCAGCCTTGTCCCACAACAGTCGGGCTTTATGGTAGACCCCTGACCCCGTGCGATTCTGACGCTCCTTCTTTGCAGCATTTAACTTGTTTGTCGCTGACATCTTCTTACTCTTCTCCGATATCTTGTAGGCCACAAATGCAGGCCAGTGATCTCTTATCTTCTCAAATCGGCCGATGAATTCTGGAGTCATCCCTTTGTCGATAAACTTTGTGTTCAACTCTTTCTTTCACCTCCTGAAAAGATCTATCATCTTCTTAAGAGCATGAGCCTTGATCAATGGCTCTTTAATCGGCTTACCGGATCCTCCTCTGGCGGTGGGGTGAAATTTGCCTTCAGTGCGGTCCAAAGATCATCTTTCTGTCTATCGTTGACATAAGACACTTGAGGGACTTCGTTCTTAGGCTTATTCCATTGGTGGATGCTGATCGAGATCATGTCCCTAAGAAGAATCCCTCACTGAGCAGAAAATGGTTCCTTGGTCCAGCCGGGTTCAATCGGTTGGCCATCGCTCGCGATTGCTATGATCGTGAACCTTTCATCCTGGCGCAACCTTTTCTTCTGGCCTCGTCTTGTTACCGAAGTTTGGCTTGATCCAAAGGTCTAGAAAAGAAGAAAGAAGAGAGTTAATATATGTACATACCAAAACAATTAATGCATCAATTAGCTAGTCAGCACAGGCTTAATTAATATATATATCTCACCGGACTTTGCAATAGCTCCTTCCTCCGTTCGCTCACCGGAGCCGTCATCACGGTCTCGTTCTTCCACCGACATTCGGTCACCGGAGCCATCATGATCATGTCCTTCCACCTCCATTGTTGGATCACCGGAGCCTGCTTCACCCTCTCCTTACAGACCATCGGTATCGTTGAGATATGACATAACATCACTTCCGCCGAGGATTATGTCCCCCAACAACTGTTCTGCTTCAAAGTCTCGGAGCTCCATAGTTTCTGCAAATATTACAACCTGGCAATTAATATACAAACATGGCATATATTAGTGGCAACAGTAGACCTAGCTAGCTCGACGCTTCTATGGTTTGGGGAGGCCTCGGCAACGCTTATAGGGTTTGGGGTGGCCTCGACAATGCTTCTATGGTTTGGGGTGGCCTCGAGAACGCTTATAGGGTTTGGGGTGGCCTCGACAATGCTTCTAGGGTTTGGGGTGGCCTCGACAACGCTTCTAGGGTTTGGGCCGGACCGCCTCTCTCATAAATGTCCGACGTCCGGACCGACAAGGGATTTAACAAAATGACGCCATTCTGGATGTGTATAAAATGGTCCCTATTTTCCTGATCTCATCTACCCTTCTATATGTCACATTGTCTAGTCAAAGGATTCAAGAAAACCATGGCTTCATCATTAGCCAGACTAACAGGTGCATGGCAGTATGAAGCTCTCCAAAATTATTTTGGAACGGAGTCCTGATAGGATAATTCGCTTTTTGGTATGATGTTCGGCAAGAGCCTTTCGAATATCGCTATTTGCATGGTTGATACGTCTCCAATGTATCTATAATTTATGAAGTATCCATGCTATTATTTTATCATTCTTGGGTGTTTTACAACCATTTTATAGAGCCTTTATATCATTTTTTGGGACTAACCTATTGACAAAGGGCCCAGTGCCAGTTACTGTTTTTTGCTTATTTTTTACATCATAGGAAATCAATACCAAACAGAGTCCAAACACCGTGAAACTTTTTGGAGATATTTTTTGGGCCAGAAGTCATCCATTGGGCCAGAGCTGCACCTAGGGGGTGCCCCGAGGGGGGCACAACCCACCAGGGCACGCCAGGCCCCCTGGTGCGCCCAGGTGGGTTGTGCCCACCTCGGTGGCCTCCTGCACCCCTTCTTTACATAATTTATTTTGTATATATTTTAGAGACATACACAATGTATATATAAATTTACTTCAATTATGACATAAAGGAATTTCCACAGTCCCTCTCAAATTTTTAAGCAAACTATCAACATATTTAAGAGAAATATCAAAAACAGATTATACGATATATTAAAAGGCGAGTGAGATCTAAGACCAAATATTCTGATACTGTATAACGAAATGGAAGTCCAATGTGCGACAACATGACAAGTCTACATCAACTGTACAATTAATTATTATTTACAGTGTTTCAAATTACCAACCATAAAAATATATGCAGTCAATTGTTATATGTATGGACCCCAATGATAGACCATATCTCAAATAACTATGTTATTAGACATGCATTCCGATGGTACATGCAGCAATCCCGAACAGACTGTAACAATTCAATTGGCATAGATGAAGCAATGATATCTAGTGAGTAATGCTAAAAAAAATTAAAAGACAATAGACAAGAATACAAAAATAAAATTACAATGCACACAGACATCGTCCAATCAAGGTAACTATTGTAGTAAATATTACGTACAAAATAAACGAGTATGACTACATACTTAAAGACATATTTATGAAGTTATTCTCCATTTCTTACTAGCCTGTGCAAATGCACCGGTACACGACTAGTATTTTCTAATCTTTCTAATCTTCAAGCGCATTGCATGCATATTGATCTTGTGATCATCGACGACATCGGTAACATGCAACTCAAATTTCACCGTCTCTTCTTCAATTCTTTTCAATTTTTATTTCAAATAATTGTTTTCTTTTTAAAATGAATTTAACCTCTTGACAAGAGGGTCGGTTGGAATTTCCGGTTCACATACCTCCTAGAAAAAAAATATCTATGTCAAGTTGGTCGGCATAATTGCCATAAACACTAAATGAAACAAATAGTTATAAAAGATAATATAGCACATCCGAATCATAGACCGGACGAGGGCCGATGGTGGTGGATATCAAAACCATGGCACTATATAATAACAAACAATAATACAAGTAAGAAAGTTATATAAGTAACTATCTAAAACATACAAGTAAGATTTTATTTAAAGAAAGATAAGAATAAGAGGCTCACCATGGTCGTGCCGGCGACGAGATCGGCTTGGGTGATCGACGGCGTTCAGGACAGGGACGGGGACAGGGACAGAGGAGAAGGATGGATTGTGTGGCTAGGGCAAGAAGAGGAGAAAGCTTAAGTGTTGCTCGGACACCTCATATCATGTTTGTTTTGAGAACTCGAGTGACATCATGCTCACATGCATTTCATCGAACACCTATTGTGCACGTGAAGGGAAAACAAACTAGCACACTTCTCCCACCTTCTATGAGGAAAAAACTGAGGAGAGGGCGGGCAGGGCCGAGATATATAGGCAAGTTTTCAGTCCCTGTTGTGGTCTAAAACCGGGACTGAAGACAGACCTTTAGTCCCAGTTCCAGACACCAACCGGGACTAAAGGGTGTCACACCTGCTGCAGCCCTTTAGTCCCGGGTTGTGTTTGGTACCGGGACTAAAGGTCCGATTTTGACCGGGACTGATGCCTGAGGAGCCCCGGCCGGCGTCCTAGCTGCTCGAACCGGGACTAGCTGCTCACATTAGTCCCGGTTCGTAACACGATTGGGACTATAGCTCCCATCAGCCTAGAACCAAAGCCATGTTTTCTTCTAGTGCATGGCCATCTCGAGGTTCCTCTATTCTTGAACTTGCAGCTTACGATCTTGGTACGCGTTTTACTTTCCTGTGTTTTAGAAAACTCCTCTCGGAACAAACCATGAGATATTGCTTACACCATACTAGTTAGATTATACCGATGGATCGAACCATTGATATTGCTTACACCATACTAGTTAGATTATACCGATGGATCGAACCATTGATATTTCTTAAACCATACTCCCTCCGTTTCTTTTTAGGCTGCATATTAGATTTGGTCAAAGTCAAACTTTGTCAACTTTGACTAAGTTTATAGAAAAAAATATCAAGATTCACAATATGAAATCAATATTGTTAGATGCATCATGAAATTAATTTTCATACCATATAGCTTTAGTATTGTAGATGTTGGTATTTTTTCTAATAAAGTTGGTCAAACTTTAGAAAGTTTGACTTTGACCAAATCTTATATGCAGACTAAAAAGAAAGGGAAGTAGTACTAGTTAGATTATACCGTTGGATCGAACCATTTCGTTTAATCGAAAAACAACGTTATTGAAGGGCCATTCACAAAAACGCTGGTCTCTTTCTCAAGCACAAACGTTCAGGCCTTACCTTCTCCAGGTAGTAAATCTAGCAGAGCGAATGCGTGGATGTCCTCACTAGTTAAACTAAGATATAGTTACTCATGATATGCAGCTTCTGATAAAACGTTTCGCATGCGAGTGAATCCTGCGTCCATGTAGCTAGCCTTATCTCTTGGGCAGAATGTCAAATGAGTAGATAGGCAGACCAATAATCTCATTGGACTTTGGGACGTGCATGCACGTGCCCACCCGACATGCATGCATACGGACAGTGGCGAATCTAGCAGGACATTAGAGGGTAGGCTTAAAACACAAATTTGCTAAGTATAATTAGCAAATGCATTGCAATTGTTGCATGTAAAGCACCAGAATATACTTGTCAAGTGGTATGTTTAGCTTAAATAAGATTTTAGAGGGTAGGCTTAAGCCTATTGAAGCCTCCCTAGTGGAATTGCCACTGCATACGGATGTGGTGACGAGGCCCTGTAATCTCATGTGAACCATGCACAAGAAGAGCAGTAGTGAAGCTGATTATTGCATGTGGGTCCTACCAGAAATGTTAGTAACTATACGGCGAGCTTTCCTACTCTACTCTGCCAGCTGGTAGGTTCTTTGAACCTGTGTGCTGACTATGCATTGTTATCTCACGTGCACAATGCACACACACAAAAACAAATCCGGAACTACTTGCGTGAACAAGCTACCATGGTTGCAAACTCATGAAAACTAACCTCAAATACAACAAAGAGATTGTAAAAACGGGGGGACTAAAAAAAAAGAAAACAGATGGTCGTAGGAAAGCACGATCCAAAAGTTGATCATTAATTTTAAAACCCTGATCCTTCCGACTGCTCCAGGTCAAAACCCTTATCCTTTGAATTGGGAGGTGGTGGCAGTCCAGTGTTGGACCCAAGGTGTCGTATTGGGGTCCACGGTATGTTGGACGCGGCTTCATCTCTTCATCATGACTCTCTCATGATGGTGATCTCTCACAACTTCAAGACGGGATCTCTTTGGCCGACTGCTTACAATGGGGTTGGTGGTGTAGCTCTTGTTTGCACTTGCCTTAGTTGTGTATGTTGTGGTGTCGAGTTTTATCCATTGGTTGTATGGTTGGTATTTTATCTATAAAGCGGAAAGAGATCATGTTTCATTACATCTCGACGTTCAATGAAGTGTGAACTTCTTTAGTAGGACTATAATTGGTGTGCAAGGAAAGTTGTACCTTGCACTTGGCAGTATCCACTTCATTCTTCGGTACGGCTCAGCCGTTATCTTAGAACATGCATTAGGACTGCATGCCTATCTATTAGGATAGAGAGCAAATAAATATCTTTCTAGAGTTGCTTGAAGCGCCGACAAGCCGATCGCCCGTAAGAAGTACACCACCCCAGACAGACACTCCGGGATTATTCTCTTGAGAGTACTGACGGAACTCGGTGGATCATTCACGGGCATGTCACACGTACGCACCGCCTCGGCGTATGGTCTTCTCTTTCTTTCCTGCATACCTCACCAACTGTGGTCGAACTCTTCCTCAACTTCTGCGGTGGGACTACACTTAGACCCACGACTTGCTATTTTTTTCAGAGACCACTACTTGAGATTTCCTGATTTTTTTTGGGCGTAGCCCATTTATTTCTAACATATCATACTCTATCAAGCGGGAAGGATTGCTGCAGGTTCGCGGGTGCTATAAATAGGTGCCCTTCCGTGATCTTTGTGTCCATCGCAACTTGGAAACACACACACACACACACACACACAGACGCACGCTTGGTACTTAGTTTTCGGTTGAGGTTGCCTGAGAATATGGCGGTAAGTCTGGTGCAACTAGCGAGTTCCCAAGTAGTATTAACACTCAGGTGTCTTGAATATAGGCTCCCTTTGATGTACAAATATGTTAGTTGCAATTTCTTCTCAGGTATTCGGTCTTAGATGTGATGTGTATACGTAGTACCAAGGAATAGTATAGATTGTTTGTGTAGGATGTCAATTAATTTCAGAATTTGTGATGCATGCGTGCATATTGTATGTAGGACCCGGTGAAGGTTGGTCCATGGGGTGCAGCGGGACAAGGACGCGACATCAACGTCGGCAGCAGGCCCCAACGCCTCAACACCATCACCATTGGCTGGGAACCGTCATGGGGTTATGGGAATGGTCGTATCATTGGCATCTCCTTCGTCTACGTCGACCAGAATGACAAGGAAATCACGGTCGGTCCCTGGGGCAAGATCGACCGGGAACACTCCCGGGCAATCCAGATAGACCAAGACGAGAAGCTGTATGTCGTGAGTGGCACCTTCAACGACGCCGGCGTCACCTCGCTCATGCTGAAAACCAACAAGACAGAGCACGGGCCCTTCGGCCATGCGGCAGGGTCCGCCTTCAGCGTGCCCCTGAAGCAGGCCCAGGACGATGGCGAGGTGGTTGGTGAGGTGGTGGCCTTCTTCTGCCGCTCCAACGACACCCTCCAGGCGCTGGGCGTCTACGTGCTGGGGGAGAATGGTTTGCCGGTCATGATCGGTCCGTGGGGCGGCATTGTTAACCAACGCATCTCCACGCCGGTCCAGCTTAAGAGCGTCACTGTCTACAGCACTCAGCGCATCGATGGTTTCTCCTTCACCTACGTCGACCAGAATGGCGACGACATCCCCGTCGGCACCTGGGGCACCACCAATGGACAGAAGAATACGGTACGCTGGTCCTTTCGATCTATCTATCTACCACTTGCCTCGCTTGTGACGACTCTACTTTAATTTGAGTAGCATGCATGCATGTGGATGTGGTGCAGTTTTCCCTGAACGAAGGCGAGTATGTCAAGGACATGACTGGCACATTTGACCTCGACGGCGTGACCTCGCTCAAGTTCACCACCAACCGGGAGCATGTGCATGGCCTGTACGGGCGCCTCTCGGGGACTGACTTCCGCGTGCCACTGCCGGACAACGCCGTGGTCGGCAACGACGGCAACCACAACGGCGGCGTGCTCGGCTTCTTCGGCGGTTCCGGGGGGAACAGCCTCGTCGCCCTCGGCGTGTTCGTCGGGGTCGCGCCCGCTCCCAAGCCATGAATCAATCAGTAACTTTTATATCGAGCTAGCTACCAGCTTTCTACTCTACCGATCCATCCCATCCACACCTGCTATCGTACCTCGTACCCGCAGACCTCTACTCGGTTTACTACGTTAAACCCTAGCTAATAACCAGCTACCTGGCTATACCTATATTATGTGTGTAATGAATAAGCACGATGGGATCGAACCATGTGCGCGCAGCTCGATCGTATACACCTATGTGTGTTAAGTGATTATATGTGTGCATACGTACCTGTGTAATAGCAAGCCGCCCTGGCATGCAATCAATAAATTATAGTATTATGTTTGATATCGTTTTTTCTTTGTGATCCTGCTCAGTTGCGTACCAATTTTTTTTCGTCTTCTTGCTAATTAATCACTACCGGGGAGGTATGTATTAATGTACAGCTAGCCTCTACATAAAAAAATAAAAAAAATAACCCACAAATTTATCCACTTTTTATCGTTTTCTCATCATATTGTTTCGACGCCTCCTTTGGGAATCCTCTGCGGAGCAAATTTCCCCATGCTCTGGATTGTGAGAGAACATTGGTTTGTATACAGGTGAAGTCACAACATGGGGAT